>NW_017842060.1:4638527-4647803 GCF_001891065.2 Hippocampus comes | reverse complement strand
GTTTGTTTTAGCATGGTTCCTGTAAGAGGACAAACAAGACAATCATTCTTAACATTTTCCAATGCTTTAAAAATGTGTTAATAGGTTGCATTAGGCATCCACTAGATGGAGCTACGCTCAAGGGAATACAATACAATACAGCTTTATTTTTATAGAGCTTTCACGACCGCTGCAGCTGAAACAAAGCGCTTCACAGAACATTTAAAATACGACGTCGGAGAAATCAGAATATTGATCCATATATCAGCCGCATAAGATTAGAAGGCGCACAGTCGGCTTTTGAGGAAAGTGAATGCTTTTAGGTGTGCCTCATAGTGCGGAAAATACGATAAATTACTGGGATTCGGGGGGGTGTACAGATAAGCCACTATTTTCACGTTTTCATTTCCAAAACGGGCCCAACAATCAAGCAGCATGGGAATCCGCCATCCACCGCCAACTCCCCGGCTGTTGATGAACCAGCTCACATGCTTTCCGCACACTCCATTGTCGCTGCAGGCGCGAGGAGTCCTCATTGCATATAAATTACAGAAGTGGGAAGTGATTATTATGAAAAAAAAAATTCTACCCCCCTTCTCCACTCAGCAGAAATTGTATAATTGGGTACAAAAGCTGTGCTGTGAGACGAAGAGGGAGAAGCAAGTTAGCCAACGCTGCACGAACGTGCACGTGGATTCATGCTCAACAACCAGCGCGAGGAAGGCTGGAATCTTGCGCTGTCAAAAAAAATAAAGGATAGAGAAAGGGAAAAAAATGAACCATTTCCTTCCCCACCCCAAATGGAGTCGGTGTGCCAAGTGTGTGGTTGCCCGTGCTGCAACATTTTGGAGCGGCTCCCACAAGGAGCCGGTTCCTTGCCAGCTTCAGTTCCACACAATGAATTTCACTTCAAAAACCACATCTGAGCACTTCTGTTTCTGAAGGGCCGGCCAACGCTCGATAGGAACGACCAAATGCAATGCTTTGTTTTTTTGGGGGGGGGTTTCTGTTTTGTTTTGGTTTTTTTTGTCAATCCTGGCCACCTCTCCTCCTGTTCTCTTGCGGAAAAATACGAATACTGGTAAGGTGTATTTTTTCGGTTAGCATTCGCTTACTTAGCTTTTTTTTTTTTGTTGTTTAGACAGTTCACAATGTTAGCATAGCTATAGGAAGGGAAGATGTTTTGAGAGTCAAGGCCCGAGCCAATGACGGCTAAAAAAAAAAAAAAAAATCAGCTGACATGCGTTCAGGGCTCTCACCAAAACCAAATGGCTATTGTATACACACATTTGTACGTGTGCGTGTGTGTGTGTGTGTGTGTGTGTGTGTGTGTGTGTGTGTGTCGGGTTAAATCCTTCTATAAGCGATGGTCTTGAGCAAGATATACACCGCAGAGATAGATTTTGATCCTGAAAAAAAAACTTTTTTCCTTCATAATAATTCAATAATACAGCACAAAGACGCTGAATATGAAATAATCACTGAAACTTGCATTATATCATGAATATAGAAGGCCAGTGCCGGTTCAGGCAGGGCCACTGCCCAAAAAAAAAAAAAAAAAAAAGTTTTCATGTCGGACCGTCTGATTGTTTACTCCAATGTTCTCGCATGTTGACACCCTTGCACTGTGAACGTCAACACTGTGATCTCTGCGCCAAACCGGAATCGGGCCCAAAGTGTAATTACAGCATAACCTCCACAGGCTTCTTCTCCGCACTTGGCAAGAAAAAGAGTGTGCTGGGAAAACCGCTGCTCGGTTCCTGCTGTCAACTTGCAATAAAATGATGAAATGGAGGAAAACCCGCGGGAGCTGCCCTGATGAGCGCACCCACCTCACGCCGAGCCCCTTCGATACAGCCGGCATTTTCTCAATCTGCTCTGATGAATGTGTAAATTTGTTCACTTGTTTATTGATGGCGGTAATACAGCAGCATAGTAAGCAATCGCCCCACTGGTGAACACTCTTTCACATTTCCGTAAAAGTATCAGAAAGCCTCACGGCCCGAGGGGCGAATGACGAGGACACTGCTTGACACAAATCCATCTATTTATCGATCGACACACATCTGGTAGAGGTCCGTCTTAGCCAAAGAGATGCCAGGAAGGTGCTCGGTAATACCCAATGGCAGAGCAGCGAGAAGTATGTTGCGTTCAGGAAACTCGGAGCTGTAAGTAGCAGCCCAGACTGGATTTTTATTCATATTTTGAAATTCCAAGAGGCAATATTTTCCTGTTGAGGCGTTTCGTAACTTGAAAATTTCGTATGAAGAGACGTTCGAAAATAGAGGCACCACCGTATAGTTTGGCTTCCACAAATTAGGCAAAATCAACCACTTTGCAAAACTACAGATCTCCACCGGTCACGTGACCAAAGCACGCCAGTTCTCGGAATCGACTTCTCATCACGGGAAAGATTTGAGAGCCCCCAATGATATCGGAGACAAAAACCGTAGACTTAGAGTTAGAACGGGTTCCAAAACCATCAATCAGCAAAGAGGTTTGGTGGGAAGGTGATGACGAGTGACGCCATTATTACCGAGTAGGAAAAAAAAAGCAACAAAATGGCAATCAGGTGCCTCATAGTACACTGCGGAAACTTGTTTGTAGCGTGAAGGCAGTTGATGAACCACCGGTTGCGATGGACACAAGTCTTGCGGCGCCTCGCGTCGTGGTCCCATTTTTGGAAGGCACACGTACGGGAATGCAGTGAACACCGACAGTCTGTGACTTTTTCCGGATCCTTGATGTGGATAAATGCCACTGAAGTGGGGGGGTAATCGGAGTCTGAGTTAATGGGTTACAGGACATGCTTTTGTTGGGTTTGTATAAAAATAAAATTCGACATCTGGCATGCAGCAATTTTGCAGGGGAACTCGGTATGAACATCGGTTTTTCGAACATCGGTTCCTGCAGCTTAATGCGAGTTCAATTCGAGACTTTTGAATTTCATTTGCAAATTAAACTCAAGACCGACTCCGACAATGCCCCCACTGTCCCTTGTTGCCCAGAATTACCGCAGCACATGAATAGCGTGCGTCTGCTCTTAAAAGAGCCCAAAGTGGACGAAAACCACATCACTGCTTTTGTTGGTTCCGCTATCATCACTGCGCGATGTCGCCGCGAGAGTCATTTGGTCAGTTCTTCTGAAAAGAATGTTCACTTGGATTGGGATTCAAGACAGTACACAACCAGAAAATTTGACTTTTCATGTGTTGACATGTTTGGAAACGTGGTTGATTTAATGTTGAATTTAATTGAATGTAATTTATGGCTTTGTTTTTGTTTCAGGAAGACTTTTTTAGGATCCACAGAGGTCGGAAAGTGTCCGTTCCCCCCTTCCCGAGAAATGCTGACAACACGGTGCAAAACTAGAGCATCCCATCCTCCCCTCCTCCACTCCCTCTTTGCAAACCAGTAGAGACCAACCTGAGGAAGCTTAAATAAATAACCAATTAGCATTTTGTGCAGGGGTTGAACCCCGGCAGCTCGGCGCGTACGGCTAACTAGGGAACCATCTCTTGGCAGGGACGTCTCTTTGTCCAGGGGGCTTAATGTAACCAAACCCAATTAATGGAGAAGAAAGCCCCGCCGCAAGCGAGGTGCGGAGGAGCGCCACAAGCCCGGGGGGGTAATGAGTGGAACAAGCAGAGCCGAGCGTTGGGACCCGAGCGGAGGAGGCTACGAATAACAGGAAAAGCCTGCCCTGGAGACAAATTTACATCTGTGAAGACACCCCCTGATCTCTTGCCTCTCTCTCTCTCTCTCTCTCCCTCGCTCTGCATTTTAATCGTAAATCCTGCACGCTAGTCAAGAGTTGACGCTGAAGGGAAGCGCTGACACTCAAGGCCGAGGCCAGTTGGAGAGGGAAAAAAAAAAAGAAAAAGTAGACAACATATAAAAGGGGATGAAGGATCAAGTCATAAACTCCCAAGAGTGATTTGGATTTTCTGTAATATGTTTGACTAACTTTTACAGCTCAGGATGGCCTTTCCTGAGACTCAAATTTACGACTAAAATGTATCATCGAATGGAATCGAATGAGAAACAGCGAGCGAGGAGCTTCAGCAGGGGAAACCGTAAAGGAGTCATTACATAAGAAACAAGAATAGTCGGTAGCATGACTGTACAGTATATAAAGGTGTGAATCTTTGGGCAACTTTACATTAAACACTCTATATGCACACGTGGAGGGCAAAAAAAACTCCCTACATTAACGCAACAAAAATGGACAACTGTATTTTGGCTTGTCCCAATACATAGTCATTCCAAATATATAAAAAAAAAAAAAAAAGGGCCATGCATTTCCATTCGCTTTAATTATGGCTCATTTTGTTTTACAGTAGTACCTAAATATATTTAAAAAAAATATTTTTAAATACGAGTAATTTGGAGACGGAATGAATGGAAGGAAACTCAAGGTCCACTGGATGATGCAGACACTCATGGCAACCGAAAATGAGTATGATTTACACAATAGCTGTAAATGCTATTACAGTATTGTTGGACGTAGCACCACAACTGTGTAACGTATGATACATTTCAGGCCCCGACCCCACAGCTTGAGTAGCTGTGGCGTGTTCCACTCGGCGTAGGAGTGTCAAACGCGGTCACGCTCCACGGCACGCCTTGAATGAGTCTACACGCCAGCACAAAGGCGCTATTAACAGCCGAGTGTCTCCAACAGCACGAGATGGATTACCCATCATCCTCCAGCTGGCAGGAAGCGCGTGCGCTCCAAGCAAACCGAGCGTGCTTCCATCGCTCTCTCTTTCTGTCTGTGGCACCGATGAGCTCAACGAGGAGAATTTGTGTGAAATGTGCCTGGCCCAGATGAAAAAAAAAAAGTCTCAATCCGCTTTCTCAAAACAGTGTTTCCACTCTTAATTTTTAGATGTCACAGAGCTTCTTAAAAAAAAAAAAAAAAAAAAAAGGGGGGGGGGTGGAGTTAGTCCCCCTAACTTCGGGGTACAGAGATGGAATGGTACAAATATTTCAACTGGTTCATGTGAAGTCACAGTGAGTTGACAAGTGAAAATCTTTAAATTGATCCATTTCCTTATACTACGACTATATTAAATATGTACATCGTAAAATAATTTTTTATAATTGAAAAAAATACTATCTACATTAAAATAATATAAATAAAATAAAATATCAAATGGTAGTATTATTTTCATAAATAATGATTCAATAAGTAGAAAAGAACAAACAGAGAGGAAATAAATTATTTTAAAAATGTCAGTTGAAAGGCAGAAAGATTTTTTTTTTTAAGAATTTGGGTTAAAAAAAACTTCCCAATGCCTTTCAAATAAAAATAGATTTTCTCTATTCAAATAAATCACCTTCAAATAAAATACATAAGACTATATATGCAGAAAGAATAAAATAAAACATCATCACGTGAGATAAAAATTGTTTGACTCACATTCCAGAAAATGTATTATTTTTATTTTCTCTCTTCGAATGTTCTGCACTCCTGTTTCCATCCTAGTGTCCTTCAACCACCCCCTCCGTTTTCTTTCTCATATGACTAATTAAATTTTTTAAAAATCATTTTATTTCAGTAAACGGGGACCTTCATGTTTGTGGAGAGCTGAGTAGGTCCAAAGAGGGTTGTGCTTTCGGCCAGCTCTGGAGTGCAACGTTAAAGATGGTGGCGGTGTGCACACTGATCAAGCACCGTGTGGAAGTTGGCCAACGCTTGAGTGTTGCGAGTGGGCTTTGGGGAGGGGCAGCATGTGTGGTGGTCTGGCAGGAACCGAGGGCGAACTGCGGGACGTTCACCGTGCGGCGGGGCACGGGCCTTATTATCACAGCGGTGCCCGGTCACATCAAAGGAAGCACGGAAAAGGCCAAACATTGGGCTCCAGTGCCGCCATCGACATCGTACGCAAGCTCACACTTAAATACCAAAAAGCGGACCACACACCTACGGACACTAATTTGTCCAATAAAAGATACAAAGCGCTGTTAGCTTTGGGACACACTAACCAAAACCATAGCTAAATATCAAAGAAAGGTTTTTCATATGGGAAAAAAAAAAAAATAAATAATAACGCTCCAAATTATTTATTGTTCTGTACATATGGTTTAGATAGAAAGTGAAAAGCGAGCCCCTTTTTTGTGGTTAGCAGTGCTCCAAATTGATAGCATTGTGGTTAACACAGGTAGTTAGCAACCTTGCTAACAAATCAAATAGTGAAACGCATATATTTACGGATATACTGTATATCAACAATAATTTTGTTAGAATTTTGTTTCCAATACAATAAAACATACTCAGGCAGGTTGGGCTGACAACAGGAAACACTTGTTGCATATATTTAAAACTAACTTTAACTATTTTTGAGTCATATTCTACTACTGTAACTACTAATGAAATACTATTTCAAGTAATGTCATATTTATCTAGCTAGTTCACGAGCAACGTTTTGTGGAGTGTATTGCAAAACTTTGTAAAGCAATCGAATGACCCTCTGTTTATTGTTTTGCGTAACTTCATAGTTTTAATGCCAAATACCAAGCTAGCTAGCTAGCTAAAAAGTAAACAATTTTCTCTGTAGTAAATTGCGATTTTGTAGTTTAACTAAATAGTAACTAGTAACAGTGGTGGTAGTAGTACTACTAGTAGTAGTAGTAGTAGTAGTAGTAGTAGTCATGCTTTCCATAATTTAGCAGTTTGTTGTTTTGTTTAAACAAGTTTGGGCATGGCATTTTGCATAATTTTTTTTGTTTTGTTTTGTTGTGTCGTTTTATTTTATGGAGTAATATATAGTTGCTTCATGTTATGTCGGGCCGTGTCATAAAGGTTTCTTCTATAGAACTGTAAGCATCACTTCAATTTGTTTTGGTTTTTGGCAAATTAAAGGGTAAAAGACGAAACCCAGTCTAGACTGCTGGCTTCCGTCTACTTTGGGCTTGGTGGTTTTGTCGGAACACCGCATTCAGTCAGCGTCGCATGCATTGAGCATGTCAAACAATGGCGGAAAACAAGCAGAGGGAATGTGCTCAAGATCATACAGGAGTGCAATATGAAACAGCCGAACATCTCAGGGGGGGCGCTAGCTGCATTTAGGCCGCATCAATAGCTAATTGCCGCGATCCAGTGCCTGTTTTCAAGCACGGGGAATGTTAATCTGGGAGCTTTAAATTGGATCTCCTCCGCAAAGCTCGACCACGTGCACGGCGGAGGGAAATGTTTGGAGCGCATTGGAGTTTTCTCCCCGATTCAGTTGCCGTTATTTATAGAAACGTTGCATGATTTATCATTAGCAGCAAGGCTGAGTGAGCTTGTGGCGCCGACGTACGAGTTGAACGAGGCCCCGAGAGGTGCACCAAAATAAAAATGGCAGCACCAGCAAACTAGCGTGCTAGCCATCGCACAATCAGAGCCAAGTGTTTTGTAATTTTTAAAATAATACAAGATTACTTTGTAACCATATGAGTAAATGTA
Source organism: Hippocampus comes (assembly GCF_001891065.2). Taxonomy (NCBI): domain Eukaryota; kingdom Metazoa; phylum Chordata; class Actinopteri; order Syngnathiformes; family Syngnathidae; genus Hippocampus; species Hippocampus comes. The sequence goes on along the minus strand of NW_017842060.1, from coordinate 4,640,371 downwards.
ATTTGAATTTTAATGTATACAAATAATAAAAAATATATATTTTAAAACTTGATATAAGATTAAAATAATTAAAAAATAGGAATATTATTTTACAATACAAAATTTTCTGAAAAATAAAACATTTATTTTTCATAACTTTTTTTGTGTTTACATTTTTTCCCCCCCAAAATCACAACACGGGTTGGTTATTGTTTAATGAAGGGCTTTTTAAGCTTTAAGAATGAATTAATGAAATTGTTGAAATCAAAATAAAATAAAATCAGAAATACCATGTTATCCCTATTATTTTAATGTAAAAGTACATCATATATGACGAAAATGGAAATTCTTGTTTGTTGTTTGATATGAAATTTGTATTAACCTCTACAAGTTCACATGGAAATCAAACCGGCGAGCACGAGCTAATTAGCGTGCTAGCCTTCTCCCAATAACAAAAGCGTCGCGAGCGAGGCTGCCTCGCAAGAGCCAAACAAGAGCGGATTTGCCTGCGACACCCAGATAGCGCGCACCCCCACAACCCTGCAGCCTCACTTCCCTCGAGTCTCAGCTCGTACGCAGGTATATTCTCAGCATGAATGGCTGTCACTTTGGATTTGGGAGCTCAGCGCTGACGGGGTGGGAAAAAACGAGTCTGGCGGGGGTCTCTTTATATGACTCTACCTGTGGAGAGGACAGCGCGGGACTAAGCTATATTACACAATACACCTTTGGAAAGGAAAGGGTAAGACTAGAGTTGGCTGTGAGCATATTTCAACGGATGGGAGAGGGGGGGGCGAGAGGGATGGATGGCGGGTTGGGGCGGGGCGCTTTTGCAACGAGAGACGATATTGACCTAGTTTTCCGACGGATGCTCTCCCACTCACATGACGAGCCAGAATAGAAGCGACAAAAATATCGGCGGCTCAGGGAGCACGTCGTCTTCACGGGTGAATCACAAAGGGATCAGACGTACCATGCGGGGGTTGCGTCTGTTGGGGCAGGTCACGCAGTGCCCTTCAGGTGCCTGACCTTGCCACCCCCCGAAAGTCACAGAGCAAAAAAATACGTCTTTTCACCTGAAGGCACACTCACTGAGCCTCAAATGACTCATTTCACTCCTGTTACTGTTAAGTTCTGATATAACTTGGTCTTTTTATATCTCATTCACTTTCCTTTTTTGTGTCGTTTTTGTGATCATGATAATAAGACGAAGTTGAAGGTGCATTGCTAAGCAGTATTCACGATGGCGGATCACTTGGCACACTTTTGGACTTATTCACATGATGGACTGGAACAATACCGTCAAGCCCACTCTTTGGGTGTGTTTTAGGGGATTAGGTGGTAAAGACGTCCAACATCTGCCTTTCAGCCTGGTATTAGCCCTTATTCAGACCATACACTTTCTGTCATGTCCCGTATTCGACAGCAGGTGGCAGGCACTCACTCTGCCACCTGCACACCTGTTGTGCATTTGTTTGTGATTACACCTGCTATATGTAGGCGCTCCGGCTGTCAACTCATTGCCGGAGTATTGCTTGCCGTGCCACTGCTATTGCCCATGCTCGTATTTCGTATCTCGCACTCTATTGCTATTCGCGACCATTTCGCCATCCCAGTGGGATCCTCTTTAACGCGTAGTTATTCGAAGTAAATTGTCTTATCTTTTCCTTGCCGTTTTTTGCAAGCGCTTTCTTTTCCTCACGTTACATTAATTCCTGGTTCTCGTTTTGACCAGCGTTTTGTGTTTTCCTTTTGACGGTGTTTTTTCGTTTGTAATAAATATTATTTGATAGACAAGACCTTGTTCAGTGCCTGCTATTTCGGGGATCCACCTATTCTTGTTCGCTCCGTTGCGTACGAAGCAG
>NW_017842060.1:4615147-4638263 GCF_001891065.2 Hippocampus comes | reverse complement strand
AAGATCGGCGGCTCAGGGAGCACGTCGTCTTCACGGGTGAATCACAAAGGGATCAGACGTACCATGCGGGGGTTGCGTCTGTTGGGGCAGGTCACGCAGTGCCCTTCAGGTGCCTGACCTTGCCACCCCCCGAAAGTCACAGAGCAAAAAAATACGTCTTTTCACCTGAAGGCACACTCACTGAGCCTCAAATGACTCATTTCACTCCTGTTACTGTTAAGTTCTGATATAACTTGGTCTTTTTATATCTCATTCACTTTCCTTTTTTGTGTCGTTTTTGTGATCATGATAATAAGACGAAGTTGAAGGTGCATTGCTAAGCAGTATTCACGATGGCGGATCACTTGGCACACTTTTGGACTTATTCACATGATGGACTGGAACAATACCGTCAAGCCCACTCTTTGGGTGTGTTTTAGGGGATTAGGTGGTAAAGACGTCCAACATCTGCCTTTCAGCCTGGTATTAGCCCTTATTCAGACCATACACTTTCAGGGTCCCTACTAGCATGTGAATTAAAAAAAAAAAAAAAAAAAAGTCTATTCAGATCCGACCCCCCTCACCCCCTCACAGCCTAACAAACGGCTTTTCTGCTTCTCCACCAACCTCAACAAGCTCTTCAAGGAGTTCAGCTGAACACGTGAGGACCCTGCCCCTTGTCAATTCGCTTTGCGATAGGTTTTTGTTATCTGCGCGCGAGCTTCAATGCAAACAAAACAATGAGCGTGTATGACGCGGTGGAGGACAACGTCTGCTTATCCCCCCCGCTGTCCTGATAGTTGTAAAGAGATGCTAATTTCGGATTTTGGGAGCACAAAACAAAGTCCTTCAGCCCGGTCGTATGGCGTAGTAAGGCTGCTGCACCTGATGTCATTGATACAAAACGTGCCGTGCGCACCTGCATCCTTGTCAGTGGCAAAACCACATCAATACTAAAACTAGGACCAAAAAAAAACACAACCAAAATGTTTTTGTTTTTTTTTTGCACTGAAAATTACATCATAGTGCCTAAGGGCTCAGCTTGTGAATGTCACATGATCAGACCTAGAAAACTGGCAAGCCATGACGGTGCCTGAGCCCTTGGGCACTGTGACGTCGTTTTCATTCAAGTACAAGCCAAAATGGCCACCCCCCTGAGATGGATAAATTGGATGGATTTTTCTGCTTAATTTGTATCCCACATGTGCAATATTAATCCGAATACCCTGTTTAGTCTCGTGGAGACGCATAAAACATGTTGTCAGGAACATTTTTGACTTGACTCTTCCTTTCTGCCCAGTGTCAAAGGCTTGTTCTCAATTATGTTCTGGGGCTGCTGTGCTCTATCAGGCACCGGACAAAAAAAATAATTCTGATGGGCTACGAAAACACAGCCATGCCTGATTGCCATGACTTCATTTTCAATCCATTTTTATGTATTATTGTGTCACATTCAACTGGGTTTCAGTGACCACTATGGCTTTTCGTTTCCCAGTTTGGTAACATGCCTGCTCCGTCAAAGCCAAGGATACCTTGCAGGCAATTTGGCATTGTTTTGTGGGTTAACTTTTAAAGTAGCCGATTGGCTGTTTGTAATGATGGAGGCTGTCAGCGGGGCGCAGCATTCGCATACATTTCAACAGCTTTCATCTCAGGTACAGATGAGGGGTGGATTGATCTGCTGGGTTTGATGCGTTGTTTGATGACGGTCAGCTCAAAGTGAAGGGCGCCTGTGTGATGCCTCGCCATCGCGGGACATAAAAAGCTTCACCTGCCTCCCCCCTTCCCTGAGCCAAGTTTATGACCCCCGGTGGGTTTGAAGACTCCCCGCTGAGACGGATGTCGTTTTCCCTTGATGCCACATAAATACATTCAGCGGCTCACCTTTATATATTTTTTTTTCAAGCCACGGCCCGCTTCCTCTTTGGCTTTGTTTCAACTCAGGCCCTGATCATAATAGGACAGTATAGCTAATTTATTTAATGCGCGGATCCCGCGAGGAAAGCGAGTGCCTTCCATCAGCCAGAGAGAGCGAGAGAGCAGCTCGATGATCAAAAGAAACACGGAGCGCTAGGCGAGCTCGTCAGAGGAACTAATATATTCTTGCTAGATATCTAAGTGGGTTTCATCATCCTGCATCAAGTGACTGCTGAGGGGGAAAAAAAAGAAAAACAAGGTCTTGTTCTCATGCCGGTGACATCAGCGAGCACAGAGGGGGAGCAGAAAAAGATCAGTTATTTCCAACAAACGCAACTCAAGTGTGTGAATGGTGAGAAACGAGCATTCGCTCTAATGCTCGGGTGCCAAAAACATCATCTTACTCATTTTTATTTCTGTTTATTGTGTTAATGTTATTCAAGCCCAACCCAAAGTTGTGTTTTTCTGCAATTTCATCACAGAAAACGAACAATGAGGCAATGATGTCATGGCATGGCCTCAAAGCCATACATCCAATCGAGGTCTCCGATTTGAATCGAAGGCGCATGACGTCACAACGTCGTAAATGTAACAGATGTAAAATTATATGAAGCAATATTGAGCAGGCTGAATCGTTATTAGCAGTGGTGGAAGCTAACAGCTAACAGCTGATCCCCTGCCAGCATAATGTACAGTAACAGCCAAGCTAAAGATTTAGGGCTCTTTTGTTGTAAACAAACGCATTTGTACTTGGCGTCAAAACTGGTACATCTTTACTTTTGTGCCGGGGCAAGTCTAGTTTACTGTGTTTGAGAATTTGGCAGACTGTGCTGTGTCTTTCTGGACGTTCCGGTGGACTGAGGGTGTTTTCTATTCCATTGGTTGGGAAACAACACTCCTATAATGGTGCAAAAGCCCATTTCTAGCAGCGCACGTCTATGAAAATACAAAAATCAAACCCTCCACCCATGCGCACAGTTAGACTGCACTTTGCGATTGGCTTTCGCGAAAATAGGGCCTGAAGAGTCCTTTCCGATATTTTGCAACCTTTAAAAAAATGTCAGTATCTTCAGTACAAGTCATTGAGTAAAATATGACATAGCACCAGTGTCCTTGCACTTTGTGTACATTTTTTAAATCAATTAATCTGTCAGTTCTTTATTTTTAAGGATGGTAATGTGAAATTAGTTTGAAATGATGTAAAAGTGTTTCAGGTTAATAATTTGGGGCATAACCAGCATTTAAACTATGAATATATGGTCGACAATGTCATGCGCAAGACAACCATTTTGAGCATCGAAAGCAATGACAATGGTGTCTCCTTCCAATGTGTTGCAGTGTTTTCAGTCATTAAGTGACACAACACTGCAGTGTGAGAAGACACAATGGAGATGCGAAACAATCAAAGCTGCTTCGCTTTCCCCTCCAACTTGTCTACCCCCACCCCTCCCCTCCCACCGCACTCCAGCCATAGTAAATTGGGTGCCTAAGGCAGGAAACTTGGCCAAGCTTGCATTTGGGATCCGACTGCGTTGGGGCATGAGGGATAGAGATATGACAGTGGAGGACAGAGAGGGGCATGTGGGGGGCGGGGGGTGTGCAAGGCAGTGAAAGGTTGCAGTCGGTGGTGGTGAGCATTGGTTGGGGAACAGGCCCGCAAATATGTGACATCATGCAACATTTCGGAATCTTTAGTGAGCCACAGCGCACATTTTACATGACAAAAATCTCACGGCACGTCACCAAGAAGGGGAAGGTGGTTGGGTCTGGGAAGGCTTGAAGAGGATACACAAGTTAACTGCAACGTCTAACATCTCGGGTAAGAGCATTTCACTGTCCGGCCTGTCACTCTACGTCTATGTCATCGATAGATGAACAAAGAAACGTCATTTGTAGTCAATATTATCAGCAGACCATTTCCTGTGGCACACTTAAACTGCAAAACACACACAGACATATCTATCTATCTATCTAGCTAGCTAGCTAGCTAACCAGCTAGCAAGCCAGCTAGCCATTTTTTGCGGTAATTTAAATTGGAAAAACTTTAAAACATAAATAACTGACATCTATAGCGACGTTGTTAGCGCAACAGAAGAAGCAATTTGTTTTTACTGAATCTATATCTTTAAGGTTGGGGTTCAATAAAAGGGACAGCCGTTCTGTAAACTCTTATTTGTTGTGAGATGGAGGAAAATTTTCACAGCAGCAAAACTCAACAAAGGCATCGCTGAATTTAAAATTTCATCAAAGTTTATTGACTTGAAATTTTGAGTTCACACAACTTATTTATTTATTTTTTTTTACAGTGTGATGATCTTTTACACACACATATGGTGATTGGGAATGAGTGACATAATGCACATGGGGTTACAACACAAAAGGCAACACGTTTCATGAGCGCGCAGCGTGGCCTCGCTCCCGCGCCATAAACGTGGCTTCATCTGCAAGTGTAATCGCTCGTATTGTGGTGCCATTTTCTGCTGCGCTGGATGACAGCTTCCCCCCACCGAACCCCACCTCTCCCCTCAAGTGTCTGTTCCTGGTGTCTCCCAACACTGCCAAACCCTGGTGCGTCTCCCAGATTACAGGTTACAGGAGTCACTAATCCAGGCCCGGGTAGAATTACATGCTATATAGGGACAAAGCACTTCAAATGGAGACTGGTATGCCGTTTAGATTGATTTTAGCATGTCTGTGTAAGAACACAGACAAAGAAAAATAAGCGAAGCATGGAAATCATACCGCTAGCATGTACACAATCTTGAGCCCACGTTCCATAAATGAATGTTACAAAGGAGTTCCATTATTCAACACAAATAAAACACCTTCTCATAGGGCTTTATCAGTAGTGTTAGCTAGCATACTAGCTTAAATACAGTACGACATACGTGGGCTAAAGAAGTACACTCAACCCCAGCATACTCGTAGTTCGACACCTGCGGATTTTCATATTTGTAGATTCCCTACGGGCTGGGGAGGGGTTGGTTGATTGGTCCAAAATTCAATTTTTTGAAGAACTGTTTTTGTATTTATGCAACGATATTTAATTTTTTTCCCCCTCAATGCATTTCTTTGGGCGTCCATGATACAGGTGTTTTCATTACTTGCAGGCCGGCTTGGTATGACTGCGCACGTGGTGCGTTCAAGTACCACTGATAAAACAGGACTTGAAAATCACAGGTGTAAAATTGCCATCAATGATTTCAAGCTAAAAAGAACAACAACGACATAGTGCCAAAGTCATACTTTTATGACTTTGGCTTGGGTACCAAAACAGCAAATAGGTAAGTTTTTAAGCAAATAACAACGTAGCATTTGACTGTAATTGCCTCGGAACCATGATGGATTTCAGCCTCGGAAAGGGGGGGGGGGATGATACTAACGCCCCCCCCCTTTGCTAAAGAACCCCCCCCCCTCCCTCCGCTGCCTCTCCGGCATTCGCTCGCGCAGCCAAGACTCTCCATCTAGTAGGAGGCAGGAGGCTTTGAAGAGATCAAAGCCAAGGCCGGGAGCAGTTGCGCGCCCTGGGAATACGGGAGAGAGGCTTTCTGCTCCTCAGCCCTATTTTCTAGCGTCATGTCGGATTGCAGCTGTATTGCATTTCGCCAGTTTTCTTAATGCTCTTGGTTTTGACTTTGACATCGGTGCCCCCCTCCCCCCACCACCATCGTGGTTGCTTCAAAAACAAGGAGAGGAAGAGGAGGAGGTGAAAGGAAAAAAGTGAGCAAGGAAGAAAGCGGCAAGAAGCATGGTTGGGGTGGGGTGGGGTGTGGGGGTGGGGGGGTTTGTGATCTGCCGAATGATTCCTATTTTCGCAACTCTATAATTGGCCGGTTCAAAAAAGGGGAGGAGGGGGCGACATTTGTTTTCAATTGCGCTGCCGATATGAAAGGAGCGACAAACTTTTTATGGGGTTCCCGAAAAATTGAAGACAGGCTTCTTGTCTTTGTTTCCCCCGCACAGTCAAAGGGCAGCTTTTTTTTTTCTTACGGGCGAGACCACACAAAGTGAAGCGACAGCAGAGAGAACTCGCCTCTTTTGTAACTCCCACAGCGTTGTGTGGTATGGCCTCTCTACCGCGTGTGCCCTTTGCCCAGCTGTTAAAAGCAGGGATTCACCAACTGTGATGCATTCTATTGTTCTTTTTTTTCATACAAAATAGACATATGATATATCATTCCATTTTGAGCTAATATTTATGCTACCCAAAATGCACTTCGGCCTGTTGTCAAATCATAATAACGCAACAACGTAAAAGTGACTCGGTCCTTCAAATTCACAGGGCGGCTTTTCATGGGCGAGAGTAAGGCCGAACCATATTGCAATTTAATAGGCAATTATTTTTCCAAGGTCCCCCCCCCGTGTATTTTTTTTAAGCAAATGCAAGCAACCAGTGAAGCTGTATTACAATAAACAATATCAGATTTAACACGTATATATTTTGGTTCTTATAGATTAGCCTAATGCTAAAATACCGGCAAATGAACCATGAATGAATTTGAAAGACGGTTGATCCACTTTGAGTTAGAATTGCGAATTGACCAAATAAACTCTTTTAAGCGGTGCAGCTTTTGCCATTTGACGAATTGTTCCGCCCTATGTCGGACTTGCGATGTTGTCAAATCCCAACTGTTCGAGGCGGCCTACAACAGCTGATCTTACCCCCCCCGGCCCCTCCCCTTACTGTTAGCGTTAACTGCCTTTTGCCTCTCTGTTTGTTTGTGCGCACACACTGTTTGCAAAGCGTCTTTGAGCATTGAGAAAAGCGCCATACAAATCCACCCATCCATCCATTTCTCTGTTTCACTTATCCTCGCTAGGATTGCGGCGGTGCAGGAGCCTGTTCCAGCTGACTTTGGGAGTTTGGCAGGTAACACTGTGAACGGGTCGCTTCGATTTTTTTGTTTTCTCATCTATTTTTATGATTACATTTAGTCATTATAACTACCATTAAAACTGAAACGAATAACTTATGCTAACCAAAATACGCCCTGTATCCACGAAAGAGGGGATTCCCAAACTCGAGAGATCGCAGAAGCAAGACGATTACACTTCGGCTGAAAAACAAACTGAAATTTATGGTACCCAGAAAACCACTTTGGCCTGTCATTTAAAAATAAATAAATAAATAAATAAAATAAACTGAAAGCTAACCACATAAAACACAAAATGGATCTTGGTTCCTGATGCTTGGGCTAATTTCGATTTTCTTGGGATCAATCAAGTGCGGGGAGGTTCTCCATTTACGACAGATAGGACATTTTGAGGTTACCGACGGTTCATGATATATTACTTTCTTAGCATCTTAAGGACGTTTTTTTTTTTTCTTAAATTCAATCGCTTCATGTCTATGACTTGGAAGTGTTTGGACAAAAAAAATGTTAGCAACATGTCTATGACTTGGAAGTGTTTGGACAAAAAAAAAAATGTTAGCAAAAATAAAAAATAAAAAATTAAATGTCAGTTACATAAAGTGAACTTTGGCCTGTTGTCAGTCTATCCCATCTATGATGCAAAATTGATTACCCGTAGCAAATGACGATAATTTTGTCACATTGCTGAATGTGCTCATGATGAGAGGCAATGGTTGTATTCAAGGGTGTGTTGATATTTAGCTCAAAAAAAAAAAAAAAAAAGCTAAAGCCTTCCTTTCAATGAACAGCTTGCCTCATGAACCCCCCCCCCCCCTTCATCCTTCCTCTTTGTACTGTAACTATGCAGGTCTACTTTACCAACCTCCTACACTGGGGACCATTAATATTTCAGCGCTGTCAGATACATGCATGCACCCACAGCAGAAAGAAATAATGAGCTTCTGAAGAAATATGAAACAGCAAAGAAGAGGAGGAGGAGGAGGAGGAGAGCGCTGACCATCTCGCTTCACGCCACAGAGCGGCTATTGATCATAGCGCTCGCTTCTTCGCCTGGCGAACAAAGTGGGCTCTGTTGATGCGTCGGCCAATCCTGGACACAGCCCGCGGCGTTTGCACCCATGTTTCACTCCTGTGGTCTCATTGTAAAGGAACCCCACCCCCACCCCCAAAAAAGTGTGGCCCACCATGTGGCAGCTATTCATCTTTTTACTCACTTGATTGGCGGTATGAGGGAATGTTGTGCTTAAATGCTTGCCGCGAAGCTTAACCCGATTCAAAACTTTTGATGCATGCTAGTGTCGCGGTTGCAATGGCTAACTTCAGCGCAGCTAACGTGGCACGTTCTAATTCATTGTCCCGCAGATTACAATTGATGAGTCCCGTTTTTTTATTGCTTGTTTTTTTCCTGTGTCGGTGTTCCGTATGAAATGGAATCAACACCCAATGGGGAGACAAAGTCCACCCGTAAATGTTTTGCTTCGGCGCTAGTACCAGAGCAGTAACAGTAGCAGTTGGGTAAGAGTATTTCTTCAGCCCGTATCTCACTGAACGGCCACAAAACAGTTTATTTTGTTGCGAGGAAATGTTGCACATGTTTTAACATGTCTTTTGCATGCAAAAAAAAACAACATTCGCTATGTGCGCAGGCTTTAATGTTGTCGCACCTACACCCAATCTAGGACACAGTTGACGCGGCGGACTTATCAAAGTTGTAGAAGAGTTAGGACAAAACCTGTGTGTGTGTGTGTGTGTGTGTGTGTGTCTGTGTGTGTGTCTGTGTGTGTGTGTGTGTGTGTGTGTGTGTGTGTGGGTGTTTGTGTGGGTGTGTGTGTGTGTGTGTGTGTGTGTGTGTGTGTGTGAGAGACACAGCTATCGTTAAGCTTCGGATGTAGCATCAGAGCTAGCACATACTGAATGTGGAAGGGCCTTCAGCAGTTACAGTAAAATCCTGTGACGAACACGTAGCCATGTAAAATACACCCCCGCCGCCCCACCCCCATCCAAAATGAGCATCCAAAAGCATTTTTTTTTTCTTGTAATTGTGGATAAAATGGTCGCCCGATTTGCCAGTATGCCATATCATCGGGGTGAATAATACGAATGACTCAAGATTCAAAACATCCCATTTTCGTGTAAATGCTTTGAAATCCAGGCTCAAGGCTCCAGACTTTTCCCATACATATGATTAAAGTCTTTCAAAGTATTTTTAAAATCCTGCTTTTGAAAAACTTTTTTTTGCGCTGTATGAAATTTTAGCAAGGGGTATATTTAAAGTTTTTTTTTTCCATATTGCTTTTAGGTACAGTATCCTTACAGTATCGGCGCAAGCATATTTGGATCACGCGTTGATGCCCGTCTGTCTCAACCGAATAAAGCATCAACACGGAATGGGGGGGGGGGGTTCCAAAGGTAGTATCAGTGCAGTATAAGAGGTACAGGGTATCCCATAATTCTTTGTCGCTTTTCCACTATAACCACATCGACACGGAACGCGGTACAAAGCAGACCTGGCAATTTTCCATCATCCGAGGCAGGATCAAAGTTGGAACAGATGTGGGAAGCCGACTGCGTGTAAGGATATGTCGCGGCGACGGCGCATGGCTGTTCAGTATTATCATCACCGACAGAGAATGGAGGTACAAATTCGCCTCGGCTATTACCCGACTTCAGAGGTAGTATCGGAGCCGTAACAGAGGCAGGACATGACTCTGTTTCTGATTAGGAAGTCGGCACCGGAGCCTCGAAAAACAGAACAGGGGAATTAGTGACGAACTTGGCGAGGCCTCTCGACTGACCCTGGAGGATCAGCTCCAGGCCGCATGTGCCGAGTGAAGCCCCATGAGCAGGTGTGGCCCGACTGACCTGCTGGCCGACTGACTGACTCCAGGCGAGCGCCAAGCACCCGATTTGGTTAAGCCGCATACAATTCCGAAACACAACCACAAACTCGGTTCATCACAGCAGAGACAATGAACGAAACTTACACTTTTTTGGTTGGGATTTCGTTGCGGGCCGTCCAATTTCCAAGCCGCAGCCGCAAGTTTCTTGATTTAAATATTGACCACTTCTGCCATTTGAGCGCAGTTCGGTCGCAGAATCAATCGCTAATGTTCATACGCAAAAAATACGTTCTCAAAAATATTCCCATATTCATCTGAATCCATCAAAACTTTTCATGGCTTCCCCGCCCGGCTCCTCTACAAGATATTTTCGAAATATAACAATCAAATGTCCTTAAAACGAAATTCTATAAAACACGGACCTGCGCCAACAACCCAAAATTGGAGAAGCACCAAATTGTCTCCACTTTCTGATCAAATCGATGCATTTTCCCGACAAATGAATACACGTCAGGAAACAAAAATTAAAAATAGCAATTCCGTTGTCGCCTTTGCCCGATATCCCACAAATGAGCTGCCACTTTCAAGCTCTCGAGGTGTGAATTGCTTGAGTAAGTACAAGAAAGACAAATTAAATTTGGAAACACTCATTTCAAGTCTTGTGATGCAGAATACCGTGTACATCTTCACACAATTACACGAAGTTCACCTTCACTTCCATCTCAAACTGTCTTTCAAACGTTACCATCCTATCGCCTATAGTGCCCCCTGTTGGCCTGGAGGCTGAACTATGAATCCGGAAGCACCCGGAAATAAATCCCCCTCTCGTTACAGTATATCGCCAGCGCTCAACTTCTGTTTCTCATCTAAAAAAAAAAAAAAAAAAAGACGCTCACAGTACGTCCGAACGCCGAGCACCATTTCACCGCATGAAAGGCGCAGATAAGGTGATTGCAACCACATGGCGTCATTACAGCCGTACATATGGAGCGGGTGTGGAGTGGAAGCCCGGGCGTTAATGGCGCTGTTTAGAAAAAAAAAAAAAAAAAGAGCCGAGCTATGGCGGCACTACAAAGCCTTTGAAAAGGGCCAAGTGTTTCTCGTGTGTGAGGTCCCCTTGGCCCAACGCACATCTTTACGCCGCTCAGTAAAAGCTGCACTGCAGATGACATCAATGTCACCGCGACTCGCTTGCTTTATTGAGATCATCCAGCCGGAGAATTACTGAGCGCTTACGATCACGTGCGATCCAGCTGCTTCTCCAAGCATACCGAAGACCTTTGGAAGCTGCCCTCTCCAGTAAGGGCTCCTCAGCCTCTTGGAGTTCCGGGACCCCCTTAAAAGGGAGACATTTTTCCAGGGGTGCCTTCATATTCCCCATGACAATCATCTACCATGTCTACATTTACATTCTCAAGACTTATTTTCAACGATACGACATGACTGAAGTAGACAGTTTGAAAAGTGGAAGCAGAATTTTCCACGATAAAACTTCTTTCAGACTGCGCTGATCTACAAACTAGTTTTTTTGGGCCCACGGACGTGTTACTGGTGGGTCGAGGACCGTTGCTCTTAAGTCCATCCAGCGTGTACATGGATGCTTGTTGGTAAAGGCAGTGTTCTCAATATCCCGATAACGGGGATCCTCCACAGTAGCGCTGAGGGCATGAGCCGAAGACACCCGAGCGGTCCGACCAAATCCGGTTAGGTAAGCCCGGGTTAGTGATTCCACGCTGCGAGACATTGCCTGGCTAGATCCGTCACATTCCCGCGACATCAAAAGGAAATATGAGGGCACTGTAACACCCGTGCCCCCCGCCCTCTCCCCCAACCCAAAGCCCCCCATCTTCCTTGCCACAAGGCAATTGAGCATTCACAGGACGAAAGACTCCACGGCTTTGGAAAGAGAGGGAGAGAGAGTACCCTCAGGCCACCGTTTGGTCGGTTTGCCACCGGACGGTTTGGTCCAGTCAACGTTGATCTGACTTTGTGGACAGGGTGGCGATCGGGTGACAAAATACCAGCGTGACACTGCAGGACTGGCCGATAACACCCCCCCAATTAGGAATAGCGGTATCACACAGGGGGCCCAGCGGTGGTCCAGTGGTTAGCACATCGACCGAACAGTACAGAGGTATCGGGTTCGAGTCCGCGTGGCTTTTCTCCGGGTACTCCGGTTTCCTCCCGCATTCCAAAACCTTGTGTGGCAGGCTGACTAGACACTCTAAATTGTCCCTAGGTGTGAGTGTGAGCGCGGATAGTTGTTCATCTCTGTGTGCCCTGCGATTGGCTGGTAACTGGCTCAGGGTGTCCCCCGCCTACTTCCCAAAGACGGCTGGGATAGGCTCCAGCACGCCCCTCGACCTTTGTGATCGGAAAATTGATGGATAGAAGGCTGTGACCCTAAAATTACCATCAAGATGTGAAACAACAACAACAACAACATAGCAAAGAGACTGTTCTCTCCGAGAGGAAAATGGTCTGAACGGCAACGTCGACCCGCAACGCCGCTGCAACACTCAGTGACTCGACCCTTTCTCCTCCTAAAGCTGCTCCAGCACAGATGGAGATCACCTGCACGTCAAGCGAAGACGCACACTTCCGCTCTCTCTTTCTTTCTTTCTTTCTTTTTTTTTTTTTCTTCAAAAATTAAACATGTGCATGTGGTTTTTGTGCGGCAGAGCCAGGACATGACGGCGGCAGACTATTCCTGGAATAGATCCATTCCACGGTCTTTATTTAGAATCCGTCATTTCGAAATCCCAATTTAGAGTTTAGGCGACTCCGAAAAACATCCTCTTCAAAGCCGCCAACACGCCAGATTCCCTCCCTATGCCCGTCATGACATCCTGAAGGTTTGGCAGGTTGAATATGACTCAAACGGTACACACGTCATCTGTGAAGGCATGCCAAAAAAAAAAAAAAAATGCTAATACAAATCACCTGTTCAGGAGTCTGTTTTGCACAGAAACGTGGGTGTGTAGACAGTGCGGCGAGTTGACACTTTGCTGTGTTTGTTTCGGATTTCATCGAGCCAATTTATATTCATCACGGGGAATTATTTTCTTCATCAAAGCGGTGGCAAGACTTCACTGTGAATCATGTTGACTTCAAATTCAGATTTGCTGAATCAAGAAATCGCTTAAATAGAAAGTGGAAGAAAACCCAAGACAAACGTTGATCAAGTGAGGTACGTCATATGATGACGATGATGATGAAAATCGTCATGAGAAGTGTTATTGTGATTATGAGAAACAATTTGACCGAAAGATTTTCCCAGCTGAACAACGAAGGACAAGCCGAATCTCCATAGCTGAATCCCAATCAAAGCCAATTCGATCACGAGGAAGACCGCTCTCTAGTTGTCTATGTACGCTAGCGTTTGTTTTGGTTTTTTTTTGCAGAGAAGACGACTTAACGTGTGTAAAAAGAAAAAAAAAAAAAGAAAGAAACCCACATAAAAAAAATCTGCTGACAATCAGCGGCTCCCGACAGCTCTGTCATGGCTGGACGGCATGTGTGCAGGAATGTCATGGTGAATAGAAATCAATCCAAAACGACTGTGACGGGGGGGTTGGTGGAGGGGGGGGGTAGGACGATGGAGGGGAATGAAAAGAAAGACGGAGCCTTTGATGTGAGTGAAAACTGATCCCAGGCCCGCAGATATACTGCGGCGACCGCGGCGGCTGCGACGCTGCCATCGGCTGAGACAAAGGCGGTAAAAATGACTACTGTTTTATTCAAGACGGATCCGAGAGAGGAATATTCGGGGGAGAAAAGGAACTGTAAAAAACGAGACATAAAAAAAAAAAAGAAAAAGAAATTGGCAGCGAGTATGCCCCGGCTGGGCCTCGTATATTACGTCTGCTGGGAAAGGTAATTTCCTTTGGTGACTCTCAAGCAGACTTCCTCAAGCGCTTCCATGTGATTGGACACATGTGGATGGAGCGTTTTTTTTTTTTGTTTGTTTGTTTTTTTTTACAGTTCAGAGAAGTTTTTTTTTTTTTATTTGTTTTTATTTTTTACAGTTCAGAGAATGGGATTGTCAAATGAATTGCGTTTTGAAGCAATCAAGTCAAAATTGAGTGCACCGCTTAACTGCTACCACTAGAGGCGCTGTTGATTCATACCACTCCTTTGGCGTCTGAAGATCAAGAAAATGACGTCAACTTGAGGTAGGGTAAACATAATCGCCCAGAAAAGGTACGAAGCATGCCCTTCGGCAAATAGCGAAAACACATAACTGACACTCAAATTATATTTAGAATTGCCTCTATTAATACTTCAAACGGTAAATATATCTCAAACTATGATCTCAAAACACATTTCATATTTTAAACTCATCTTACAAAATGTTCCTTGAAGACGCTCGATAATTTCCACTAACAACCCAGGCTGAACTTCACTCCTCGCTGACACACAAAACTAGTTTTGCAGTAGAGATGGGATTTTTTTTTTTTTTGTGACCTTTATCTAAAAAAAATAATTAAAATCTGCATTTATTGTGGTAACATTACAAATATTACAATAAATGATAAAACGGCAAGAATAGTATCAAAAAAAACATATAGAGAGAGACAACGTAGCAGCCAGCATCATCGTAATACGGGGACCACCTGCAATTTCTTCTGATTTTACTAAGTGTGTGTCACCGTTACACACAGCAGCAACGATTAGCCTCCGGATGAGTTCAAAATTATCAAATGTCAAATCATGCCAAGAATGAAGACACAAGTAACTTCAAAGAAACACAGACATCCAATTCATTGTGTCATATTGCACTATAACGTGCCAAACGCCAGTGGCAATGCTTCCAGTCGTCCCGGGTGGTATACGGAGACACGCGTGGACATAACAGCATTAGTGTGGACAGCTGCGAGGGGACACAGGAAGCCGCCAGTGACGGATCTGCAGCTGGCCTGATATTTAGGCCATTACACGGGGAGGACGGTGAGGGGCTGGAGGGGAGGTGGGGTTGACGCAGGTCCTGGACCACACGACTTCCTCAACTGCAGCACAGACCGGCCTCTGTCATACTGTTGCCAATGATCACACAGTTGTCATATTTAAATTTCAGACTCTTCATACCTCTTGAGGGAAACCTCAACTCTTTCAATTGCTTTTTTTTTTTTTTTTTTGAATGAGCAGCCTCAAAAAGCTTGTCTCTTGCCTCTTTTTATGATTTAGAGTGAGTCCAAATGGAGTGCGGCACTTGCCACTGATTCACTCCCTTCTAGTGAGAAGGCTGTAGAAGAAGAGCTAGCTAAGGCTTAAAGCCACACAGACCTCGGCAATCTGCTCGAAACAGAAGTTCAGAACATTCCGAGAGAGATTAAGCCATCCCTCCACCCTGGTGCAAAGCATTTACCCAGTACAGTATACGCATACTGGTCAAGTTAGCATACAGGCTAGCTAATTGCTCTTGGCTAAAATGAATATATTCCATCACAATGCTTACTGCTTTTTACACCAGTAAAACCATTCAAGAAAGTGTTATCTGTCTTTGTCCTAGTAATTTTTGTTTCACTAATGTCATGAATTTATTTTCGCATTTTTATAACAGCTACCGTTGTTCAATTCTGACATATAGTATGACGATGATGGCGACAGTTCGGCCCCGGAACCACATTTTACAACAAATACCACCTCAAAAATACTCGGCTCTCCGAGTACCACCATCATGACCAACATTTGACCCTTTCATGCACCCTGTAACCTGACAACATGATAAGCTGTCCACTGCAGTAACCGCTGTGCCTCAAAGGGTTAAATGCAGTAGCTTCGTAAGCCTTCCTGTTTTGGTCCTAAAAAGTGTATTTATTTTTTCCAAGACATTGTAACATTACGTGCAGTTTGAAAATTAATTCTGAGCTTGCAAAAACAAACAAAAAAAAAAGCTAATTCAGTTAAAAAAAAAAAGACAAAAGACAAAAAATGTACGTAAAAGTTAAATACAACTGAACTGCAGGTGTATTGGACTGAATTAAAAAAAAGCACATCTAATGAAGTGATTTTTTTCCACCTACCACTACAGGGAGCCTACCAAAATAAAATCCCCATGATATTCAAATTTATTAAGAGGCACCTGCATGCAGAGTCCGCATTTCAGTTGGTACTGACCGTTCTGGGCATGGGAGGCGAGAGGGAGCCATTGGTCATGTAGGAGTCGTTCATGTTGCCCATCATGATGTAGCTGGGGTAGCTTGAGTATCCGTGGCCTTTGCTGTACAGGTCCTGATGTTTCACTGATTCAAAAAAAAAAAAAATAATAAATAAATTAATTAATGAGCAGCCTTGTCATGTCACATTAAACAAACACTGTTCCTGTGCTCAAACAGAAGTCTCAGATATCTGTACTGAGTCCGCTACATTCACAAAATAATTATAATTTTTTTGACTGAGACATATTTTCTCTGCAGCATTTTTGTGAATGGTGACGTTTCTCGATATTGTGCTTTATTCTGTGGAAGCAATATGAGCATGACCAAAATTCTAACGACTGTACTTGCTTTTTTTTTTTTTAAGTAACAATAAATCTTTGCTTCTATTTGGAGCCGTCATGTGACTGGTCGCTCGTGGTTACATTGGATTGGCGAGGAGTTGTGTGACAAAATTCTTGCTAACCAACCAAAACATGGCCCCAACACATTTTGGACAAAACTATTGTGACAAGTACGATTTATCCCAAAAGTTATGAAGTCAATGCATCGTCTCTCGACCCACCTCTGTCAATAAATCACACTGACGAATAATATCGCTTTCACCCACCAGCCCATTTCTTTCCCCGGCCTTTTGTCCGCGGCCTCACAATGGACTCCGACTAAATTGTATTATGTGCGGGGGAACAATGGAGCCCCTCTGTGCCAATTAGCACCAATTAGAAGAACATACAGAGTGTGTCAAAACAGGAGACGCCCCAACTGTTCCTCGATGACCCGACAACAAGAATAGGAGGAGGAGGAGGAGGCGGCGCTTGATTCAAGAGGACTCAATTCAGCGCCACTCGCCACTCAACTGTGTAATAAAGCCAAGGGGCGGGCGTGGGGGCACTGGGGGAGTGTGTTTGTGGTATTTAGCCCGACGGCAACATGGATCTTGTTGTGAAGAAAACCAGTGTTTGGTTTGAGAGAAGGAATGGGGTTAGCGGAGAGGAGGGGGGCAAGGGTGGGGGCATGAAAGGGGAACAAAGGGGAGGCACACTCCGCCTCAAAGGCCCCAGCGATGACCCGCCAAGCGGAGGTCACGCCACAATAGGCCCGCGAGGTCCCCGAGTGGCGCCCCCGCGTGTGACCCCGACGGGGCGTTTATTGCGACCAACGCGTGACGGGTACCAGCTGGGTTGATCTAAATTTGAAGACGGGACCGTCCAATCAAAAAATGTTCACATCTGATGATAGATTGAGAAGAGAATGACTTGAAAATGTAACGCAGGGAAGTCGTGGTTAGTATGTCAGCCTCGCAGTGCAGCAGTTCTGGGTTCAGACCTGAGCTTCGGCCTTCTGGTCTGTAGTTTTGCACAGAAAGGCAACAAGTGGATTTGGCTTTTTATCATGGCACACGGTGTATTTATTTCTACGTTACTTTTTACTCTTTTTGTTTTCATTTTAAACATATGTGTACGTTCTACTCCTGGTTTGAGATCAGGTCTGGAAAAAAACCCACGGAGGACACGGAGGACCCGGCAGTAAGACATTTCCGATCTATGGCCATGTCTCGGCAGCCATGTTGTGTACTTTGTTTTAAATCATCTTTTGAAAGCTTGCGAAAGATTTTTTAATTTTTTTATTATTTTGTTGACTCCAAGACTGATTCGATGTGAACCACCAACTTCTGGCATTCAAAAATTCTCCATCTAACTAGGAAAATAACAGATAGCTTTCATGTTTCATTTATCATTAGCTAAATTAGCATTTTTGTTAGCTTCCAACACGAGCAAGGTTGGGGTAACATGATAGCATTCGTCAAGCAAGCGCGAGCTAGCTCTTAAACATCATGTAGCATGCTCAAAGATTTCTTTTCTTCTTCTCTGTATGAGAACTCTGAAAGTTCATAAAAGAGGAAAACTATTTTGTGTGCGGGGATCATTTTTTTAGCTTAGCATTTTTGTCCTGGCTCCTCAGTGTAACATGGCTGACTCTTCTCAGTACAACCACTCTCTAAGTTCATAAAAGAGGGAAACTATTTTAAGGGCAAAGAAGCTTGTCAGAGGTTGGCGGTTCAAATTCAGGTTCTGGCCTTCCTGTGTGGAAGTAAAATTACGATGCCTGTACTTTTGTGTGTGTGGTGGTGGTGGAGCGGGGGAGACAGTAAAAACCAAAATTTTTCTCAAGATTGCAAAAGACTGAGTTTTCATTCATGTTGAGGCCCTTATAGTGCTCTGTAGCAATAGCGTAGCATCTCTGTCCTGGCTGGGTTCCTCATTACCTAAATCGCTGGTAACAATATACAGTAGCTAACTTCTTTTTTCAATAGAATAACAGTTAATGATCATTATGATGGTTATTATTAATATTCCTGTCATGGCGGCTCAGTACAGCGCTATGAAACTTTTTGCCTCAAAGTTAGCTGAGTTTAGCTTGACTGCGACGTGATTCTCCTCACTGGCACACAAAGCGATATGAGGCGGTCACGGCGTAATAACTACGCAATGTATGGTTGTTTTAGTTTGACAGTGGTTAACTTATTTTTACACTTGTATCCACTACTTCCTCGCTTTCTTTGCAATAACTCATCAAAAGAGTTTAGAGTTTGATTTGGTTGTTGTTTGAAGCAGCTTTTAGGACACATTGAAATGCAAGAATCTGTATGGAAAAAAAATCATAATAATGTCCTTGAGACATTTTTCGTGCATCGTATTACAAAAGACACGTCCATCTCATTCCGTGTCAATCAGTGAGACTGGTAGTGAGGGCTAACTTTCTTTTTTTAATTTAACTTTGTAGGTGTGCAACTGAGTGAGTTTTGAGGGGCTTATGCTGGGTACCACAAAATTACACAAATTTTCACCAGGACACACACGCTTGCAAAAACTTTGTGTGTTTAGACCCTCCTAAAGAGACGATTCATTTGATGGGGAAAAAATGACACTGTAAGTAAAACTGCAAGCAGCGTTGAACCGAAATGGTCAATCCACAATTCACTGCTGGAGATTTTTTTTTTTCATCCTGGTATGACAGATATATCCACCTAAATTTGGGTCCAATGGATAAACTGTTTTTTTTTTGGTTGTTTGTTTGTTTTACTTTGCGGCTGAGTGAGTTTTGAGAGTTCTAATGATCGACTACGGGGACTAGTGTTTTGAAATAGCTCAAAACTGAAGATGGAACAACATGTATTCTTTCTGGAAAGGCCTTGGAAGCAGAGTGACTGCTGTTTCGAAGCATTCAAAAAAACATGTCTCCCATTCCTGGCACAAGAAGGAGCAAGGAATCTTTTTGCGTCACTCACCATCGTCAGGATGCTCTCTGTGCTTTTCGTGATATGAGTCTTGGGACTGTCTTGCCGCCTGAGTGAAAAAACAAGCCAGAAAAAAAAAAAAAGAGGGGAGAAATTGAATGGCGGTGAATTGATTGGGAGGGCCTTCGGATGCCGTTCGACACGCAGAGCTGCTGATGTGGTCAGAAGACCGCAGAATAACACGGCCTGGAGTGAATGTGATTCTTTATCGTTTGGTTTTTGTTTGCTTGTCAACAAGGTGCGCCCCCCCCCCCACACACACACACACACACACACACACACACATCAGCGTCTCTCCCACTTAATTAAGGCGGCATGGCCTTGAGGGGCTTTTACAAATTAACTTGTTTTCCTATGAGCTCACTCATTTTCATTCCAGACGGCAATCATACGTCAATTGAGGCTGTCATCATTTTTTTTTTTTTTTTTTTTTTACAAATTGAATTTTTGTTTTTTACAAAAAAAAAAAGCATTTCAAACACCCAGTTTTTGTCTGGGTTGATGAGAACACTGAATACACCCTCGCACTTACACACACACACACACACACACACACACACACACACACACACACACAAACACGCGCGCCCGCGCGCGCACCCACATCATCAGGATGGCTTCCAGCTGTGCAAGACGGAACTTCTCGTGCATCCTAATTAAGATTCACTTCACGTCAGCCTCGTGTCTCTGAACATTTCGCAGTCTCAGGCCAGACAGGGGTCCCCAAATTTCATTAACACGGCGGTTAACGACACAACATTCCAATAACATCCTCACTTTTTAGTTCTACCACTACCTGTGTGTGTGTGTGTGTGTGTGTGTGTGTGCGTGTGTGCGCGCAAGGAAGATTGATGCCTTGTGATGGTTAGCAAACAAGATGAGCAAAAATCCAAGTTTGATAATATTCTGAAAAGAAATGTAGCAAATATTCAGAAAAAAAACGCCATATCTAAAAAAAAATTGCTAAATATCTCGAGCAAATTTTGAATATGTTGAATGCACACTATAAATATTGCATTTTTTTTTTACTTGGAGGGGAAAAATATGCATCAAACATTTATTAGAAATGTTTAAATATTTAGGAAATATTTCACATTCAATTAATAGTGTACTTTATTTAAAATTCAAATGAGGAAAAATATGTCATTTATGGAGAAGAAAATACTCCAAATATTATTTACAACAATTAAAATGTTTGTTCAACATACCGCAGATCTTTGCAAATATTACAAATCATCATTATTATTATTATTATTTTAATCATCTTCTTCAATCCAACTGGCGCAGCACCTTCCCCAGATTCAACGACGAGGCGTTCTTGCAATAAGATTGCGCGTCCAAGATTTACATCTGCTCATTCTGCATCGTAAAATTTGGTTTGACATTTGTCATGACGTCACCTCCCGTAGCGATGCTTGCCTTTTACGAGTTTGTTGCAAAATGCAAATGTTCAAATATTCAAAAAGGAATCCTTTTTTTTTTTTTTTTTTTTTTGTTAATGACACCCTCCAAATGAATGCTTCGGCTTGATATGATTGTCATCATGATTGACATCAATATGACAAGCTATTTTTTGTCCAATCAACGGCATTTCAACCCCCTTATTAACCGACTCCTAGCAAGGCCTTTATACATCGAGACAATTTATTGGTCATTTTCTAAATTAAAACAAAAACAAAAGACATGCTTTCAACAAAATAAATTGCATAATGCAGGGGTGGATAACTTACGGCCCGTGGGCCACAAATCAGCCCTGAGAGAGCATTTCATCCGGTCCGCTGTGCAAAATGCAACCCTTGAGCAACTGTGACTCATCAAAAAAAAAAAAAAAGTCAAAAAAGAAAACCCCACGCATTTATACAACTATACAACACACAATGATATAAAATGATTGTGAATTTACGAATGGGCCCTGGAACACAATGTGCATCTTTTTCGGAGCCGGTCTTATTTTTTCCAATTCAAGCCAGGTGAAGGGATGATTTTTGTATGAATGAAACAGAGGTGGAGGCCTCACGTTTTTTTGTTTTTTGTTTTTGGGCTGACCAAGTGACTCACATCGTGGCTGTTACTGTTGGGGCTTCCCTCAGACTCGTTGACCAGCGAGGACTTGATGTCGGCCAGGTCTCCCTCCTCCTCCGAGTGGCTGAGCTCGGCGAAGATCTGCTCCTTGTGAGGCTCCCCCTCGTCCTTGAACGGGATCATTTCGTCCGTGGCGCACAGCTCCGGGTCCCCGCCGCCGCCGCCTGACAACTGAGGCATGTCGTCTCGCCTCTTTTCGCACCCACAATCCTGTCCCCACCTTCTAAAAAAAAAAAAAAACACCAAAAAAGTGCTACAAAAAAAAGGGTATAGGAACTCCCGGTGGGAAAGAGACAAGTTGCTGACCCCCTGCAGAGGGGAAACAAAACACAAAATCACACCAAGGTCCGCAAATCACCACGTTTCACTCAAGGATGATTTATCCACGCATAAATGGGGGGGGTTGAAAAAAAAGTACATGTGATAGTCCCTTTATGGATCCCGGTGGAGAAGTCAAAAAAGTGTGCGGATGTGCGCATCCACGGTCCTTCAAATTGGAACGAAAGGCAAAAGAAAGGTGATGTTAAAACCAAAACACACACTCACACACACACATACACACGCACTCCGTGGAGAAGACTTTGCCGGCGCTCCTGCAGCGTTTCCACGGTGAAATGTAACCGGTGTGTGTGAGCGTGTGTTGGTAATGGAGCTTCTCCCTCCTCCTTTTTCCTCCTCCTCCTCCTCCTCCGCTCCAGTCAGCACTGATTGACACTCCCACTTTACTTCTCCCAAACAAATGGGCCGAGCACACAAGCCCACGCGTGGACCGAGTGCTCAAAACAAGCACGCGTGGTGTGCGGAGGGGGCGGGGGGCCCATTTTTACAGTATTAGGGGACATTCCTGGAAAGACCTGCGAGGCCGGTAAGAAAGTTGAGCCACTGAGAACTAGAGCGGGTTAACGCATTTTGGTCATTTTGCAGGAGGGATTGAAAGCTTTACGGCTGCGAGAAATGCGGGTTGATTTATTGACACAGCGAGGACTTCTGGATATTTGTTTTGAGAGAAATTTTCCTCGGATAATGAATGGCCTTCGGCGAGTTAAATTAGTTGGAATTGAAGATTTACACCCAAAACTGCTGGGTCAAGAGGAACCCAAATTGTGTGAAAGGGCGAACCCAACACTGAGTCCAAAAGGGAGCAAGCCAATGTTGGGTTACTTAACCCATTTAATCCCACCGGTCACATTTGTGAAGGACAACAATGATTTAATTTACAGGGCTCTAGAAATTTTTATTACTGATTACTTAAAAGGGCTACCAATGACCAATTTTGACTTTTAAATGTCTGGGAAAAATTGGGGTTGAAACGGGTTAAACTCAGTGCAGTGGGTTGCGGATTTGGCCCAGCACTTTGGGTCAAGATTTGGACCCGACAAAAGGTAACAGCGACTGACTGTACTTGTTTGAAGTCATTTGGACTGCTTCATTCAAATGAGAGTTTCCCAAACATAGTGACAGGGGAGGCCAATATGAGTTTTTGGGTTTAACCATTTGCCATATAAATGCCACAAGAATGTGCTAGGTACACCCTTAAAAATGCCAGGTCAGAAATCGGACTGACCCACTAACTTGGGTCAATTGGATCAAACCATTTGGATTGTTCTATACAAAAAAAAAAAAAAAAGCTGGGTCAAATTGACCCAAGTTAGCAGGTCAGACCAACTTGTGACCTTAAGGGTGTCGATGTGACTGTCAATATTAGCCCTGCTCGGACAATAATTCAAAAATTCTCATCCAAAGTCTGTATTTCGCCACGTAAATGGTTGCACGTGTCACAAAATGCACCACGGTAACGATACATATTTCGTGCTCATCAATTTTCTCCATGCTGCAGTGTTTGAGGCATGCATGAGAATCCCAGTCGGTCTGAGCCGGCTCAACTTTATAAAGTGCAGCACGGGGAGGAAGGGGGTGAGAGGATGGAGGGAGAGGGGTGAGAAGGAAGAGGGTGGGAGTGTGGGAAGG
>NW_017842060.1:4602814-4615109 GCF_001891065.2 Hippocampus comes | reverse complement strand
CCTTGACACCCCCCGCAACTCCCCCCTCCCCTTTGTATGACTAAATTTGGTCCGAGTGTGGAGCCAGGCCAACATTTCCAGCAGCTGAGAGAGAGAGAGAGAGAGAGAGAGAGAGAGAGAGAGAGAGAGAGATCTAGGGAGACATTAGGAGAGAGAGAGAGAGAGAGAGAGAGAGAGATCTAGGAAGACATTAGAGGGGAGGAGGCGGTGAAAAAAAAAAGAAGATCAAAGGCTTTTTGGGTTTTTGGAAGGCGCGCGTGGAAAAGAGCTGGGACTGGCGGCATTCCAGAGTAGAGCGGAAAGAGCGCACGCGCACGCACGCACGCACGCACAGGCGCGCGCGCGCGCACGCACGCGCTTTCGTAAGAGTTAATTAGAACCCAACAAACGAGCTTTCAGGGAGACCCAAAAAAAAAAATTGCGAAGATTTCGTCTTGTTTTCAGCCACAAAAAAAGAGAAGCTGCTGCTGTTTTGCCTCATTATTGTAACTCGTTAATTTAATTAGCCGTCTTGTTTCACGATTGACCCGAGCTCCCCAAACCACCCTAACAGGAACCACTATTTATTTGTTTGTTTTTTGGTGATTTATTTATTTACCTTTGATATTGTTGGAGGTAAAGTGGCCTTCTTTCCTCCTCATATTCGTTGAATTTCAGACGAAGAGAATACTGGTAATCCAAATACATGCTGGAGTCCATGAAGAGTTTCTTCGAAGCTTTTAACAACACAATATTCCGGGCACCCGGGGTTTACAGACAATGGCTGCGTGTCACCAGTGCGAAGCAGAAAGTGATTCACATCATTTGTATATCATCAGAAGGGTGGCACCAAAACTCAAGGTGTGACATCATAACTTTCGTTTCGCCTAAACCAATTGTCAGCTTGTATCAACTAGCGCAGTCCAATGTTTGTCCCGTCTCCAGTAGGGAGTATTCTAATTTTAAGTGATGATTGTTTCAAGGACGCCAAGCTACGCTGTGGGCATGGGAAAGTTATACAGCATGACTGAATATGAGCAGAATACACACTTCGATATGCTTTTTAATTGGAGGAAAAAAGGACTTGTGGCCTATCAAGGTAAAGGCCTGCAGGGCCCATTCTGCCACAAAACCTTCTATTTTGGCACCTAAATGGTATATTTTGCCACCCCTCACCCCTCCAAAAATTTTTTTGTCACCAAATGATATATTTGATCACATAAAGGCTATATTTTCCATTCCTCCATGTACTGGAAGAACATTTAAATGTTGAGCCTTCATGTCGTTACATCGAGAGAAGAACAAAAAATTCAGGGACCAATGAAGAGAAACTGGCAAATTTCCAGCAGCGCACCTGCAGGAGATTCACCCGATTCCAGAGGTGCCAAATTCATTTTTTTGCCGCGGGCCACATTTTAGTGAGGCAACTCCTTCAGAGGGCCGGTATGGCCCTGAACCCAAATGAATGTATCATTGGCTCATGTTACACACACACGCACACACACACACACACACACACACACACACACACACACACACACACACAAATTGATCAAATTGATGAATAACTCATTTTGAGATCACAGGCTCATAAAAAAAAAAAAAAACCAAAAAAAAAAAACTTTCAATTATTACATTTCAAAAGGCAGATTTGGTAAGAAAAAAATGATTGCAATACAGTTTTTAAGACAATTTGCAGTTTTGAAATTTCAAAAAAAGGAAGTTTCATTTACACATCATTTGCTTTTGCAGGCCACAGAAAAGAATGTTGTGGGCCCATATCTGCCCCCCGGGCCTTGAGTTGGACACCAGTACTCAATTTTATTCGATTCTATTCGATTTTTGTTTTGTCATCCAACATCACAGATACGACAGTGGAGAACGTGAAGATGGTGATCCCCGGTGGACAAAAATACTAACTGCAACTCACATGCATATATTCTGGTGTACCGCATGAAACTCTTAAAATGAATAAAAATCATGAAATAAATATTTGGTCGCCACTTTTCATATTTCTTCAATCACGGACGTGGTCTGGAACACTCAACAAGGTATTACTGTCCAGTACATTTTCAGTTAAATTTAGCTTTTCAACTTTTTGTTGTCTTCAATTCTTGTGCAAAAACTGAACCATTGCTTACAATGTTTTTTTTTTTCTTGCTCTTTATATGCAGCGGTAAGGTTGAAACTTTGCACTTTATGTTTTTTAATGAACACTTGGGCCTACTACACTCTTGTACTTGAATAGTTGGTCATTATAATTTTTGAGGCACTACCTGGCGGGAAAAGGTTCGATGTTAGAACGATGATGGAAGTGCACAAGACAACTTACGGTGACAGACAGCGCCTTTGTTTGTGGTGTAACACCTTGAAAAGCACAAAAGCGAACGCCCCGCCGTTGGCATCGACACGCGGAACATTCCGATCTAATTTGGACCGGGGAATAAATATGAGGAAAAGGGGAAAAGAGGAGGAGAGCAAGTAAGTGTGGAGCGCTACATTAGCATTTCTCCGCTAATGAGTTCATAAGAGTGACCCCTCTGGATGGCACATGAAAAGGAAGCATCCCTGCTGCGTGGTGACCTCAATTCACTTTCCTCTCACGACACAGATACTACATGAAGGCAAAGTATATATAGGAGCGACGCATACATAAGAGCCGTAATTTAACGTCAGCAAAATTTGATCATGCTGTATGAAAGGACACCATACGGTTCAATACTGTGTGAATGGTCGTCACTGTGTTCTGAATGATCTATCCATTTTCCGATCCGCTTTATCCTCAGAAGGGTCGCGGGGGGGTGCCGGAGACTATCCCAGCTGTCTTCGGGCAGTAGGTGGAGGACGCCCTGAACCGGCTGCCAGCCAATCGCAGGGCACACAGAGACGAAAGACCATCGGCGCTCACACTGACACCTCGGGACAACTTAGAGTGTTCAATCAGCCTGCCATGCATGTTTTTGGAATGTGGGAGGAAACCGGAGTACCCGGAGAAAAGCCACGCAGGCCCAGGGAGAACATGCAAACTCCATACAGGCAGGCCGGAGCCGGGATCAAACCCACGACCTCTGCACTGTGAGGTTGTCGCGCTAACCACAGGACCACCGGGCTGCCCCTTCTTAATTTCTCATTATTATTATTATTATTATTTTAAAAAAAAATCAAGATGCTAGGTTGCATTAGAATTGTACAATTGTAGAAATGCAATATTCTGGCAGAAATAGTGACACTTCCAAAAGGGAATATTCTGCCTCTCCAGGGAATATATTTTGCCACCGGGATGTTATCCCCTCCCACCCAAATATTTTGTTACAAATTGCAATATTTTGGCAAATAAATGCAATATTCCATCACAAACGGAGATTTTTTTTCCTTCCTTCAAAATGCTGGCTTTCACCCCATTTTGCCACGAAATTTTATGGATACACTTTCCATATTCGGTCATAATTTTGAGGCAGCGAGGCTTTTAGGGACTTTTTTTTTTACCTTAATGAGAAACTGAGGAGACAAAATTCAAAATGGAAAAAATATAAATGGAGGGAATTGGAAAAGGACAAATCGCCCCAAAAAAAAGAACGGACAACAAATAGAGACCAGACAGGAATGGAAAAGGAAAAAATATATGTAACCACCCCCTTGTCCCAAAAAAAAACAGACAAAAAAAAAACCTGTCAGCTTTGTATTGGAATATTACATTTTTGTCAGGATGCCATTAAAAAAAAATCCTTGCCAGAAAATGCTCTTGCGAAACAATACTGCGAACATTCGGCATGTTCAGTTCTTTTCCCGACACAGTTGGCATTTGTTTAAAACTGGAAATGATTGTTGCAAAAATTCTCTTTGTTGGAACAACGCGCGCTCGAGGTTGTCTATTTTGGTCTCCTCTTTAATTTGCTCTTTTTTCACTGCTGCGCAAAAACACTTCAAACCAGAAATCTTGCTAATTGTCAGCAGTTTGCCGCCCCGCCGCTGCCGTTGTTGAGCGCGCCGACTTGTGGCGGTTGCGCCGCAACGCCACTGACCGGGCTAGAGCTCGGAGGTTAAAAAAATTCCCTCGCGTGGCTTCATCCCTCCACCTGCTCATCATCCCCTTCCGTCTTCCTTGATGCGAAAATTACAGTCCTGCGCTGAGACGGGAAACAAACGTCAAATTAGGATGAAAAGAGCCAGCAATTAAAAGTGTGATGAGATGCCATTGATCAAAAAAAAAAAAAAGAGCAACTTGTAACTCCTTGGGGGAGGTCCGACCGAGGTGAGTGATTATGGTGCTTGGATTGGTAGGCGGCTTCATGAAGGGGAAGAAAAAGTGTCGGGGGGGGGGATACGGTGAAGGAAGGCGGTGATTTATGACCCTCGCTCACAGCCACACCGTGATTAAAATGAAATGATCTCGACGGAAATGCTGCCTGCCCCCTGTGGAAGGAAACGCCGCAGGCCGATAAAGACGCACGGCAACAAAGTTCTCAGAAAAGGTTGACGAGGCAACAAACTAGTTGAAAGTTTTCGTCGAAGTTTTCACGAATGAACGACAACGTTGGTTTGATCGCGGCGCGGTAAATGTATTCGTGCTTAGATGCAAAGTGATTAGAGTTAATGGAAACTAACGAAATTGCTAAAACTAAAATGTCTTATATGGAGAGGCTTAGGGGGGGCAAATAAAATAACCCATCCATCCACCCATTTTCCGATCCGCTTCATCCTCACAAGGGTTGCGGGGGGCGCCGGAGCCTATCCCAGGTGTCTTCGGGCAGTAGGCGGGGGACACCCTGAACCGGGACTAAATTTCACGTTGCGCTGTCAAACTGCCTTTGGGGGACCGAGTCTGGATTTTGGAATTCGAACCTTAAAAAAAAAAAACGGTGCTTTCGTTGGCCAAACAATAATAACGACGCAAAGTGGCACATCACCGTTTGTTTATGATTTGCCCGGCATGACTACACTGAACCAGGCCAGCTTCTCCACCGTGCACTTTGTGTGCATTGTTGAGGCACAACGGGGAAGCGGATCCCGGTCCTGCGAGCACACACGCGCTTTCTCTTGTGGGAGAAGCGCGGAGCGTTGCGTCAGGGCCCGGCGTGTCGGTGTACCGGGTCAGAGTTGACTCCCCCCGCCCGCCCCGCGACCCGCCTCGTCATCCAGTTACTAATCAAGCGCACGCCGCACCTCGCTGACCCCGCTCCCGCGTCTGTACCCGAGATCAAACGCGGGAGCGGCGCTACCTCTGGCCCGCTCTTATCAGCCTGCTTGTCTCATTACATCAACACGCAGGGCTAAACAGTAAACATCACCTAGCCTGCTTTGACTCTCGGCGGACACGAGCGTGTGTGTGTGTGTGTGTGTGTGTGTGTGTGTGTGTGTGTGTGTGTGTGTAGGGTTATCAGTTCTTATCCGGATCGAAAATAATGTTACTTCTGGCCCTGGGATCCCATTATGTCATTGTTTGGATTCCTTCCATGAGAAACATATTGTGGCGTCAAGCAGAAACCGGTATTTCATCGGTGTTAAGGCAGCACGGTGTTGTCGTGGTTTGCCTCACGATCCCCAGGTTGAGGGTTTTAACCTCAGCTCGGGCCTTCGTGCATTGGCGTCAGTGCTTGCTTGTCGACAAGTATATTTGCCTTGCAATTGACGGGCAACTGATCCAGTGTGTACCCCGCCGCTTGCCAAAAGTCAACGAGGACACGCATTATAGAATCTGGACGGACTGATTTATTTTCATGGTCAAGAGTTCCAGCAGAATGTTGGACTCAGTTAATAACATCAGGCTCAAATTCGTTCACTGCCGACGTTTGATGTCAATGGTGGCGAATGAACAAAATTCTCGTTGACCTTCCGGATCCTGGTCACCACCTCTTCCAGCACCTTCCCTCAGGTAAGGCGCTATCAAACTATGCACACTAAAACCAGCAGACATTCCGAAAGCTTTTTCCCTCTTGCCATAAACTCCCTACACAGTTGACTAATCATTTTGCTTTTTTTTTTTTTTTTTTGCCAATTCAACATGTGCCACTATTACCGTATTCATTATGTGTTGCATCCTCAATGTTCTTTTTGCCATAGTTGCTTGTCGCTGTAATACGAGAGTGGCCCAAACTGCCAGAGACAAATTCCTCGCATGTTTTTACATATTTGGCCAATAAAGACGACTCTGAATGTGGTAAAAATCCCAAAGGAAGTCCGGTGACGCCAAAGCCCTTCTAGCCATGTCTCGCCTGCCATCTGCTTCATAAAGCTTGATCGCGCGAGCGTGTCCTTTAGCACCGGCGCACCTTCAAGGCATGTGACAATGGTGGAATGTTCAGTAAACATTCACTCGTGTACCAAACGTCCTTGCGTTGGAATTAAATTGTACCAGGAAGACTTCAGTTTCGTTGACCTTCCAAAAGCCTTTTTTTTTTTGTTTTTTTTGTTTCTCTCTCCACTTGTTTGTGACTTCCGCTGCTGTCAATGTCATTCGCCCTCTTTTGGTTTCACTGCTCCCATGGAGTTGCCTTGGCGTTGACTCGGACTGACGCTCGCAAACACGGTAGCCCCGGGGTAAAGGCTCTGTTTTCATCTCGGTCCAGTGAAGTGCTCTTACCTTCTGATATGTCCGCAATTGCCAAATTGTGCTGAGGTCACCTTTTTTTCCCCGGCGCAGCAATGACAGAAAATGAGGGTCGTCGGTGTGATTTTGCTTGAAAAAGACGGCGTACGACCAGGTGACCTAAGATTGTTTATTTACTTCAAAGTGGGAGGGTGTGCAGAAGCCTTCAATTCCAAAAAAAAGCAATTTTGACTAAAAAAAACAACCCTGCTGATGTGTTGTTTGCTTGTTATTTATTGATTGATTTATTTTTCATGACGTTCCCTGGTGTACCTGGCCTCTCATCCAAAGTCAGCTGGAACAGACTCCGAAAATGAACATTTAAAGAAAAAAACAAAAAGGTAGGATTTTGAAAACACCCGCACTCTGCTGTTCTCCAGGCACTGGGAGAACATGCAAACTCCACACAGGAAGGCCGGAGCCGGAATCGAACCCTGCACCTCTGCACTGCGAGGTCGACGGGCTAACCAATTGCCCACCGAGCCGCCTCGTATTATTTCATGTACAAGAGAATACAAGACCACCAATGCCAATTTGTCCATCAATCCGTTCAGTACCGCGGTTGTCCATTTGAGTTCCAAGGGTGCAGAAGCCTTTCCTCACTGACGATTGTCGTGTTTATTTACATGGCAAATGATAAATGCACTTTTTTTTCCCAATGTTTACCTGACCTGTCAAAACTGATTGAATGTTAACAAGCTTATCGCTTCTCCAAAGCCCAAACACACACAGTGATTGATTCCGAAACGGCACCGTCTCATCCATCTGCACTGTATCGCTCTCATTTTTGGAGCAGATGACACTTTCTTAGCATACATTACACGTGCATATCATCTCCACTAATCACACTATTTGTGGCGGCTGATTACGGTGTTGCTTAAGATGTGGTTGGGGGAAGGGGGGGGGGGTCCCTTTGTGCGGGAGCTAATGATGTCCCTTTGTGACGAGGCCCGGGCGCAAGGGCTGAGGACACCGCTATAGACTGGAGAAGAGCTGTTGTGCGCGGGTTTTAGTCTGACTGGCAGCTGCGATAATCCGCCCTTTGTGTCTTTAGCAGGGCCCCACTGAGCTCCCCTGACAGGGACCGGCGTTGCCGACTCCGGCAGACAGCCCAGATGGGCCGAGATGCGGGGGGGGGGACGGTTTCAAGGAGGGAGAGGAGATCCACAAGAGGCGCAAGGATGAAGGAGGATCTTTCCATCCCTATTTGCAAAAGGCCCACAAACATAAATCAGAATGGATCGTAATGTGGATGGCGGCACGGTGGTTGACCGGTTAGCGCGCCGGCTTCACGGTGCAGAGATGCAGGGCTTGATTTCAGCTCCGGGCCTTCCTGTGTGGAGCTTGCATGTTCTCCCCGGGCCTGCGTGGGTTTTGTCCGGGTACTCTGGTTTCCTCCCACATTCCAAAAACATGCTTGGCAGGTTCATGGAACAGTCGAAATTGTGTGCCCTGCGATTGGCTGGCGACCGGTTCAGGGTGTCCCCCGCCTACTGCCCGAAGACAGCTGGAATAGGCCCCAGCAGAACCTAGCGACCTTTGTGAGGATAAAGCGGATCGGAAAATGGATGGATGGATGCCTTGGGAGAGCTGTCGTGTCAACTGGTCACTCAAGAAAAAGTTCACAGACAGCCAAGCAAAGGAGTCAAATCAGTATTCTAATTTAACCAGATTAAGTAGCTGTATTTTTAGGTAAACACCGAGTACTTTTACTTGCCGTCGCTGACATTCACAGCCACTGGTAAACGGTTAAAAAAAAAAGAAAAAAGTGGTATGAAAGCAAAACTTTCCTGGGAGTTTGCGTTCGATTCACACAAGTCATGTTGGGAGCTTCGCGCCTAAGAAGCACTTCTCCTCGAACATGATGAAATGGTCCTTTAAAGTGCTCTCTTGAGGGGGCCGGCACTTCAAGGGCTCCTCAGAACCCTTAGCACTGCCTTGTATCACCCCAGCGGGAAGAAGCGGGAGGGGAAAAAAAAAAAAAAAGAGGACCGGGGAGACAAACACGATGGGGGAGAAAGCTCTAAAACACAAGTCTGCGCAAGAGTCACAAATGAGCAAAAAGAAAAGTTGAAATGAAAGAATATTTCTGAAGCGATCCTGTGATCAGACGAGATAAGAGCGGAGTCAATTCAGCCCCGCATCGGGCGGAGTGGAGTTGGGTTGCTTGGCTTTTTCCAAACTCCAGCGAACGGAGGACTAAGAGGCGAGGAGCGAGAGCAGCGTGCCCACCAGCTTTTTACTCGGGGAAAGCCTAATGAGTTCCTTTGGGATGGGCGCCGGCTGTCAGTCATCGTCATTCTCCCGCAGCTCGTCCTGCGCGCCCAGAACCAAGGGGCATGAAATAATTAAAAGATGGCCGCCGCGGCTTCGGGGAGGTGGAGGAAGTCGCAGCTTGTTTGGGCTCGCTCCGCTGAGAGCGAGCGATTGAGGCGTTGGGGGCATTTGAAGAAGTCAGCGCGCCCGACCGTAATTCGCGGCGAGGATGGGCCGACGGCGTGATGACAGCCGATTGCGTAATGCGAACAATGAAAGGGGGGGAAAAAAATGGCGGCGCGGCGCATCTTTATCGCAAGGCAAAGAAACAAGAAAGAAGTGACTGGGCGCCGAGAAATATATTTTGAAGAACAAATTAGACTTGTCGCTGTTACGTCACTGCATGGATAGATGTACAAAGAGTCATCATTTGTAAGAAAGAAATTTTAATCTGAGATGGCTTTATGTGTCCCTCGACGCAGTTTTGACGCGATCCAAAATCTCGACGTTTTTCGAGTACGACAAATTTTGATCGATTTTCTTTTTTGTTTGCTTCGAAGTTCGACCTTAAAAAAATGGAGACGGATTTTTACCATGTAATTTATAACTTTGATTTTTCAGAAGGAAAAAAAAAGAAAAAAATTTTACCTGTCGCTGAACGCTTAATTAAAAATATTATTTGAATTCATTACATATATTTTTGTAGATGTCAGTTCTTATTACGGAATGACTCTTGTTATGAAAAATGTCTGAAAGTGAGCCAAACAAAGCAAATATTCTTTGGAAAACTCAAGTCAAACGTGCTGCCCAATGACATTTATACCGAATGTCCCAGACAGTGTAAAAATTGTTGCTGCGGATTATTATATATATATATTTTTTTTCATACATCATCAAATTAAGCTGTATGGAAAAAAAAATGGGGGGTGGGGAGTGTGAACACAGCCAAAGTGTTTGCAGCACAATATCACAATACATGTCGCTGCAACCCAAACATGGACGACTGTCCTGGTGAGCATCACAGAATGAAACAAAGCGGCGAGCTCGGGTCAAATCTGCATGTGAATGGACGGCGACGGCTTGACGTTAATTGCCGGGTGAGCGACGGTGTCCAATTGGCAAGGCTGGATGTGGGCAGCTTTGAAAGCGGAATTTATTTATTGACGCGAGTCGACGTGTCGTCGGATTCACAAAGGCCTCAAAAAGGATGAGGTGCTCTTGCTTCTTCAGCGTAATACAGATAAGTGTGTTAGAATCAATTACATTTTTTTTTGGTGGGGGGGCGCCAAAATGCATGAAAATGCAGACATTTTTGCAAGTATTCATATACTTTGTCAAAATTGACATATGATAAGATTCAGTCAGTCATGCCGACTGGAAAGTTGGAAAAATTTAGTCCACCATCACCAGTTTCACCGGTTACCATGAAAACAGGATGCTTGAAAAGGTCATTGATGCCATCTGAAAGAAGGACGTGAAATTTTTACGCTTTTACGCCATCGACAGCAACGTCGGCAGAACATGGCATGAAATGTTGTCGATTATCTCGAGGATGTGCCATGCAAAAGGACACTTATAATTCGCCCCCACAAGTTCAAAAATTCTAGACCCGATCTTTGTGACAGGGAGCAAATCCATCGCGGCGTAAAACTGCGCCGAGGCAGGTTAGACCGAGTGTTGGTCATTTCGCAGATGCGTGCGAGCCGGTGTATACTTGTGTTGCATTATGTTGCCCTACCAAATCATGAACTTAAAATCAAGGGAACGGACTGAAGCGTGATTTTTAGCTTAACCGTTATAACGCACCCCCACGCCCCTGAGGGCCACCATAGCTAGAATGTGACCTGTGACGAAAACAAGTTTGGCGACCCTGGTTTGGATGATATAATAAATAAAACCGTTCAAATGTTTGCAGCCAGGTTAAAAAAAAAACAACCAAAAAACAGTTTCTATTTTCAGTTCAGTTCTCAGTCCCTTAGTCCTACTCCTTCGGGGATGGGTCCTAACCCCTCAGTCCAGTGATAAGCCAGTGAGACCCCCCCGTGCCAGACCGCCACAAAGATTCCAGATTTGCGTTGCTCTCACCGAGTCGGTCAAAACACCTGCCGCCTGAGGTTAATTGCATGTCCGTCTCTTAAACAAAAAAAGCATTGCGCGCGCCTCGGTTTGCGTAAACATTTGGCAATTGAGACATGGCCGACCATGACAGGCAGGGGAGACGGAATGGGCATCGGCTCACGGGAGGGAGGGGGGGGGGCACCGAATGCGAGGCTGGAGATGACAGCCAAGGTTGGGCCATGAGGTGGGCCAGCGGACCTGGCTCCAGATCAGAGGCGGCGATGTTGAGGACGCCAGGGGAGCCGGAGGCAATGTGCCAGCGGTGATTCTCTGCGTTTCCCTCGGCGGCCAGGCCAGTTACAAAACTGTTGTCGCGAAGAGATTACCCCAAAAATTTTTCCTTAATTCGTCTTCAGTTACTTGAAGGACTCCAATCCCTCAGTATAAAAAGCTCGGTTGAATACTTTGTTAGTTAGTCTAACGAGAGCACATTTTGGAGGGACAAAATTCCAAATCCGTTGCAAGCAATTTTTTTTCGACCTAGATTCTCGCTAACTTACTATGGTCAAATGAAATGATTCAAAATGTTTTGTTTTTTTGACTCTCTGTGATTTGCTTAATTTTTCCTAATACTAAACAAGTATTGCGTCGAGGGTCATCTCAATACCACCATTTTGGAATTGGAATGAATTTCAATACTTTTTGTCATGACTGACTATTTTTCGAACAACAACATATCGATCGGTGACAGAAAAAAAAAATAGCACAAAGACAAGCTTTTCCAACGCACGCAATTTTAAAATGACCACAAAGCAATTTCAAAAACACAAACCTTTTCTTATTGCCCTCGAAACCCTTTCACAACAGTAATAATAATAATAATACATTACAGTGAAACAGACTTCAAAATACTCGGCTTTCCTTTTTTGCACGCGACATTTTTTTTAGAACAGTCAAGTGTGAATTAATAAAACGCATGAGGTTAGAACAATGAGAAGAAACAAGATTATTGAAGATAAAATGAAGACGGCGACTGTCGTAGTAAAATCTCATCAAAATGAAGTCTCTTCTCCCGACTTCCTCTCTTGGCAACTATTGGGGTGCGGCTTCTCTTGGAGGAGACCACCCACACAATCTGACTCTTGTTATTGTTACTGGTAAGGAAAGGCAACACGACAGGACACATAGTTGAAGTAGTTGCTTTTTTTTAAGCATAGCCTCAGAGCTTGACAGTAACTACGGTAAACGGAAAGATATCAATATTCGGTATAAGGGCGGACTCAGTGTTCCAGTTTCATGGCTTCGGTCATTGTTCAGGTGTAAACCACTTTGAATTGTAGAAGTAAAAAAAAAAAAAGTCCTTTTTTGGAATCTGGGATATTTATTGTTTGGTGGAGTCTATTACCTGGTAAATTT
>NW_017842060.1:4594186-4596873 GCF_001891065.2 Hippocampus comes | reverse complement strand
GGGGGAGGGGGTGGGGGGGGTTCTTTCTGTTTTCCATTCCAGCGCCTCACTATTCCATTTTTTTTTTTTTCTTTTTCATTATATGTCCATGGCTCGTCAACCTCTGCAGTCTCTGGCGGTGAGCAGAGCGACCGGCAGGCTGGATGCTGCGCTGTCATGGGCTGAGTGCTCCAGTCGAGGGCCCCTTTGATGGTGTTGGGGGATTATTCATCCTGTTCACTGGGTCGTGTGCCACTGTCACATACGCAGCCCACTCTTTTTTTTTTTTTTTTCTTTTTCATTATATGTCCATGGCTCGTCAACCTCTGCAGTCTCTGGCGGTGAGCAGAGCGACCGGCAGGCTGGATGCTGCGCTGTCATGGGCTGAGTGCTCCAGTCGAGGGCCCCTTTGATGGTGTTGGGGGATTATTCATCCTGTTCACTGGGTCGTGTGCCACTGTCACATACGCAGCCCACTCTTGACAAATAACCAATATTTTGCCCGCACCGGAAATCTTGACACAGGCCCACTTTGATGCGAGACGTTGTCAGCCAGATAGTGACGCGTTATTAAGTGCAAACACTAATTTGAAATTGTGTGTGTGTGTGTGTGTGTGTGTGTGTGTGTGTGTGTGTGTGTGTGTAAGCGCAAATACAGGTGTCAGTCTTTTTTTTTTTTTTTTGAAAAGGGATGACTGCCTCGAATGTGACATTGCCATTTGCAAAGCGTGTGTTCAAACAGAAAAGAAAACTTGATGAGGTGAATCGGTGAATAAATGAATGGCAAATCTGCGGGGGGATTACTGTGTATCGTTTCCCTGAAACGTGATCAATTTCTTGAAATTCAGGGGGCATTCGACTTCAGAAGGTTCCACTTCCATGCGTTGCTTAAATTGGAGAAGAGCAAATTGGGGACGCAATTAAGTTGAAATCGACAGATGGTGTTGCGGAGTCTTGGTCAACGGCGTCATGTACAAAGTGTGTTTTGCTAACAGCTGGGTGGAGTCTTTTGGCAAACAAAGGCATACGTTTCAACCAATCTAATGGTCTCAGGGTTGTGTGTGTGTGTTTGAGTTTTTTGTTTTTTTTTTCTCCAGAGGAATTCAGGGGCATCTCTCCTTAATGGCACCAGGAGAGCTGCCCGATGTGTAGGCGAGCGGCACGGTTCCACATCAGCTCATTAGGGCCCCGGACCGGCGAGCTTGGAGCCACATTAAAGAGCCGCCATGCCTTTCAACATGTGCCGGCTGCTCTCCCTTCCGTTGGAGCAAATGCATTCACACCCAAGGAGTTTTATCACCGAGGCGAACATTTGTACAATTTTGCCATGGTGTTTGATATCGACACTTTTAAAAGCTCGCAACTTTGTGCTGTTCCCGTTGACCGGAGTTGGAGTTTCTTGCTCTAGGGCTCCCTCAACAGGTATGAAGTGGGACTTCCTTTCAAAGGAGAATAAAATGCGAAAACGCCGTCGAGCTAACCTGCGCGTCCAACAAAACCCATTGCAGCTCTGCTTACTCTGCGCAAAACCACAATTGCGGTTGCTCATTCACGAGAACTTAGACAATGTCCAGGTCGTGATTATTGAGAAAAAATCTTGTTCTTGTACTCTATGCAACTTTGAGTATTTTTTTGAATTTTTTTTAGTTCCTTTCTTTGTTTTTAAATATTACACAATCATCAAAAAAAAAAAAAAGGCCAAGACTCTCCTGGTCATTAATTAGCATTGTGTCTTTGCTCCATATGCCATGTTACCAGCCACCTTCCACAATTGAAATAAACACAAGGGGTAGAAATAATCCACAAAGGCGGGAGGGCAGAGCAGTGTGAGCACAGGCCAGCGGGTGGGCAAGAGAGCAAAGGGGGGAGATCTCGGCCAAGTCCCGCACAATTCAAATGTCCAAGTGTGAGGACGCCCTGACATACAGACCAATCGCAGTGGCGGCGGCTCCTACTTTCTGACTCCAGCGATCAAAATAATCCACTGAAGTCCTCTTCACACACTCTGAAAAGAAGTGGCGGGATCTCCTCCTCCCGCGTGAGGTTTGACTTTCGGGGTCTCACCGGGTCAAGCCTGCTCTTATCATTGTCATCATGATGACACACCCGTTTAGCGACCGGCATAGTGCCGGTTCTTGTGTTTGTGATGGCCTTTGCGAGATTAGTTTGCTCACTTTGGCAACGCTCGGAAAGAGGCCAAGGGAATTACCGCACGGCAACACTCTCTGCGTTTACGATTCAGACGGGGAGTTGGTTGTAAACAAGCAATCATGGGGGAGCTGTTTGGATGAGAACAGGCTTCTCTCACAAAATTTTCTGGCAAATATTGCTTTGGTGAATGAAATGAGGGTAAGTCATTTGCTCCGCGGATCAGGTGTTTCGGAATTATTGGTATTTTCACTCTCAATTTGCCCTCAGTATTGCTCCGACAAAATAGAAAGATGCAAGTGATTGTGCTTGTTACAAACACAAAAATGTGGGGGTTCTTTTGAGGTGCTGGAACGGATTAATGGCATTTCAATTCATTTCAATGGGGAAAGCTGATTTGTGAAATGAGTGATTTCACTGACAAGCGTGGTTACCGAACAAAAACTTGTCAGCCAAATTACAACTCTAACTATAAAAGTGGAAATGTGTCTTACAGTAAGAGTATATATATATATAAGATAAGATAAGATAAGAAAACCTTTATTAGTCTCGCATATATA
>NW_017842060.1:4588446-4594099 GCF_001891065.2 Hippocampus comes | reverse complement strand
ATATATATATATATATGTATATTTGACAGATTAATATAAAAAAAAAAAGAATAATGTCATGAAAATTAAATATAGATGAGAGTGTAAAAGGTTTTTCTACTCAAGTGAGTCCCTGTCACAAGTGTCACATGCACTTATTTTCCTCTTTTCACCATATTTCAATTAACTTTGCATTCTGTGACTTGGGAAAAAAAAAAGACTATTTGATCTTTTTAACATGATCCCGCCATGAACCTGTCACTAGCAGGCCTTTGATGCCGCGAGACACCCATTGTGCCAGCGTAGCACTGCGGGATGCGGCGCTTGCGACTCCGCAATGGAGGGAGAAGGCGAGAGGTAAACACCGGTGTCCCGGTAATGCGCTCCTAATAATAACAACAACAATTCGGATAGAGATACTAGCACCTTTCAAGGGATGCCCCACTGAATATGCGGCTCTTGTGGAGGTTGAATTGGAAATCAATGAGGCGAATTCAAATTTGATGCACCGCTGTATGTAGCCTTGAAATTGCTAGCAAGATTTGAAGGTACTCACTTCCCCCACCCCCCAGCCCCCGCCACACCCCCTCACACCCCCCTCATTCCTCTGCCCAAAGAAACACCCCCGGCTCACTAAAGCAAGCGCATGGCGCCAAGCTAAGGCTAGCATGACTTGACGGAGTATTGCCAAAAAACGAAATGTTTCCGGTTTGCTTTTGTATTTTGGGGAATGTCTAATCAATTAAAACCATAATCGAGGTGATCTGATGACCCGATGAGAAGGGTCACGTCGGTGGCCGCAGCCATAAGCAAACCTAGACCGTCACGATATCACCAAAAACGGCCCTCCAAGAGAAACAGTAACTAAAATGTGGCCCACGTCAAAAATGAGTTTGACACCCCAGCTTTAAACATACGCAACGAAAAAGTGCTTGTTGAACCCCGAACTGCAAAACTGTGGGGCGGATGTGCTAACCACTAGCACATTGTACTCCCTCAATTTCTTCATATTAGTCATTTTTCTCTTTCTTGAGCAATGATATATTTCCGGAATATTCCGACCACATGGACGTCCACGTTTTTTTGCGCTCCTCTGTACGTGTCTGTCAACGCAGGCTCACACAAGAGCGCGACGCCACAGCTGCGCGGGACGTCCGCACAGGCTCACCTGGTGGAATTCCCCTCATTGAGATCAAATGGAGGAAAGTGATATATGGCCTCACGCTGCCCCGCAATTAATACTTCACCTGACTTCCATGAGAAGATGAAACGTGATCACGTTGGGGACTGGCAGGGCGACAGAGTGATAAATAGACTTTCTGGGATTGTTTTTTGGGGGGAAAATGTCTGTGAAGCCAATCCACCCATCCATCCATTTCCTCTGTCTATCCTAATTCTAGACAGAAGTCTTTCGCGAAACCCCACGCGAGCACGGGAAGTACATGCAAACTTAACCGGAGACTCGAAAGCAGAACCTCAAAACTTGCGAAGCAGACATGCTAACCACGAGCGCACCATGCTGCCTCCGAGAAGCTAACGTGTAACACAAATGTTGATTCTCTGCTCCAGATTAGAGGTGGAAAAAAAAAAGACAAAAAAACCGAGGAAAGAAATGATAAGCAACGGCTTCATGGGAAAAAAAAAAAAAAAACGGAAATTGAGCTGCCTAGTTAGTCATAATTGGCTCATTTTGTTTGTAAGGTCATGATAGCACTTAAAGCCTCTTTGGAAGCTTTCCCGCCGAAACGCAACGTGCAACACGCAGGCGGCCTTTTTTGTGTGCCAGCGAGCGAGCGCTGATGTGCTTTCTGTTTCCATGCCAACTCACTTTCATCTTTCATCTTTCTTACGAGCTCATCCTACACTCGAGATGAATTAGGTTGGTTACAAATTCTTTTGAAGTGCGCGCGCGACCCCTCCCCTGCACCGCCGCCGCCATTTGCCGCCCCTCTTCAGCGAAACAAAACAAAACAAAAAAATAATAAAAATACAGAAAAAAAAACTGCGCGGCGCAACAAATGTAAGCCCGTAATCTCGCTCGTTTTCAGCCCCTTTGGCAAAGCGGCAACGGCGCCACGGACGGGATATTTACACTTCATTTCTATTTGGAAGACGTCCCTCGCTCCTTCCATCCCTTCGCTCCCATTTTCTGCCGCTGTCACACAATTCACTTTCCATTATGGAGACGGCTCGTTTGAGAGGCTTGCATTGAGGATTGTTAATGATCTTCAATTACAGCCATGCCGGGCTCCCCGAGGGATGAAAATGAAGGTGGGGGTCTCTCTTTAAGGATCAAAGGTTTTAGACCTGAAGAGGACTTGGTTCGCCTCGCAGATGCATTTAGTCAAAGATGCTCGGCTCAATTCTGCCCGTGGACACAAAAAGGCAATTTCCAGCCTTGGGGTGTGTGTGTGTGTGTGTGTGTGTGTGTGTGTGTGTGTGTGTGTGTGTGTGTGTGTGTGGCTGAAATGGAGGCAGAGAGACATCGGAGAGCGATAGCTCAACACTTGAGCTCTGCTTGGGTCCGTGTTATTTTATTTTTGTCTTAATTAGCTTCGGGCTTCACTTGTCAGCAAAAGGGGGTCATGAGCCGATGACATATTTGGAAGAGATGCAGTGGAGGGGCAGAATGATAAGATCCATAAGTCATCCTCCAAACCAAACCCGATTGAAAAAAATATATACAGTGGAAGGTTGAACAAAATGGGGTGGCCCGGTGGGCCAGTGGTTAGCGCGTCAACCTCACAGTGCAGAGGTTGTGGGTTCAATTCCAGCTCCGGCCTTCCTGTGTGGAGTTTGCATGTTCTCCCCGTGCCTGCGTGGGTTTTCTCCGGGTACTCCGGTTTCTTCCCACATTCCAAAAACATGCCTGGCAGACTGATTGAACACTCAAAATTATCACTAGGTGTGAGTATGAGTGCGGATGATTGTTTGTCTCTGTGTGCCCTGCGATTGGCTGGCAACCGGTTCAGGTACTGCCCGAAGACAGCTGGGATAGGCTCCAGCACCATCTTCCCTTGTGAGGATAAGCGCATCGGAAAATGGATGGATGGATGTTTTCCCACTCGCTTTGGAGGCAATTTTGCGACATTTTGGAGAATGCAACAAGTGTAGCAATGAGTCATTATTAAAGTGATGCTAGCGCTGAGAGCGACTTATCTTCGCAATGTTAGCCAACAACCCATTCCG
The DNA here is from genome assembly GCF_001891065.2 of Hippocampus comes. NCBI lineage: Eukaryota > Metazoa > Chordata > Actinopteri > Syngnathiformes > Syngnathidae > Hippocampus > Hippocampus comes. The sequence continues at coordinate 4,590,931 of NW_017842060.1, read as the reverse complement.
GCAAATTGGTCCCATTTGTTTCGGTTGATGGACATGACATTTTTGAGGTTATGAAAGTCATTCAATAAAATAGCTCAGGCGCCGGGAAAACTTTTTTTTTAGATTTCAAACGCTGATTTATTTTCTACAATCTTTGTGAAAACAGAAGACTGGCGACGTTTTCTTCCAATTAAAAGATCGAACCAAACCTTTGCGTCAAACTTTTTAACGATGCTTACTCATCCCTGCCAATCAACTTTTGGGCCAACATAATTATAGATGAACTTTTAATCTGCTGAGTATTAGAACGTTGCCGGGGAGACGTCTTGTGCGAAGACGATTCTACAAAGCAACATTTGAGTGCCATTTCCCCCCCCCAAAAATGTTGTCTGATTTACGAATTGTTAAGACCATGAGGCATTTCTACCAAAAAGACAAACCCTGGCTCGTTTCCGAAACAACAAGATTCATTTTGAACTCCTTACCCCAGTAAACTTTAAAAGTAGCCTCAGACGGAATCTACTTGTCCCTAGCGGCGCCAAACATGCTAGCTGGGTGTTAGTTTTGATGCTTTCCTGACACGAGAAGAGAATGCGCTCGCATCCAAAACGCAAAGGTTACGACTCCTCCCGAAACGAGGCGTCCGTTTTAAAAAAACAAGCCGAGATCAGAGCAGAGGAAGTTTTGCGCAGGTCGACGATTCATCTCGTGGGGTGGGGACGAAAGAAAGTGTTGTCTTCTTGAAAGTGTTGTCTTCTTTCAACTTAAGACACATGTGGTTCAATCCCACAGACACACACACACACACACACACACACACACACACACACACACACACACACACACACACACACACCAAAAAGCAGATAGGAAAAGGGACTAATATGCGTCCTTCAGTTTGAAATACAAACGTTGGCAGAGCTTGGTTATTATTGGAACCGCAGGCTGCTCTCTGTGATGTGTGCAACCCAAAATGCTTAGCCTCTAATTATATCCCCCGTCAAACGGCGACAGCTTACGGACACAAGGGCGAAGCAAAAATACTGTCTGACAAAGACGAGGCGCTTCAAACGCGCACACGCACACACACAAATCCAGTGGCGGGCCGTGCGTTTTGTACCTGGGCCTTCAGCGGGGACTTACCAGACTTAATCCACCTCTTAATGCCATCACCATCACGTGGCGTTTAGAAACCATCAGGCAATATGTCAACACACACACACACACACACACACACGCACACACACACGCACACACACACGCACACACACACACACACACACGTGTGTGCCGCAACCATCAACTGAAGGAGTCAGAATCCATATTTATTAAAATAACGACAAAAAAAAAAAAAAGAAAAAAAACGTCACACAATGCACTGTACTCAGCAGAGATTCTCATTATTGGCCCCATGAAGACAAATTTGAACTCTGATTGGTCAATAAAATTGCTAGGTTAGTTTTTTTTTTTTTTTTTTCTAATGGCCAGCTCGGCAGTATGGATTCCAAAGGTCCTGGGTAGATTCGATTGACGTGGCAGCATAAAGGCTGCAATGTGATTGGAGTAAATAATCAAACAATCTAACAATAAATGAGAGGCATTTCATTCATTTGATTTCATGAAACAAAGAATTTAGGTTTTGACGGCGCTTCACATATCATTTAGGCCAGCAGAAAAAGGCCTTCCTGGCCTTGACTGACCACCACTGCACAAATCATGTAAACCGGGGAGCTCAGGCCATCAAAAACGAGAACTATGCCTTGTCCAAAAAAAAAAAAAAAAAACGGGTAAATTCCACGGCCAGCTTTTCAACGCTGGGAATTTCCTTGATTAGAGCACGATTTCTGAGGTGCAATTAAATTCGGGTCCGATTCCGCATACATCGCGGCAAGACTGATTTATTTGGGTTAATCTTACGCAGGGTCGTAAGGAGGCTTTAGCAGCAGAATGACATTTCATCGCACGGAGGGGAGTGAAATATCCACGCTCGTCGTAGGGGGGGGTGAAAAAAAAAGGCGCTAAAGGCGCATGAAAGGAGCCAAGGGTGATATTATAACCCGACAACATTTGGTTAATTGGAGATTGGTCACGGCCTGTAATATTTGACTGTAATCTGAAGGGCCTGTGAAAGCAAGAGTGAGCGCTTGGCGAGGAGGGAGATCAGCACAAGCTGTGAGGAGCAGCCAGTGATAAGATTAAACCTATTCACATGCTGCAAATGGGGGGGGGGGGACCACAGCAGCTCCTCTTTATCAGCCTCATTGCTCGCATCCTTTGCTCCTCAAGCTTGTTTTCATGCAAATCACCACATAAGAGCGCCGGCAACAAATGCAAACAATACTTTCCGACATGCCGCAACATACATCCGACGTGTTCTCGAAGAGAAGAACATCCGTTCTGGCCTTATTTTTCCTCCCCGTCGCTGCGCAGAAGCAAACCGGCTCATTATGAACTTCAAAGACACAGATAGGAGTTTTAATTAAGAGAAATGCTGAGGAGCTGTGCA
>NW_017842060.1:4585947-4588345 GCF_001891065.2 Hippocampus comes | reverse complement strand
CCCCCCCCCGCGTAAATGTGCAAACAAACATGGGATTATTGCGTCAGCGCTGATTCTATGGCCGCTTCCGTGTGAGAATGAAAAGCAAAGAAAAGTGCGCGGTATGAATCTGCCTGCAACTTTTCATCACCCTCCACCCCACCCCAACATCGACCCACCCCTTTTCTATCCGTCCCCGCGTTCCACTCCCGGATTGCATTTGCGTCCCGAGCATTTGGCATTCTTGTTTCGCTCAACTGTAGCGGCGCGTCGAATGACGCGACACTTTACCCGAATCTTTTGGGCGAGTGAACGTACTTGAATGGTTCTTGCCGCCCCGTCGGCCATGCTGCCCTGTTGCCCCCCTTCAAAAAGGAGCATCCGCTGCTGCTCCTTTCAGAACCAGATTAAAAGTGTAATGTTCACCCCTGACCATAAACATTATTTAAAAAACGTTTTTCCTTTCAGGTGCCAGTACACACCCGCACCGCAACAAGCACAAGATTGCGGCGACATTTTTTTGACTATCCATCAATCCGCTTCTCTGTCTGCCCAACGCAGAGACGCTAATGCAGGGGTGTCAAACTCCTTTTTTGTCGCGGGCCACATGAGAGTTACGTCTTCCCTTGGAGGGCTGTTTAGATGACAGTGAAACCGCAAATTTTAATCGTCTCATCGCATTATTATTTGTACACAACAAATTAATGGATTATTAGTTTTGAAATCATCCATCCATCAATCCATTTTCTGATCCGCTTTTATCCTCACAAGGGTCACGGAGCGTGCTGGAGCCTATCCCAGACGTCTTCGGGCAGTAGGCGGGGGACACCCTGAACCGCTTGCCAGCCAATCGCAGGACACACAGAGACGAAGAACAGGGAATGCTTTTGGAATGTGGGAGGAAACCGGAGTACCCGGAGAAAACCCACGCAGTCGGGATCAAACCCATGACCTTTGCACTGTGAGGTTGATGCGCTAACCACTGGATCACTGGGTCGCCCGTTTTCATATCAATTGATTATAACAGTTTGTTCAATTATTGTTCAAGTGAGTATAAACAGGATTAAAAAATAGATTATTTACTACACATGACAATCTGACATTTCGGCGCACATTTTAGCAAGGATCATGCAAGTTGACACACATGATTTGCTTTCGTGGGCCCCATAAAATGACATGACGAGCCGGATTTGGCCCTCGGGCTTTGAGTTTGACACCTGTGCATGCTTTTTGTCACCAATCGAATGATCCTCAAAGTCCTAAAAAATAGCAATGTGAGTTTGATTCGAGTCAAGTCACCCATGTCCGCATGCCCGAGCGCACCAGGCCAGCACCCGGTTCCGATCGCACACCCGAGAGTCAGCCTAGATCAGTGGCGGCGCGGAAAAAACTGCCCTTTTTCAAGCGGTGTCTGATGTCAGAGAGATTAATTGTAGAAAGCGGCACGCCGGGAGCGCCCAGCGCTCGGAGGCGCAAATATATTCATCCGCGTAGAGGCCAATTTCCCGCTCGCGCTCACGGGCAGGATCCATCAGCATGTTGGGATTCTCAACGTGAACATCAAACCCCTTCTTCTCGAGGTGCTGCTCTTTTGTCTCCAGGTCGTCCTGCCTGGCACCCTGCCCGCCGCCTCCCGCTTTCATGTGGCCGGGGAATTCTCCTCCCCTCTGCGTGCCGGAGTGTGACGCCTTTGCAGGTAACTCGCTTTTCATATCTGTTTTTTTTTTCCCCTCTTTTTGGCACACGGCCAGCCAGCCTCACACAGGTGGCGGTTCTCCCGCAGGCTCCTCGAGTAAAGCCGGCGCTGCGGACCAGACTGCAGCCAAGCGACTATTAACAGAAGCGCCAGAGGACCATAACTCTCGAGGCGGCCGCACTCGCAGTTAAAGCGGTGAAGTGTCAGGAAGCGGTTTGACGTGCGCGTGGAAGTTTGCGTGTGCTGTAAATCACCGAGGCTTTTTTTTTTTTTTTCATGTGCACCGCCAGCATGAGTCAGAATCCCCAAAGAGTTTTCACGTGCGCTCATGCGTGGCCACTTGTTTGCCTTTCTCCAAGTGTTTTCTTTTTTTTTTTTTTTTTTTTTACCTCGTACAAAGCGAAAAGGTATAAAATTGCTGTGCGCCACCGCCTGCGTATTTTGGGGGCGAATATGACAGCGTTTCTCAACTCTTAGATTGACAATCTCAACTCGTCTTCGATTGGCCCATCATCAGACATAAACCCGATAGAGAATGCATTTGACCTCCTGAAGCGGGGGATGAAGAGCTTCGCTTACTGTACCGCTTCGGTGGTGCAAATCGGGGATTTATAAGTAAGACCTTCTCAGCAGGACCCTAACAGAAAGCCCGCAAAGCCATTCCGACTGAGTCCAATACGGGAAATCACTTGCGGGTCTTCTTAAAATCTGTGATGGCATCTT
>NW_017842060.1:4581112-4585931 GCF_001891065.2 Hippocampus comes | reverse complement strand
CCGATGGCCCAGTCCCAAAAGCGGTGCAGGTATGTTTACACATCCAAAGAATGGGCACGTAGGACAGGCTGCACCTGGCCTCCATCTCGAGCGGCAACAGCTGGATGCCATCTGCTGATAGCGGACTGCAGCTGGACCAGACGCCGAGCCGCTGCTAGCCCGGGCGGAAACTGCTGTCAAAACCGATGCGGTCAAATGGCAATGGGGATGGATGGATGTCATTTAAAGGGACAGACGGTTGTAGAGATAAAAAGAAGCTTTTTTTTTTTTTTTTTTCTGACATGACAAATTCAATGGAATTTCACATTTCATGACGGGAACTTTCGGCTACTACAATTTGATTCGATGGAATTTTAAGTTTCATGACGGGCACATTCGGCTACTGCAATTTGATTCTATTTCCATTCTTAAAAAAAAAAAAAAAGAATAAAAATTACAACAAAAGCAAAGGTTCAGCAGCCTTCGGAAACTAATTGCTGTCAACTTCCAGGAGCCAAGAGAGAAATTTTCAGCCTTCTGAAATTGGATTTAATAGGATGCGATGAAAAGAAAAACAAACAAAAAAACATCTAAATATATATGACTCGTACATGGTAACTTTCCAAATCATGCAAAGCAGAGCCAACTCATGCTCGCCGCGCTGTCGCAGTAACGGGCGACCCGGCCCCCCCCCCAAAAAAAAAAAAAAAAAAAAAAAGATGTGAGACATCACTTATGGTTGCCTGATCACGCCACCGCCTCGAGTCAATATTTCTTCCAAAATAGAAATCCATTCTCCCACCCCTTGCTTGGCTTTGATGTGTAGTGTCTGGGTCTTACATCAGACACTGGGGTCAACGCCTTGAAAAGGCAAGTCAATTTTCAGACAGACATCAGAGGCGCAGGTAGCCGAGGACCGCGAGAGCCGTAACCGCCATCGAAAATCTCTTCATCTGTCTGATCCGGCTGGAAAAAAAAGACAGCCGGGACCGCTCGGACAAAGCGGGCGTGTTGTTACGTTGGTTATTTGATGCCGATTTATGAAAGGGGGCGCAAACCGTCGGGCGATGACAGCGGCGAGCCACTCTGTTGCCGTCACCGCCGGGAGTCGCCTTGAAAAGTTTTTCAGTGTCATTACAATTAAAAAAACAAGGAAACGAGGCAATTCCCTGATCTGCGCAGGGGAGACAAAACAGAAGCGAGAGCATCGACTTTTAACTGTCACATGATGTGACTTATCCTGCGTGTAATGTTGAAAAGTAACGAAGCCAACAAGTATCCAAAAGTATCTCCCCAAAAAAACTGTACTTGCACTTTAGAAAAACGCTCACCCACCGATTCAGAAAAGCTGATTGGCGTCACCATTTCACCCCAAAATTTCAGAGCAGATGATATTGGCAAGAAAATGCATATTTCGAACCGAGTCGGATGCGATGCACACGACAACTGGGCGGCCAAATTTCGTTTGGAGTGTCAATGTCAGAAAGTCACTGAATCATATAAACGACTTTGTTTGAGCTCCTAAAAATGTGACATGCGAGGGTTTCATCACACAATAAAAACGTCAATATTAAAAATAAAAAATAAAAAGACATTTTTAAGTGTCTAGCAAGATGGATGCCACGGCGGATAGAAAATCCACGTTAAAAAAATAGCGGCTTATAATTTTTTTTCAAATGAAGAAATAAAGAAGAATGACATTATAAGAGACATGAAAATAAACTCGTAAATATACAAGCGAGAGAGAACATTACCAAACACACAAAAATATAATGACATTAAATCCTAAAATAAATAATGGCTTCAAAAAAATACGATCCTGCATATTTTAGAATTGATAAAAATGTTGTCATTGATCAAATAACAGCGTCTGAATTGAAGGAACATTTTATTCGAAGTAAACTAGCGAAAGAAATTCCTGAGCCGATAAACAAACACGAAATGCTTCAAGTCTTTCGAGCCCACGATGACGTTCAAAATCGGACCTTAGCGTTGCGACTCGCAAACACGTTTCTCGTGACTCTTTTCAGACGACAACAAAAACTGCAACATGACGATCTGGCAGACCGACATCAAATACGAGCACGGATGAAAGACGGGGGGGCCGAGCGCCTCCGACACGGCTCCTGTATGTGTCATTACACGCAGCAGCATTCATTATATCGAGTACGTGTGGAGAGATAAAGGCCGCCGAAATGGGGGATTTCCCCTCACTGTCTGAACTTGACTTACAGCGTCTTTGAATGTGCAAAACGCTTGGCTGAGGGCGTCTATTTCTCCATTTTTTTTTTTAACAAGTACGCTAGTCAAACAGCATCCACGGCCATTGAAATGCAGCTTTGATATGCATGAAGGTCCTGATTTACGTCCCGACTTTTATAATTGCTCGCTCACAACGCAGCAGCCCTCCGGGCATTCTTCGGGGGGTGGAAAGCACCTGCTTCGAGTGATCGTCCGCCCCGAGTGAAAATTGTAGTCCGCGCTAATGACTATGAAATGCCTGACACGTTGTTTAAGTTGACTCACACTTTGAAAATGAGGCCTTCACTGTACTTATTCATTCAGAATGACAGTTTGGATTTACATTTCCGAAAAAGAAAAAAAAAGGCTGATTGTGACGCTGTCCTGGCATCTCAATGTCAGAGTCGTCCATCTACGCCGCCACCAAGAAAACCACGACCCGTGTGAAAAGGCTTTTACTCCCACCTTTGCTGAATTGAAGAGTTACATTCTGCACAATACACAAGCCCGCTCTTGGTACTTTTGAGATCCGCAGTGGAAACGCTGTTTGGCCCCCCCCCCTCCCCCCTTTATTGTTTCACAGCTATCTTGACGCCCACTCAGCAGAACGGAGGAGGGCGGCCATGATCTGCGATGCCGCCGCAGATAGACGCGGCGCTGCCACGGATTCTATTAAGCTTCAAATTAAAAGCGGGCGCATCAAAGGGTGCGCGGAAAGGCGGCATCGAGACGCGATGGGGCAAAGGGGGGGGGGGCGAAAATGAGCGGAGTCAAAAGGAGAGACTCATTTGCGTACTCCCTAAAACTAAACAGAACCTCGTCCAAATCAATATGTGTGAGGAGAAGAGTATTGTTACAGCGCTGGTGTGGAATCAGAAGATGAAAGCATCAAAGTGGCCGACGAGCTTCATTTTCGTCTCTTAGAGCGCACAAGAAAAAAAAATAATTGACGCTGTTCCCGTTTTTTTTTTTTTTTCTTGCAGAGCACATTTGAACTGGGATGCGTTTTCTAAAGCCCAAGTTTGGACGACACCTGACTGACAGCTCAAAAGGCTGTTTTCTTCGGCAGCCAAAGCAAATAAATTAATTCGAAAAAACATCAGTGAAATCGCTTGACAACATGTCGACAGCAGCTACGACGTATTCCGCTTTGTCTAGACACTGGTACATCCAGTTCCATTTCATGTACGCTCGATTCCAAAGTCTTCTGTCAGCTTCCGACGGGCTTTATCGACGCAGGAGACCGCTGGGGATCATATTGTCTCTGCGGATGATCGCTATTTATTTTGCTGTCCAGGGTGGAAAATTTGCAAGCAATCCCCCTGAGGTGTTTCTGTGAGTGTTTTATCATGACGAGATATTGAAGTATGATTAGTGAATGGGAAAGAGTCCCAAAGCTTGTCCACGAGCTGTTCAAACAACGCCCAGGGAGCTGTGTAGCGCTCTCTAAAGTACCTCTCCACTTTTTTTTTCCCCCCCCGAAAATCAGATGAAGGGCAAAGAGGGGTATCGGGGCAGGAGGAGAGGAGTGCTCGTGTGTGTCTGCCTGATTGCATCGCCACACAAGCGTGCCTTCAAAGCCTTCCCCTCCTCGCCCGCCCAGTTTGACCAGATAAGGGCCCCCCCCCGCCCCCCCACTTTACACTGCGGTTCAGCTAGGGGACAGGAAGACACACTGAGGGGTCAACGGTAGTGCCATCTGCTCCCTGTGCGCAACAAATAGCGTACATCAACAAGATGATCCGCGATCCAAACGTATTGCTCTGATTGATCTGTGAGAGCGCATATGGTGCGCCTGCGTCACGAGATGTACCCCACATGGTTCAAGTGAAATAAGTCCCTTTTTTTTTTTTTTTAAATCTCAAATGGCACTCCTGCGTTCGATATCATTTAATTGTCGCTCAAGAAAAATCCCACCCGCGGTCGTCAATGCGCATTTGAGCTGCCGAGAGATCAGCAAATGCAGAAACTGCTGTCGGCCGCAGCTCACGGCCAGACACTCACGTGCAGGTTCACCTTAGCATTAGTCAATGAGTCAATATCACTCACCGACGTCACCGCACCAAGCCCCAACTCTGAAAACGTATACAGTACATGTATCGGAAACTATAATACATGCATTATGTTGTGTTCAAAAACATTAGCGGAAACATTGTGTTTAAAAAGCATGTTTTATGTAAATAAAAATAAAATTTTGTTTTGTTTTAAGTGTTCGGGGGAACTCGAAATGGAAGAAAAAAATAATCTGGAACTCAAGTTGTCTAGATCTGATCGTGTGATCTGAAATCGGGGGGCGATTACATGATTTTCGGCTGAAGAGGGACCAGATTTTTGAATTTCCCTCATTTATAAAGTCAGGAATAAAGTGTTTGATTTATTGATTTGATTTGAACCACGGCGGCGTGGCTTTTCTTCGGGTACTCCGGTTTCCTCCCACATTCCAAAAACATGCCTGGCAGGCTGATTGAACACTCCGAATTGTCCCGAGGTGTGAGTGTGAGTGCGGACGGTTGTTCGTCTCTGTGTGCCCTGTGATTGGCTGGCAACTGGTTCAGGGTGTCCCCCGCCTACTGCCCGAAGATGGCTGCGATAGGCTCCG
>NW_017842060.1:4579529-4581093 GCF_001891065.2 Hippocampus comes | reverse complement strand
GTGAGGATGAAGCGGATCGGAAAATGGATGGATGGTAAACAACTGCTTTCAACTCAACAGGACTTCTCGCGCTGCTGCTATCCCATTGCCACAACGGAGGAAAAACTCTTCACACTCCCGCACATTCCCCAACTTCTTCGTCGACGCGTCAAGCCGCGTCAGCACCTGCAGCAGCGGTCATATCGAGTTGCACGCAGGCAGCTCATGGCCCGAAGGCGGTTCGCAAAGGCAGCTTTTTATCTTCTTCCGCCATTTGTCTGTGACATCTTTCGCTATCCATCTTTTGCTGTTGTTTGTGGGCGGGGGGCTTTCTCTGGGTTAAGACGACAATGTCATCCATATCAGCCATGTGGAGTACATTGCTAACTCATCATGGAGAAAGAGTTGTTTTTTTTTTTCTTCCTTCCATATCTTGTCCAAATGCCACCGCACAACTCCTTTCAAATGACTTTGCCTGAAAAGGTGTTTTCCACGATGCGCCTGAGGGGGCTTTTGCTTCTTGACACGGAAGGCAACGGAGAATCGGCTATCAGTCCCAAAACGACAAGTACATCTGCGGTTTGAACAATCTAATGAGCGAACGCTTTGCTTGCCGGGACAACAAAGGAGGTAGCTGGGTAAAGGCACCGCGCTGTGTCATGAAACCAAATAACAAAGTGATGAGTCAGTTTCGAGGCAAACACGGGCGGCAGTAAGAGTCTGCGGTGAGTGAAACTGCCTTGTGGGGGCTCGGTCAGTGAGCCAAAGAAAACAGAATTAGCTTATCTTAAGAGAGGGAAAGAAAAAAAAAAACGTAGACAATAACAGCCCCTAATACCCGGTCAAACAAATCCGAGATGGATGCCTTTCAGACAATCGGGTGTGAGGACGATCACGTGACTGCGGCTGACACGTCATCTTTTTTGGGTGAGGCTTTTTCCCCAGTAATCATACACTTAGTGCACTTTGGGAGACATCCATTTTTTTTTTTTTTATTAGGGCTGATGGGAAACAAATGGGATGAGCGTGTCTGCTCAAATTTGAGGAACTCCCTGATCCAAATCCACAGCCTTCAGTTGACATGTTTACCTCGGAAAACCTCCGGTTTGCTTTGGTGTGGCGGGATGATAATAACAAGGGAGGCTGGAAGTCCCCAATCTGTCTACTGGCACGGACATGAAAAACCCGCCGAGAATGACAAGGCGATATTATTTACTCCACCGCAAGGTGCACAAGGTCAGACGCATTGACTGGGGCGAGTCATATCACTGTAACGGAGACGGAGGAGAGGAAGCGAATCAAAGAGGGGGCGACTGGGAGACCGCGTACAGACTGGAACAACGGGGCTCTTTCAGTGAGGCCCGACGATGATGAAAAGGAAGAGGACGGGTGAAGGTGAAGCGTCGGCGCGGCGTTCGGTGTCCTGATCCCGAAAGAGGACGCAAAGTCACGAAAGTATGAACGACGGAAATGAATCAGAGGGTCGTCAAGGTGCCGCAAACGCGCCGCGGTTGTTGACAACATTGATGCATACGGCGCAAGGGCGGGGCAGGGAACGGACAACTCCGCAAACCGGAGTTGAAAA
>NW_017842060.1:4566824-4579475 GCF_001891065.2 Hippocampus comes | reverse complement strand
TGGACAACGCAAGACTGTATGCAGTCCCGGGAAAAAAAACGAGTGTGGGAAAGAAGAACGCCTTCCCGCTATCAATGCGAGTCTTTTGGGTCGCGGGGCACGTCGCGCAAAAATGCAAGTGGAGCTCGTATCTGACCTGGCAATCCGTTTTATTCAATTTGTTTGCGTTTTCTGGGAGCTTCTGAGAAAATGTGGGGGTGTTTATTACTGGAAGGGACGTGTGTATGTATTGCTGCACTGTGATGTCAATCAGGCTACAAATCAGGGCGCGACTTAGCAAATAGCTTCATTCAAAACAATCCTCGACCAACCCCAATGTGGGTGTTTTTTTTTTTTTTTTGTTAAGTAAGTCATATAATGTCCGGTATAGCTTTGTTTGCACCAAGTGGCACAGTTTGGTACAGTTCATCACAGTTCAAATCAGTGATAAGGCTCGCGCCTTTCCACCCCTGGGTGTTCGGATGGTATGATGTAAATAGCGTTGGTGGACGGTGAGGGCAAGCGGAAGTAACAGGCTTGTCTTCAAATTTGTCTTTCAATTAATCCCACTTGAAAGTAGTGATAGTAGTCATTCTGCTACGCGGGCGGTTCATTTATTACGCCCGGCAATGACGTGACGTCACCTTTAGGAGACGTCCCCATGAAATGAGATCGAGGATCGACGCCTTATTCCCCCAAAACATTTCTACCTCCTCCCGCATTGATTGCAATGTGACAGCGGTGAGACCAAGAGGTAGATTCGATCAAGTAAATCTGCACTGAAGGCCCAGGTACTTTTGAGTAAAATTTACGCTTTTATCCATGTGGCGCCATTTTGTCGTGTACTGCCACTTGCTGTCGGATGACAATGACATCAGAGTGTCGAAGGGCTCAGCTCGCGTACGTCACATGAGCAAACTCAGAAAACAGGTGAGTCGTGATGACCATTTACCTGAGCCCTTGGGCACTGTGGTGTCATTTTCACTCAAAAGCAAGGGTGGGGGGGGGGGGAACTATATGGAAACGGATCAGAACAAACACATTGGTTGATGTAGCTACTAAATATGGGGACTAGCACCCAATCAGATGGAAATGGTTGTCAGTTTTGGTAAAGTAAGGTGGAGATACTGTCTGAAGGACTGAGGTCAGAGCAGCTGACACAACTGCAGTTTTTTTGTTTTTTTTCGGGGGGGGGGGCATTTGAAATGATAAGGCCAGTGAGCTAATGCAGACATACTGCGGTAATCCATTTTTTACCCCCCCCCCCCCACCGCCCCCCCCCTTTTTTCCCCCCCCCCCCCCCACCGGCCCCCACTCCTGCAGCTTCCCTGCACTTCTGCTGCATATCGGTGACAGATTAGGGCAGCTCACTGAGGATTACCTCGAACAGACACAACCTCTACACGCTGGCCATTCTTTACCCCTCACTCAAAAGCGGGGAGTAAAAGGGTGCATTAGAATTTCAAATGAAAGAGATGAACATATTGACAGTCGGAGCAGAAGAGAAAGATATGTACAAAAATATATCTTCGCATGCCCGATGGTGCCACGAGGGGGTTCACCTGCCATTCCTCTGGGACACTCCTGCACAGTGAATATAGGTCAGACCTTGTTTTTGTTGCTATCTGCCTTTGATTGTGGGATAAAAAGGTGCCTACATCCTGCTGCTAATGATCATTTCCCCCCCAGCCCCCCCCAAAAAAAAAACAGAAGCAGCACTCTGTAGCCACAGCCAAATATAAGAAAGAGAAAAAAATCATGACGGTATGTCTTTGTTCCGTTCTGAAAATTCTCTCAAAATTTCGTACTGTCTTCCGGTCGCTTGTGGCACGACATTTTTTTTAAGCGAGGGGCGGGGGAGTGTCCTATAAGGGGGGGAGCATTTAGTCACGGGTGGGGGGGGTTTAATCTCGCAATTTTGATGCGAGCATGAGATAAAGTGAACATGACTGCTTGCCACTCTCAAATGTTGCTTTTGATCATTTTTTAAAGGGAAACTTTTTCCGTTTGAAATTCATTTAGAAAGGACAGAAACTTTTGGAACAACTTTCAGCGAGTTGATCAGATCAGATCCAGGGAGGATATTTGACGCACAGGCACCAGACTAGAAACGTGAATAAATCAGCAACCGGCCTTCATCTTCATTCAGACGCGGCACTTCACAGCAGAGATTTCGGATCAAATACAGTATAGACACATTTGAATGTGGAACCAAAATTTTGGTCCATGACAGGGAAATTTGAGGTCCACTCTATCAACAAAGCATCGGCGCAGTTAGTGATTAGTCGATACACAAAGTGTTCATGGTGGCCGTTTAATATTAAATGAAATAAATCAAAAAAATGAAATAACGTTTGAAAAGTTCGGCTAGTGGCTAGCACGAAGCTAACGCTAACATGGACACATACACATAAAACTTCACTTGTGTGTATGTAATAGTGCTAGCTCCCTCTGTGTTAGCATCTCAGCACTCCTTTTCCCCGTTGTTCCTGTGCGTGTGTAACGTCAGGTCTGGTGCTTCGGCGGATCCGGTTCCGCTGACAGCCACACTGGCGTGTCGTTCATCTGTTTAAATGTGTATTCAGCAACAGCGGCGGGTTGTTTACATCCGTGGTGTTACACATGTATTCAAACTGGTCGGGGCACTGTGGGAACGATCGCGTTGCCGCTATAGTCCGGGTGCTCCGAAGCGGTCGGCCTTCAAATGAGACGGATCTAACTATATAGCACGGAGGGTAGTGCTAACGCACACAGCATCCATATCAAACTTCCACGGGCCGCACGAACATTAAACTTTCATATCAAAGCGGGGGCCTCAAACTCGCGGCCCGCGGGCCAAATGTTTCTTTTTGTGCTTTCGCTCCCCTGTCTGCAACCTCTATTAGATAACTTAAAACGGGAAGTCAAAGCTTTATAATATGTAGCTGACCTGTTCTGAAGTGATTTATTGGCACAAAGAAGCCCCAGCAGACTCTTTCATTTGCGCGTGAATGCCTGGGAGCCAAGGTGTGTGTGTATGTGTGTGTGTGTGTGTGTGTGTGTGTGTGTGTGTGTGTGTGTGTGTGTGTGAGCGAGAGCGATGGAGCAGGTGTACGAGAGACAGGGGGTTGTGCGTGTGCGTTTGTGCATGCTTGCAGGCGTAGGGTGGGGCGGGGTCGCAGACTCAGACCCCACCTGGACGCACAACAAGAAGGGACCCGGCTGGGGGATGCGGGACACGACATAACGCTCACTACAAAAGGGGCCGAGGCGGGGCGAGGCGTACGGACGGCACAGCAGCGCCAAAGTCCCATTGTTCTGTGTCCGTTTCATCTCTCCTCCGCCTCTCCAAATATTTGGAGGAACGCTCTGAATAACATGCTGGTACGGAGAAATATTGTGCCGTGTATATTGTTGAAAGGAACTCTGGCAGTGGCAGTTTTTGGCTCTTCAAAGACAACTCGCTTTGTTTTGTTTGGGTGTTGTATGCTCCCGCATTGAATTGTGCACCCGGATTTCGGGGGATATCTCATTGTTCCAGCATTTGGGATTGTTGGACAGCTGAGCGCCCACTGGCTCATTTATTTTGATTGCGTCATGTGACTCATTGTAATTGCGGCACGCCGGCTGAAACGAGGCAAAGATAAGAACGCCTGGTTCCAGTTTCCCACTGTCGCTGCCGTTTCTGAGGGAGTTCCCTGCTATCATTCATGCCGATTTCATATCTGAATGAGGTTGACACAAAGGGGCTCCTCAATTTTACGACGGACCTGACTCACGACGTTTCAAGATTACGCTCGTTACAAGAAGCGCAAGACGGCACGCTCGCTTACCGCCGTACGGTGCAGCCCCGCCGATTCGCGATTCACGCATGCGCGGTTCGAGTATGCATCCCATCAAATTCATTCCTAACCCCTTGGTTCGTATATGCGAAATTTGGGTGAGGGGAATGGAACTCGATCATAAACCTAAGACCGGCCGTAGTATAACATACAAACCCGCAGCTTGGAGAATGAATCATCTCATCACACACACGAGCATGAATCTCTACATTTCATTTTATAGGCCCCGTTTGATGGTCCTTTGTTGGGGACGCCGACTGTGATTGGGCCCCGAGGGTGCCCCACGGCACGGCCCCGTCGCCCGGGTCTGAGTGACAGCTCTAATGAAGCCTGCCATCACAGGGCAAGGGACCACGCTGGAGCAGGCGAGGCGGGAACTTCAAACGGCTTACGTGACGTGACGTTCGAGGAGTTTTGATTTCTCTGCAGTGGTGAAAAGGGGCAGGGGGGTGGGGGGACCCCTATGGGAAAAGGCAGCCCCAGTCCGCCTTTGAATATTTCTTCATTTATCGCATGTCACTCCTCGGTGCGGTGAAAAAGAGAGACGATGGTGAACGGGAGGGGTGGTGGAGGTAAATTTTTCATCGGCAAAAAGAGGAAAAAGCATAAAGATCCCATTCCGATTGAATCGGATCATATGAATACGGATTTGGTCATATGAGATGGCTCTGGCAGTTCGTTAACAATTATAGTTGCTTGTCATAGTTTGCGAGTCAGCAAGGTTTGGATGAGATTGAGCGATGGGTTGGGTGGGGGGGGGGGGGTCGTTTAAGCTGTTTACGAGGTATCGCCAACTCTCCAAAGAATGCACCATGAATATGAATCGGTCACCCGTTGTAGCTACGGCAGCCAACTTTTTGGATTGTATCTGCACGATACTTTGGTCCATTCATCCAGCGGAATGTGTGCTCAGCTCCTTCTTCACCACAACACATCAATACAGAGTCCACATCACTGCAGACGCCGCACCCAGAACGCATCACAACATTTCGCGTGAAATCGTATTGGTCAGCGGCGAGCGCAAGAATGTAAAGAGGAAGAAGATTGAAGAAAACCACGCCGCTGAACACTCCGTGTATAGCAGCTGCACTGCTATAAGACAAGCTAACCGCAGACATGCTAAACCGAAAATATGTTCAGTGAGTACATCTTCTTGTTTGTTAACAAGCAACATGTAGCTGTTTCATTATTACCAACGGTTTGGGGTCGTACCTGAATCGATAATTGGACAAAAACGAACCAGTCTCACTCCACAACCTACTCGGATCAGTTTGGATCATTCTACAAATGTAGCCTTAGCATGGTCGCTCGGGCTTGCGGTTTTGATGACTGTTTGCGCCAGGCCAAATGAACTGCAGTAAACAGTGGCTGAGTTGTACTCGTGTCTGAGCAGTCGAATTCAACTTAAGCCACTAAAATGTGCATCTGAAGAAACTAAAAGTACCCCGTAAGTGAAATCAGTCAACTTTTTAGTTGGGAAAGTCTTGAGAGTTCTTGAAAGTTGAAAAATTCTTGGGCCCGTTTGCTTGACTGCAATTACACTTTTGCGAACAAATTAGCTTGAACTCGCTCGCAAGATAGCAGTATCTCTTTTCACACATGCTCCTTCGGCCGATTGGAGGCGGAATGAAGAGCAGCCCAACCTCAGAAGACTCATTGCCACTTTGTTCTATTATTCACCATCTCTGGCTTCAGAAATCTCTGGCATCTCCGCGGGGCTGCATTCAAGATCTTGACGGCAAGACTCGCGTGCCGCCAAGAGCCTGTTTACGGTCCCGGCTTGGACCGCAGAGCCCATGAGAGTGTACACCCGCTCTCTTCGCTTGCACGCGCATCCCGAGTGGCATCAAAAAGAAATCAAAAACAGACGAACGCGAGTGCCGTTTGTTCATAGCATGTTCTCCGGCGAGGTTTTTTTTTTTTGGCGTGGGGGGAACCGTTTTTTGCTCAATGAGGCACTGACATTTCTGCGGGCTGGCCTTCCCTAAATCTGTGACTCACATAAACAAATGACTGGACTGCACTTTTGTTCTTCTAATTCGGCATGTGTCTGTCCATCATCACCAGCGTGACACGCTCAGAATGCTCATTTGTACCCGCATAAAACGTCACGTGAAAGATAAAAGCGAGCGTGTTTGTTTGTTTGTGTTATTTAAACTGGCCTCGGCTCCCCAAAGGCATTTAGAGCACTTTGGTAATAAGGCGGTAGGGTTTAGTCGGAGCGGGGAAGAGCAGACGACGCTTTGATGTACTCTTTAGATGAAGTGAAGTCTACAGCGATGTGTACAAAAATACATGCAGTTCGACGAGACGAGACTGACTACACGGGGCTCCTCTCAGCTGGCCCGTCGTTTCTGGTCCCAAACCAGCATGAAAGACAGCAGCGGGAGGCTTGTATGGACCTTGTCGACAGCCTCGCATAAACATTTCCCCCTCGCAGAAACGGCAACCAGGGAGACAAGAGTTTTTTTTTTTTTTTCAAAGTGAGAAATTTCCATCGACGCGACCCAAACTAAACTTTTTAAAGATTTAAGCTGTAATACTCTGGTCGTTAGGAAGAACAAACGTTGCACGTGACTTGACGCCGTGTCAGTTTGATCGACTCAAGTTTGTAACGTGTTCTTTGACGTGTTACTTTTATAAGATATCATTACGTCGATAAATGTGGTCGGAGAAATCTCCTTTTAAGAAAATACTGATTTAAATGTGACCAGCAAGACATTCTGGGTCTAAATTTCGACTGCCTGGTGACCAATTTAGGGCGAACCACCGCCTGGATGGATGGACGACGGGACAGTGAAGCAGCGCTTCCTCCTTTTTGAGTGTTCAGACAACGAGATGCGTCATCTCAGCACAACGAAACAGATGAAGCAGTTGATGGGGTGATGCTGACCCCTACTGGCCAGTCGAGTGCATTTAAATATGAATATTTGGAAATCCCCGTAAACATCTAAACAAACACTTCCATTTCGGGTGATCTATACGGCATTTGTTTGGCTAACAGATTTATGCATTAAAGGCTCATTTCTATCAGTGTGGCGTACTCTATATTCTCGGTTAGTTGTCGGTTTGTTGTTTTTTGTTTTTTTTTTTTTTAAATAGTGTGGCAGCCATTTTTAAATGTTATTTTCAGTATGTGCCGCACTGCGCAGAATAAATCGTTTCAAGAGTTTTTTTTTTTTTTTTGCAGGTCTGCCAATGGGAATCTTTTTGACAAAGTTATTTTTTTTGTGTGTGTGAAGCGATTTAAAAATGTAAACATTAATGGAAACACATCAAACACGAGCTTTTCTCTCTTTTGGCCACCTTGAATATTTACATTACACTGTGTCAATTCTTCGCCAACACCAAATAAGGAACTCATTATACACCCCAGCGCAATGTAATTTGATAATCCAGTCATTTGAAGATAAAGGCCCGTGTCCAACAGTCTGCTCTGAAGGATCCACAATTCAAACAGACGCTCAATTACCACTGCAGGTCCAAACCGTATGAATTATATATGGGTTAGTTATTAATAATAACAAAAGGAGCTCAAAGGGGACGTGGCCTGGTCAATTAGGCGAGCGGCTCAGCAGCTGATCACATATATGCGCCTCATAATTACCAGCGCTCTGTCAGGCACAATTACCTCAACACCGCCTTCGTTTGGCACTTCAAACAGAAGATGGGCCGCATAGTTCCACACTTTTGATTACCTCTGCTCCGAGAACACACACACAAACATATCCTCAACTACAACCCACACGACTATTTTACTGGAAGAGACAATCATCTCGGCCAGATATTAAACACAAAAAGATTCTCTCTCAATCTACCAAAACAAGGAAATTATTCACCGAGACATCTATTCTTCTCTTATTCTGAAGTCTACAAAAGCATTTTGCCTGGCAGTTGACTGAAAAATGCATCCAAACTCATCGGAAGTTGGGGGAACCCTTAGAAACAAACAAGAACTAAAAGGTGCCGCAGTTAAGGCCTGGAAAAAAAAAATCAAATGAAGAATGCAACAGTTGGCATACAGCGTAAAGACATTCAGGTGTCACAGTCTGGCAAGATTCAAAATGTTGATCTGTAATTTTTTCACTTGATGGGTGGGCAAGCACTTGTATGAAAAAAATTAAAAGGTCAAATTTGCATTATATAGCTTTTGTTGACTTGAAATTTAAAACCCCGCAGGCGTTTCTCTCTGAGGTTTCATTGATCCATAAATAATTTCAAGCGATTTTTCAATTAGTAAACCACTTGAAAGTGGTATATACACCGTGGATCCTGTTTCGGGTCACAGCCTATCTATCCCATCCCAGGTGATCACCGGACACATATTCGAGTCATACAACCTTTCCCGCCACTGAGTAGGAATTGAACCCACACCGACTGCATTGACGTCAGACAAAGGAAACCGTGAAAAAACTCAGTAATTCGTTCATTAAAACGCAATGGAGCATTTCGTAAAAACGCCATAATCAGCCATGTTGGGGGGGGGGGGGTCTCTTCAGTACTACTGCACGACCACAAGGTGGCAGCATAAGCACACATTTCTTTTGGCGAGCCTGAAAATTCTCTTGGCGTCAAAGCCAAATAAAAGGCACGAACCGAAACGCCCATCGATTACGAGCAACATAAAATAATAATGTGACTGCATCAATCTGTTTCTCTAATTGACTGATCAGCAAGAAATGGTTGCAGTAAAAAAAAAAACGTGAACAACGCTAAATTGTGCCCGAGCGCTACCTTTTTCAAACAGCTCTTTGCTTAATATGGAGAATAAATCTGGCATCCTGTCTGAAATTCAACAAAGAGTCGACCGACCTCTTTGGGAGCCAGCTATTTTATTTTTATTTTATTTTTTTAGTCGTGCAATAGCTGGTAATGTCCTTTGAATGAAGGAATGAGGACCGGTGAGCTCCCAAAAAGGGAGAAATCTAACCTGCTTGCAAAGACAATATTGATCGCATCCAGCCTTTCCCAGACTTCTCGTATTGATGACTCGGCAAAATGGCTGCTGGCTGCAATTCTTTGCTCTGTATGGGAACAGAAATCGAGAGTGAGACAAATGTTCAAAGTACATCATATCTAAACAGTGATGCATGTGGAGACAGATTGGTTTTGAGAGTGTGACAGTGCCAACCCCGCCCCCTCCTCCATTTATGCTGGCATTGCAATTGACAGCGTCTGCTGTTTGGTGACAGGGCACTCTGGCCTGAGTGACGTTCGAAAATGACTCGTTCTACGTCAACTGCACCACAAAGGGTTATTGATTTAAGTCGAGGCAAACGTCTGGGGAGGTTGGAGAGGGCAGTGTAAGAAAGAAGAAAAAAGCCTCTGGTCATTAATCAGCCTGATTTAAAGAAATGACACAGAGGCGAGTGTTCGTCCTTCCACCCTCATTAATCTACACCAGAGAGGATGAAAAGGTAATTCTAAATGTTGCTTTAAAATTCCTTTGCACTCTGTATAATCGTGTTTCAGACTGTGTAGTATTGTATTTGCTCGAAAGTAGCTTTGGATTTCCTCCCCAGCCAAAAAAAAAAAACGGGTGTGAGGGAAGGAAGGCAACAGAGGAACAAAAACATGGAGGCCGGAAAGGAAAAGATGCCATGAAAAGAATAGAAATGTCATAAAAGGAACACTCTTTTTGAGTATTCACCTGCTGTGTTAAAAAAAAAAAGTCAGGGCAAGACTGGTTGTGTATGTTCATCAATAGCCTCGTTTCGAGTCAAAAAGGTGCACATTTTATTTTATTTTTTTCAGTTTGTAGCGGTTTGTAACGCCGCCAACATTTTCTTGAAGGACTTTGTTGAGTAGTGCGTGGATGCCTTTGTACGTGTGATACTCACCGTGTCGACGTTGTCACATTAGCGCTGAGCAATTAGGTTGCACATTTGCTGCTTCGGGCCCCCCTAAAAAAAATGACGGTGTCGCTTAGTCGCTCACTTCTCCTCCCTGCCGGTTGTTTTGCGCAAAAACAAGCAGCCGAGTGCAGCCAAAAGAGGGAGGGGAAGAGGAAATGCGGTTCGACTGGGTTGTGTCTTCTTCGAACTATCCCGGCTGCTTTTGACACGCCATATCTCGACTTGGGAAGAAGGGCGAAATCTTTTGTTTTGCTTTTCTACTCACTATTAAGCCACTTTTGTTGCCTTTGGACAAGGGCGTGTGGTTTCCAACCGGAATGCCCCTACTAGGTTGCTGAACACCAGACGCCTGATAATGGCTTCCATAGTCGGCAAAGTTGCCGGGAGACTTTTGGGAAGTCTCGGGGCTCGTCGCCCCGTTTTGAAAGCGCTTCGCCCGGCGACGTTTCTTCACAAGGTAAATGGACGTTTCTTTCCGCGTGATGGTCACGAACCCTCGGTACGTTTGCAAAACAAAAGATGTTTCGCTGTTTCGAAAGGCACAAAGTGTCGGAATTGCGAGTCGAAGCCTAAACAGCGGAATTTGGGAGTTTAGACCGAGCGCGGTTTGTCAAAAAGCTGCTTATGTTTGTTTTTAATTGAAACTACACTTCATCTGGTTGGACGAAATAACATCACTTTGACATGTGGGAGGAGCGTATCGAAAGTGCAGCAGCGATTTTTATGAAAACCCAAATTACTGTAATTAAAACGATTTATTTTGTTATACCCTTAGGATCATCCGAAAGTTGAAAAAATACCATATATACTGTACCCAACTCTATATTTATGTATAAATTGAAGTAATCTTAGTGATATGCTTTTTGTCACTGTCTGCACACGTTTTATTTTTATAAATACAGTACCAGTCAAAAGCTTAGAAACGCACTCTAATTCAGTATTTTTACATAATTAAAAAAAGTGCACAATTGGAGATGAATACCGTATTTTCCGCACTAAAAGGCGCACCTAAAAGCCTTCCATTTTCTTAAAAGCTCACAGTGCAATTTAAAGTCTGATGTGCCGAGTGTATGGTAATTACAGTAATATTTCGACCCCAAAATGGCTCCTTGCTTGAGACATGGTGACAACTCAGACTTCAAACGTAAGGCGATCGGTTTCGCAGTTGAGAGCAGCGGCAAGAGCGTTCAACGTTAACGAGTCAATGTTATAACTTGCTGTTGGTTAAGTGAACTGTGTCGCTGCTTTAAGTACGTTTTCCTGACATCTGATCGTTCTGTTGGTATTTCCTTGAGCGTAGCTCCATCTAGTGGATGCATTGTAGATTACGTCTTATAAATCGGTGCGTCCAATGTATGAAAAAAATTATAAAATAGGCCAATCATTGAAGGTGCGCCTCATAATCCAGTGCGCCTTTCAGTGTGGAAAATACGGTGTTTTGGAAAATAGTTTTGCGTTACAGTTTAAAAAAAAAAAAATCAACAAAAAAATTATCCACTTCCAGTGTTGCACTTCATTAGCCTCATAATCCAGTGCGCCTTTCAGTGTGGAAAATGTTTTGGAAACTAGTTTTGCGTTACAGTTTAAAAAAAAATAAATCAATAAAAAAATTATCCACTTCCAGTGTTGCACTTCATGGACAGTCTCAGGGCACGCACTCATCGCACATATTCTTGGTTGGCTATTCCAAATGTACCTACTTGCATTTTTCCCCCTCCCGCGGAACGTATCCCCAGCTATTTGCTTAATAACTCACTTCACCGTGAATTTTTGTGCCCTTACTGTGATGCCCTAGGGTGCAACAAGATGGCGCCAAAGCTATGACAAATTGGAAAGTGATACATCGTCATTTTGGACAGGTCTTTGTATGTCAGGGCAGAGCCAAGTTTAACCTGGGTTGTGAGTTGAAATTTGTGTCATCGCCGCAAGTGCGTGCGCACACGCATTTCTTGTGCATTTTATTTCTGAATTAAATCCTAAGGCCATTGATTTTTAAGGGTATTGTTGTCAGATCATGAGTTTGAAATGATACGAAAGTGTTTGGTAATCATTGTTTGCGGTGCAATTACAATGCATTTCATGTCTCACAAATTTACGGATGAGCACTGTGGGGATTTACTGTCGTGGTGTGGGAAGTATAATTTTTATTATTATTTTTATTACACGATCAACTAAAGCACAACATTGGAAAGTGGCTCCGCATTTCTGCTTTGCCTCTGAAGCATTATTATGTCAGCTTTTTTTTTTTTTTTTTCTGTTTGCGAATCGTAAACAGAACCCAATCAATTATTCAGGTCCATTACGACAGTCTGTCGGGATTTACGGAGTGTCAAGACATCCACCTCACTGATCATTGCGCCGTACACGAGCTCATCACAGCGGTGGCCGTTCAATTACTTTTCGGTTCGAGCCTCCGCCGTGGAACACAAACCGCAATTACTTTTAAAATGTGCTTTTAGACCGTAATAAATGGTCGGCCTTTCCCAATGCGTTTCCCCGGACACCGCCGCATTGCCACGACAGAACGCTCAAGTGGCGTACAGCTCCAAATGCAGGTGAGTATAGTCTCTCGCTAAAGAGGAGCGGGCTTGGGGGGGGTAGACACTACATAAAGTGACTCCTACACCGTGCTGGAACGTCTACCGCCTCTTGATTTATCGATCGGCTGTTAAAGTGCCATCTTTTTACCCTCTGCGTGATCATCCATGACTATCAGCGCAGAGGGCGGACGGATGCCTAATATCCATCGGCAGTAATGGCCTAGCCGGTTGAGAGTGCTAGAAAGAAGCAAAGTGCGCATCCTATCAAGATTCATTCTTGCCTCTCAGATTGATTAAACTGAGCCAGTGAGTTTGTTCCCGGGACACTGGCGACGACCTCTGAGCCCCACCCCCACCGCCCATGAGGAAAAAATAATGGCAATACTCACTTATTGTGTCACACTTGGGCCACTGCAAAAGCCACATTCTCACGTTTTAACTAACGAGTGTCGAAAA
>NW_017842060.1:4528915-4566302 GCF_001891065.2 Hippocampus comes | reverse complement strand
TCTCCCGCCTCTTGATTTATCGATCGGCTGTTAAAGTGCCATCTTTTTACCCTCCGCGTGATCATCCATGACTATCAGCGCAGAGGGCGGACGGATGCCTAATATCCATCGGCAGTAATGGCCTAGCCGGTTGAGAGTGCTAGAAAGAAGCAAAGTGCGCATCCTATCAAGATTCATTCTTGCCTCTCAGATTGATTAAACTGAGCCAGTGAGTTTGTTCCCGGGACACTGGCGACGACCTCTGAGCCCCACCCCCACCGCCCATGAGGAAAAAATAATGGCAATACTCACTTATTGTGTCACACTTGGGCCACTGCAAAAGCCACATTCTCACGTTTTAACTAACGAGTGTCGAAAATTAAGTTCTTGGCAGTGTAATCAGAATACTACAGAGATGTCCCGTTCAAAGAAGTGAATGAAGGCGTCAAAGAAGTGAAACCGGAGGCTCGCTGAAGGCGAGTCGATGTCACCCGCCACGTTTTTAAAATATTCCTGAAGTAGAAAAAGGAGTTACCTTAACCGGTCAATCGTGGACATTTTAAAGGAGACGTACTGTCGTCAAACTGCTCCAAGGATCATGAGTTATAGCACACTTTTAACCCTCAATTCAAGCGATGCTGAAATCAGTGTCTTTTGAGGGGTCATGGAAATAAAGTCACTGTCTTTCTTGACGATGACATTGAGTGGGTAGCTGCTTGTTGTGCCCCGGCTCTTAAAAAAATAAAAAATAAAATAAAATAAAAGAGTGAATTGCGTGTGTATGAGCCTCCATTAAAAACAATAAAAGCATGTTTTTTTTTTGGGGGGGGGGTCACTTTTGAAGGTAACACTTGGTCATCAAGAGGGTGAAATACAAATACCCATTTGGGTTGCGTTTCTGCACAGAAGGGTAGCTGCTTGTTGTGCCCCGGCTCTTAAAAAAAATAAAAAATAAAATAAAAGAGTGAATTGCGTGTGTATGAGCCTCCATTAAAAACAATAAAAGCATGTTTTTTATTGGGGGGGGTCACTTCTGAAGGTAACACTTCGTCATCAAGAGGGTGAAATACAAATACGCATTGGGGTTGCGTTTCTGCACAGACGGACAAAACATAACTGACGACATGGTGCACTTTCAATTCTTTTTGTAGATTATTATCTGGCCGTTTAGTTCAATTTCCTGTTCTGTGGGCGTCATCAATTTTTTTTTCCCTTTTTGCTGCTTTTCAAGAAAGTAACTCAACACCAAAGTAAGAGACACTTCATCCTGTAGATGCTCACCGAGTGAGATCTCATGACTTTGTTAGTGTGCCCCCCCCCCCACCCCCGACCATGAATAGTGAACATTTGCAAATAATGGACACCCTCCCCAATTGGTTTGTAATGACTTATAGATACCACAAGATGGCATCAATTGTGATCGTAACTCACCAACGCCACGCACCGACATCTACACAGTCATGAACCGACGTTCCATAAAAATCAGTCGCTGAATTATTCAACACAAATAAACCACCGACACACGAGGCTCACCAATAGTATTCACAATTCTGTCAGCGGTACTAAATTGTGAAACGAGCTGGATATTTTCTTATTGTGAAGAGCGATATTGTCGTTTCGCTTGAGACTGCGTTGGCTGTTTCGCAAAATTGTGCTCTCTGTGCTGAAATTTGGGTCTTCTTAGACGAGATGTCTCGAAGCGCCATCCGGGTTGGGGTTGAGGTTTGCTTCCTGTTGATAAATGAAGAGACGCGAGGGCGTGGAATGATACAATAATCATGTGGATGTTACGCGTGAGGTTATTGAACTGTTGTTGTTCTCAATGTTTTTTTTCGACATTTTCCGTTATCCCGCTGTGCTCTCCCCGCCAAAGCCGCTGGGATCAACGCTTCGCTGCCTGCACTTCACCGACGTTCCATAAAAATCAGTCGCTGAATTATTCAACTCAAATAAACCACCTACACACGAGGCTCACCAATAGTATTAACAATTCTGTCAGCGGTACTAAATTGTGAAACGAGCTGGATATTTTCTTGTTGTGAAGAGCGATATTGTAGTTTCGCTTGAGACTGCGTTGGCTGTTTTGCAAAAGTATGCTCACTCGCTGTGGTGAAATTTGGGTGGTCTTAGACGAGATGGCTCGAAGCGCCATCCGGGTTGGGGTTGAGGTTTGCTTCCTGTTGATAAATGAAGAGACGCGAGGGCGTGGAATGATACAATAATCATGTGGATGTTACGCGTGAGTGTATTGAACTGTTGTTGTTCTTATTGTTTTTTTTTCGACATTTTCCGTTATCCCGCTGTGCTCTCCCCGCCAAAGCCGCTGGGATCAACGCTTCGCTGCCTGCACTTCATCACAATGACAGCTGGGAATAATTGAATTTTCTTACGTAGTGGCTCTTATGGGGGTGGTGGTGGGTTTCCGCCTTAAGCGTTTTGCAGCTCAATCCAGCTCCCCTACCTTTCCCGCAAGCTACAGCAAACCATTGAAATGAGTGATCGCCTACTGCATCCATACGTGCGAGTAGCGTAGCGCAACGCCTTTAAAAAACACGGCTCGCCGAATGAGGCCGTTTGTCGCCGCGCTCGCCATGACCAATTTCTCAAGCACTAAGCGTGGCTTTGTTTAGCGCGACCTGATGGAATTTTGCCACTTTTCGGCCTTGACCGCATCCCGTAAATAAGAAAACCCACGGCTGTGGAGGCCAGTCCGCTGAAGGTTGAGCGTGATCGCGCGGAGCGGGTGTGCAGCTTTGAAATGGATTTCAAACTTGCCATTTTTATTTATTTATTTTCTTAAGTTCCTCGTTTCTTTGGGCTTGAAAAAGTCACGCGACCAGGCGGACCCCCTCATGTTGCTTGCTCAGTCTTGTTCATGTTTGCATTTCATCCTGAGGTGACGCACCTTCTTTGACGCTCGGCAGCCGCTTCATTGTGTGCGCCACGAACGAGCTTCAACACAAACGGGCGGCTCCATCGTTTTGCTGCAGTTTTTGGTTTTCGTAGTCATAGCAAACGTCATGAGATGAAAGCCCGTCTGACAAAAGTGAGCATCGACAATCTTTATGGAAAAGTATACACTGTGCACTTCGACTTCATCATGTGGTTGTTCCCCTCTGTCAAGTCATTTTTTTTTCTGAGCTCACAGAAGGTCGCAGTGCAAAAGCTATCAGCCCTCACTCAAAGTCAATAGCGATGGAGCCACTGCTGCTCTTGACTAATCAAGTAGCTGTTACACGGCAAAATTAGGATTCCGGCAGAGTAATGTTTTTACATTTGAGTCCACCTGGTAAACGTCAATCTCTTCTTTTTTACTTTGAGCGGCCTCCCCAGCACTCCTTTTAATTTGATATTGATTGAATGGTATGCTTGCTGGAGGACAAAAGGTGATGGGGGAACCGAGAGGGCTTTTGTGTGTGTGTGTGTGTGTGTGTGTGTGTGTGTGTGTCTTGGCTGACAGGAACGTAGTTTTTTTTTTTTGTACTTCTTCTTTTGGCTGTTTATTTTTACATCCCAGAAGTGTTTTTCATACAAATAGTTCTAAGTGCAGTATGACTATATTTCTGCTTGAGTGTAGTTATGGCGCATTCCGACAAATTCGGGTTACAGTGTAGCTGTTGGAATCTAATTGTATGCACAATGTGGAAGCTTCTGTCATGATAAACATTGAATGGGGTCAAATTGACCCCCAAGGATAATAGGGGGGTTAATCGCAGCGGCAGATATTTTACTCTAGAAATCATGAAAAAAAAAAAAAAAAAAAAAACATGTGGCATGCCTATGACTGCCATTCCGTTGCCAATGAATCCATCCAATTTGCTCGAGACTGCGCACGTGATTCTGTTTGTCTTGGCAATGTGATGATTCCCACTTTTACCTGAAACCGTACCATGATCTTGTTACAATACCGCCTTCACGCTTCCTGTGTGTGTGTGTGTGTGTGTGTGTCTGGTGCTCGTGCTGACTTGCCGAAGACACGAGCTGTTCTGCGGATGAGTGAGCGTCCTGTTTATTGCGATACAAATATTATGAAACGTGAGGCAAATCCATGCGTTGGCAAAAAAAAAACTCCACTTTCAATCAGCGGAAATTGCACTCCGAGCCTGGTGGGATTTACGTCATTAAGCAAGGGAAAAGGGGTGCAGTGTGCGTTTTTTTTTTTTTTTTTTTAATGAAGTGGAAAAAAATGCTGGTGTCATCATTTTTCCAGGTTTTGTTTGCATTCCAATCCTTGCCAGTTGATCCAATTAGCAAGGGAACACTCTTAAATCATGATGGATTATTTGTTCTTCCCAGGTGCGTCTTATTGGAGCTTGTCAGGCTGTATTCTACAGCACACGCCCGCCCCCTACAGGTAAAGATGGTTTAATGCACTACTATTACCTCTACTGGCGATAATACAATCCTAATAATAATAATAATAACCAAGAGCCAATTATGGCTCGTTCCGAGATTTGCCTTAGCAAAATTGATTCATTCATTTTTTTTTTTTTTTTAACATTTCTAATTTAAAATGTGATCACTTGATTCATTGTAATTGCTAATTTGACTTGCGAGTGACCCAATTTATGAAACTGTTTTCCCTCTGTCCTTGTGTTGCGAGCAGGCTTCATATATGCTGCAGCTCGAGCCAAGTGGGGCGTGACTCGCACACAAAAAAAAAAAAAATGCAGCAATTTATGTCCAGTAATTAAGAGAGTGACACAGTGATACCGAAGGAGATCGATCACAGATATTTGGAGCCGATATTCATTTGCAGTAAAAAGGAAAATATTTGTCAAAAAAACTTGGCCCATCTGTATACTTTAAAAATCAAATATGGCATCTGAGTTAAAAAAAAAAAAAAAAAGTTTGCCCACTCCTGCTCCAGACAGTGACTCTTTTTTTCTTTGGCAGAAGTGTCGCTCACCTACAAGCACGGGCGTCTGGCTCTGGAGGTGCCGCTGACGTGCAGGAGCGAGATGTGCCTCTTCTTTCTACAGCCCATGCTCATGACGGTGGGCAACCTGGTCGGCGAGCTGCAGAGGGAAGACCCCGGTGCCACCGCCACGGTGCTCTCCAAAGGTACGTACTCCATTGCAAACAACCCCCGCCCCGTAGGCGACACCGATTCGCGGCATGCCGCCAAACGGGTTCTGTGGGAGTGCGGTGGGGAACGAAAGAAGTCAAGCCACAAAACTGTTGCTTCATTCGCTTTTTGGGAAAATGTCCAAACCGATCCCTTCCGTCTGTTTTGTATCCTGCTTTCTTTGGGCAAGAGGCAAGCTACGCAGCGGACCGGTTGCCAGATCATTGCAGGGCACATGGAGACAAACAGCGACTCAGACCGATGAGAAATTTAGAGTGCGGGTGGGCAAATTTTGTGCTTTTAAACCCTGCTTCTTTAGATGAGTTTAAATTTTTGGGAGTTTTGGGGAATTTTGGAGAGTTTCTGGTCCAATTGTACTATTTTACTCGCTCCGCTTGGCATAGTGTGATTAGTTCTTATGTGACTTTTGTCAATTTGCAGGGCAGTAGGTCATTGGATGCCCGCCAGTTTCCAATGCAATCTCGTGTTGAAAATGATTGTGGGCGGCCACATAAGCCTTGCGTCACGCCGACCCGACCTCTTTGTAAAATGGAGCTAACACGGTGCTGAGACGGTCCCGAATGGAATGCTTTTGCAATCGGAATGCTTCACAAGTGAAGTTGCCATAGCAACCATTGGGCAATGGAAACTCGCAACACCTTAAGAGCTAAATAGATTTTTACAAGGTTGTGGATTTTGCATACGGACATGAAATTTATGTCGAGTCTTTAAAAGTGTCATTTTCATCCGTTGAGCATTTCGACTGCGTTTTCGTGAGTAATTTGTGTTTTCATGTATGTGTCCCGGACAGATGGCAAACGTGTGGCCTACAACACGCTGATAGAAGCACTGCTGATAGACAAGCGCTTCAAGCTGGTCATCAACAACACCGTTTACGATGTCCACGCGCCGGAGAAAGGTACGGAAACATGTCCGCTCTCAACATTTTGAATGTTTTCAAACCTGAACGACTTGTTCTCAAAGTAGCTCTACCCGTCGTTTGGAGTGAGGGGAACGTGATCGTTCTTTGTGTACGTTCGATGCGATCCGTCTGATTTGAAGTAACGTTACAGTCATGGTGGGGGGTGGGGGGAATTGTTGACCACACTTGTTTTTTTTTTCCCAGTTTCTTGTTCATTTTAAAATGCCCGGTACAGTTGAAGATACATTTGTTGGGACAAACGTAACGGCAACGTCGCAAGAATGACTTGCCATTTTTTTCATGGTTTTCTTGATAACCAAAATCACTTTGGCCCTTTCGTGAATAGCTACGGCAGTATACTGCCTAAAATTTCAGGTTTGAGGCAGTCCGTGTTTTGTTTTCTGTCCGTGAGTCACATGGCTACACTGTTAGTAGTCACAAGCGTTAAAATGAACAAGAACTTGTTTTGTCTGTTTTAATATGAAGATTTCTGAAAGGTCACCTAACCGTGAAACCAATTCGATCTGACAAAACGCTGCTGCGGATACATTAACTCTACATAGAAACTAGTAAATGCTTAATTCTGAAAAACTTGACATAAAATGGTCCTTATCCTCTGTTTCGGCAGTGTGCAAGTCCAGTGAGCACGCCCTGCAGCTGGACGACATGAAGCACGTGGTGCACCTGCTGCACACGGCCCTTCACCTGCCCGAACACCAGCTGATTCAAGAGCGCCAGCTACTGGAGAGACTGGACAGCCTCAAACAGGAGTTGTCCCCCCTGGAGAAGGTGTGCCCAAACGCTTGATACCCACCTGAATGAAAGTGTAATAATAATAATAATGTCTTCTTGACTTGGTGAAGCAGCATGTGGCTCTCATCTCACGGTCATTTGGATGTTCTCCATTACTGTAACCTGTGGCATGTTTATGATCACGAGGGAGCTCAGTTTAGTACAAGTCGTCAAATATGTCAGAAGGCCTTGTACTGCAACAGAGGTGACATTCTTTATCCTCTGCAAAGAACGACTAATATTACTGTCGCTTACTGAAGAGTTAAGACCAGTTCCATGTTGAGTATATAGATAGATTTCGAAGATGATGTTGCTATGGTAACTTCCGGCTTGTCCTAATGACCAACAACGGGTTTTTTTTCTCTCTCGCTCTGAATGTCACCGCATCCCGATGCTCATCTGCCACGTGGCCAGATGAAGGCACAGCTGTCTCAAACTGCCGAGGTCCATACATCCAGGGCGATTTGGACGGGTTTGGCGCTTTTGTCCGTGCAGGGCGGCGCCCTGGCCTGGCTCACATGGTGGGTGTACTCGTGGGACGTCATGGAGCCCGTCACCTATTTTGTCACCTATGCCACCAGCATGGGGGCCTTCGCATACTTCGTCCTCACAAAGAAGGCAAGCAAGCCAAAATTCCATCCCGCGCACTCGATTGTTTGGTCATTTTTTCCTCCATGTATTGTTTCCTTTTTCCAGGATTATGTTTACCCCGATGCAAAGGACAGACAATTCCTGCATTACTTCTACAAGGGGGCGAGCAAGAAGGAGTTCAATGTGGAAAAGTACAACAAACTCAAAGATGAGTTGGCTCAGGTGTGTTGTCGTCGCGACAAGCGCAGACATGCAGTGGAACAAGACGCAGCGCAAAGCTAGGTCTTGTATGCTAGATGCTAATTTTATTTTATTTTTTTCCTCGCCGTATTCTGCTTTCGTCTTGTATTTGACCGTACCCTATTGTTTCATAATTTGCTGTTTTTATTTCGGCACCAACCACTTAGGCTTGGTTACATAAAAGAAAGGCTTGAAGTACAATTTAGAATTTAACCTTGAATATTTTTGAGGGGGGAAATCACACAACTAAAAGGCAGACAGTGTCGTGCAAATAAATAATTCAAGCAAAGGTAAGCATTTCGTTAGCAAGCAGGAACATACGATTTTTCCGGACAAAATTTGCGAGGCTCAATCGTAACAGCCCCGTGCACCAATGGAAATTTATCAGACGCTTGATTGTCTCTAAAGTCCAGGAAAGTGTTGTTCAACGTCGCTACTAACAAGTTTCTAAAAGTATTTGTATCAAACCAGGTCATTTTTAATGTACTGTATACAAATTAATTTGGCAAATGAAATATTTGTCTGTATTCACGATAAACTCCACATGTTCCAGGTGGAGGATGACCTCAAGCGCTTGCGCAATCCAACGCAGCTTCAACTCCCCATCGAACAGATCCAGGCCAAGCCATGATGTCATCACAGCGCAAAAAAGAAAAACACTTCAGGTTTATTTTCATAATGCTGCATTTTTAATCAGAAATATTGATGACTGTTGTATTTGGATGGGGCGAGGGGGAGGGGCGGGACGGATACAAACAAACTGGAAAATTGAAATAAACTCATTTGCTGAATCCGTTTGTCACGTGCAGATGACTAAAACGGGATCGGAATTTGCGAGTTGCTCTGTTCTTCCTGAGTCATACAGTGCATTGTGACTGTTTTTTTTTTTTTTAATGCGCGCACCCATACTCCCTGAGGTACAGTCATCATTCGTGTCAGATGTGGTTTAGGGTGCAAAAAAAAAAAAAAAAAGCACATTTTGAAGACAAGTTTGACCACTGACACAACTTGAAAGACGAATACAAACACACACGCAAATACATAAGTTCCCTTTTTTTTGGGGGGGGGACAGCATATTGAAGAAAGTCATAAAAAGTGATTCACTGTAAAGTTTAAGTTAAGATGCACTTTGTCACCAATAAAAGGTAAAATAACCCGAACAGGGACACCTGATATCCAATTGGTAAAGTTTAGATAAAGAAGAGGGCGTGTTCAAGGCTGTCATAACAATTAGAATCATTGTCATTGCACAGAGCTGACGGGCTATGCTAAAAAGAGTCAAAATTATTGGGTGCCGTGTTTGTTACTTAGCAGGCTACAAATAAATAAACCGTACCGTATTTCGATGAATGGAACGAAAGGGGAAGGTTTTCCTCATGACCTAAGCACCGAAAAAGAACATTTCCTGAAACCAAATAAATTGGGGTGTGTGTGTGTTTTTTTTTTTAAATATATGGGCACAATTGTCCGCAGGCTACTTTCTGGTTCACGGATAATGACGAATTTTATTCTGGAGCGGAAGGAGGGTTCCCACATGACTTGAGCACTTTTCACGAAATTAATTTGTGAAGCAAAAATATATATTTTTTTTTCTCATGCAGTATTTGATCACCTCCTGGTTTGTGAGCGGGCTTATTTTGAGTTCCTGGATAATGTGTCGCTGTTTGTCATGGCTGTAGCTTTCGAGGTTGGGGGAGCCATAATGCACTGTGTAGGAAACTGGACAGCATATTTCCCAAAAAAATAAGCGACGGTTGACCCTCAAGACTCCAAAAGGTGCGATGCTAACTGAACTGGTGAACTCTGTGAGTAATGCAGGTCCATTGACTCAGCAAAAGTTCTGACAAGCCAGGCTACGCCCTTTCCGGAAATCTTGAGCTCAACTGTCGTATTTACTTTAATGCAAGCAACAGAATCAGAAAATGAGAGTAATTAAGCCAAAGGGAATGTCGGAGAAAACCGGAATCTTTCCTGTGATTGTCAAGCCGTTTTAGGATGGACGCAAAAGTGGCGGGAGGTTTTACTTTTTGGGGCGGAAGTAGAGCTTCTTGGTGAGCATGGAGGCGAAGCAGGGCACCTGCTTCTTGCCTATGGACTCCCTGTCCTTGCTTGACAAAACGCTCCTCGCCGACACCGTGCGGTTAACCAGCGTCAGGAGTTCGGTGAATTCCAGAGAGTCGCCGTACTTCCTCAGCAGCTCGCACAGGTCCTGGATGTACCACGAACCGTTCATCGTATCCCGGTGCGAGTAGTAACCTTGAGTGAGATGCCGTGGACATGGCGGTTATACAAATGCCTTCAAATGTGGACTGATTAACCTATTTTGTTTTTTTGGGGTTTTTTTTTGTTGTTTTTTAAGGGCTCTAGTATCCCTGCCCGAGCCACTCCACAAAAATGTCTTCCAACTTGAGGGGGCTATATTCCTTAGAGGTTGTATTTGGGGGGCAAAGACATCATAACCTAGCGGGAAAGCTCTTCCAACCCCAACTCCGTGAAATGTGGCCTTCTTTTCCCATTTTGGTGGAGAATACAACGCTCAACACCTTTTCGTCACAGCTGCACTCTTCCAAGGCTTGATTTGACGGTCAAGGACTATCCAAAGTCTGTCCAAACACAAAGATTCCTTCAAAGATAGCCGTCTTTTCCCAATCTTTAAGGGTGTATACACCGTGACCGGTCTTGCCACAACCCTCCACAAAAACATGACATCAATCCAGGAGGAAGTTGTCCCAATTTAAACAGTCCTTCAGACGTGCCCCCTCCCCCCTTTACTATTATCCTTGTCTTGCTTTCGTCCCAGTGGCATTCTTCATCGGGTGCATTAAAAAAGCACGCAAGAACTCACACTGGTGAGAAACCTTTTGCCTGTTCAAATTGTGGCCAAAGATTCTCACAGAAACAAAGCTTAAAAGTACACTCACGAACACACACTGGTGGGAAACCTTTTTCCTGTTCAGTTTGTAGCCAAAGATTCTCGTGGAAGTCTCAGATTAAAAGTGACCTTTTCCACTTTTTGGACGGGTATACACCACTGCTCTCCTTACACCACTCCTCCACAAATATTTAAACTCAATTTTAAATTCCAAACTTGGACACCTTCAACAGAGGCCTTAGTTTGTGAGGATCCACACCACAACTCTACTTTACCAACCCCTACACAAAAAGCCTAATTTAAGAGGCTACTTTTGAAGCCCCCAAAACAATTAGTTGCAACATTTATTCTAAATTGAACCACGATTTATCAAATTTGTCAAAACAAAGATGGGGGCGGGGGGTGGGGGGTGTAATTTCTAGGTTTAGCTACTCACCTTCCGCCACCGAGTAGCACATGATGAAATCCGCTCCGGCCGGAAGCGTATGAACAGCGCTGGCGTCAACCACCACCCCGCCGGTACTCAGCTCGCTGTCCACAGCGTCATACGGCACCACAGGGTCGTCGTGTTTGTCTCCGCGACACGCCTGCCGTTGTGCAAACATTTTCATTTTCATCTATCCGAGCGATATTGCGCCTGTGACCAGTCGGGTGCGTACCTGCAACACAAAGATCTTGGGCTTCCCGACCAGGCTTTGGCACTTGTTGCCTTTGAAGAGCGACGTGATGTGCTGGATGCTGATCTTGCCATCGTAGGTGTACACGTGCTCGTCCTCGCCGTGGCTCAGGAAAATGAGCACAAAACAATCTGCATCCGAGTGATTATCCTCAGCGGCTAGTCGGACAAGAGGTGGACCAATAGAGAAAACAAACGTTAGTTGAGCGCCGACTTCTGCTAAGGACAAAAAATCCTAATTTGGATTAGCACCTTCCAGAGGGACCCAGCCCCTTGTACAGTAGATTTATCAAAGGCTCTAAATTGTTGATATTTACAAAAAGGCATAAGCTGCATTCATACGAAGATTTAAAGGGGAAGGCAAGTCAAAAATTGTCTTTACAATATTCTCTACGTACCCCCACTCGTGTAAACATAGCATACGAATTGATATTGTTTTATAAAACAAATGCATCAGGTCATTCAAAGGCTCAAAACAGTCTTCAGTGTTAATAGAAACGTCAACTTTGAATACATTCCATTGTTTCAGCAAAGACTCTAATGAGGGTCTGACATTTTTTTTTGTTGTTTGTTTTTGGCTGGTGTTAGATTACTTGAATACTCAAAATTATTTTTGGTCGGCCCTAAATTAGTTTTTATGTTTGCGTAAATTGTGATGTTTATGAAAACTTGTCCATTAGGTTCATCAAAGACTCGATTGGCTTTACTGTGATACATCCGTTGGGGTTCTTGTACAACTCCTTATAAAGTAATGCTGCTATAACAAGCAGACATAACTAAAAGAAACCGAGTTTTAGGTGACCACCTTTATGGATTATCTCCAGGACTTCCTCGTTTTTGTAGTTGTCGTAAACTTTTACATCAAAGTTGAGCGCCTTCAGCCTGAAAGAGAAAAAGCAACGCATTGCAAACAAAAAACATTTGCCGTGTAGGGAGATGGACTATACCTGATCTCCAGATTGTAACGGTCAGTGTTTGTGCCGTGTCGGTCGTTCATGCCAAGGCGCCAGAAGAAGCGCTCCTGGTTAAAAATGAGTGCCTGGCCTCGTCGTTTGTAGTCCATCTTGTACTCCTCAGCAGGGTCCAAAAAATTATCTCTGTGTGTGATCACGGAACACTGAATATTAAAGGCGGAAACTAACGGAAGCTTTCTTGAAAATGTACGAGCATACCTATTGAAGGCATCCGTCTCCATTAGATTCTGGACGTACAGAGCTGAAATGACACGTAAACACAAACATGTGGCATTTAGGCTTTTTTAGAGCCCGAGCGGCAACCACTGCAAGGTCCCTATTGTTATTTTTAAAAATTATTATTATTAATAATGTTATTATTCTCTGCAAGGATTCACATATGTAAGGCGTGGACATCTACCCATTAGTTGACAGAACAAGGCAAAAATCATCTTAACCTATGTCATATTTTATTACAAAATATAATTACTGTATATTGATTCATAACAAACGACAACGTGAATATGAAAATGCTTTGTATGTGAATTAACCTGAACGATTTCCAAGCTGTAAACAGTCAGGGCTTGTTGAGGCAATGATTAACCCTGACATGACACTTCTTTGTTTCGTTTTCTATTTTTTTGCATTCTTTTCTATTGAACCAAATAATACTTTTATCTAACATCCCCCCCGAATAATTGTTCGTTTTCTATTTTTTTTTTTTGCATTATTTTCTATTGAACCAAATAATACTTTAATCTAACATCCCCCCGAATAATTGGGTTTTTTTTTCTCAACAAAAAGGTGTTGTCAACCACTTACTCGTCCTGTCTGTGACGGTCGTGTGGTGCATCATGGTAACGCTCGCTGCTTGAAGAAAAGAAGTCAGGAAAGAAAGAAATCGAACATTTAATAAAAGTACAGTTGAAATGCTGCCGGGCGTCCTCATAACAGTTTTATGAGAAAATGGCGTGACAGCTACCAAGTAATTGTATCCTTGAGCAACTGACGACAACTATTTAAACTTTTACTTAGAAGAAACATTCGGATCTCTTCCCCTACACATACATTATTATAACACATATAGGCATATTTATATACATGTAAATATATATCACACAGACGTAAATGTTGTTTTACCTGGACGGCAGTCCTTTCCCTTTGCTGTTTTACTCCACCTTCCCCCGGACAACAGTTCGCCAACTCCTCACAGATACTTCAATCAGCCCCGCCCTCCTCTGCGCTCATTGGTCAAGAGATGGGAGACGATTGGCCCACACGAGCTGCCAATCAAAGGGGGTGCTTCCGCGCTACACCCCAAATCAAAGTTCGAAATTTGATAAATCACTAAAATTTAGTCGACGATTCAGTAGCCCCGAGACTCGTTTACTTGTCGACTCTTTCTTCTTGTGTCGTCGTAAACCTTTCGCTTTGTTTCTTTAAAAATATATTTTCCTTGTTTTTTCTCATTTTTCTCCGTCTTTCTCCATCCCATTGACTTCATCCTATTAATGCTTCTTTTGCTGTCTCCTGTTCGTTCTCCTTCACATCCTCTTCTCCTTGTATGATTGTTTCCTCCACTCGTGTCCTCTTTAACCTTTTTCTTTGTATCTTTCTCAAAGGTGGAGGGATTTTTTTTTTTGCTTTGCAGTCGCCAGGCTGTGACAACATTTCGTGAGTGGCCATACGCGTTCGCCCAGTTGCGCGATCATGTTTTCATGAGCACCTGAGACGTCATTGTTCGTCAGACCATCAACAGTTCCGGGTTTCATGCAATAAAATGCACACCTATCCAGTACTTGCTCAACACACTCAGATCATCATAAAGTGTATGTAAAAAGCAAAATTTTCCTGAGATTACTAGATATTTTGTGAACCGTTCTAATAGTCTACTTCGATCTCAATACAATAATTTTCGAGCTAACAGCCAATCCAAGTGAACAACTGTTATGTTCGGCCGAAACTGTTTTGCATACCTCAATTGATGGCCTATTTATGAAAATAAAATCCGAAAAGCACACTGACACAAATATCGTGTCATTCGCCAGGTGTGGCTCCGCCCCTGATCTTTCCTTCTATCACTTGCCGCTCACTCGCCTTCTCTGCAGCTCTTTGGCTTCTTTGTTTCCCAAAGTGCCCTTGCGTTCTTCCTCCCAATTTTTGACACTTGAATCAGTCCTCCCTCAGGGTTGAGTGTTTAGTTGCGCAAGACTCACATTTACCATGTGTCTTTGAATGTGAAGTTGTTTAAATTGTAAATCCTTGTGCATCTTGTTTGGCAGGTTCTGCCACCGATGCATGTAGGGCTTGGAATAAACGTAATGCACCCGACTGTAGTTAATTATTTTCATAATATTAGCCACACTGTGGGTGTAATCAGTGACAAGAGACCATACAGCGTGTAAAACTTTTGTCACTTTCTCTTGGTAGAGTACGGAGACATCCCAAGTCATCTGTAAAAAAATAAATTAATTAAAATACGCAAAAACAGTTTGCAAATGAAAGAGGCCAAACAAAGTAATTAATAAATTATTTTCATTTTAATGAGGTTTTTCAGACTGGATTCCACCTATCTAAAGCAAGGTACACACTGGGATTTTAAACATCTCAACAAATTTTTAAAATGTGAGACGAGGAAAAAAACAAAAAACAAATCCACGCTTAGTGCTCAAATAGTGTGACTACTCCTACACACCACATATGGTAGCTGTGAAAGTACCAGGACGACCTGTGAAAGGCAGCATAGTGCAATGAAAAAAAAGAACTTGTGGCAATTAGGGAGCGTTTAGTTCACGTCACAGTTCCCAAGTCTCTTTGCTTGGCCAAATTCTGTGTTGAGCAAACAAGGATTTGACAAAAAAAAAAAAATAGCATGAATAGTGAACAGCTTTATCATTTACGAATGTCACCTTAGACATTTTTTCTGTGTCAATTGGGCAGAAAATTAACTCTTGGCACACTCCAAGGTAATCTTTTGGAGACGTCTGACAATCAAGTCCTTTGCTGACCAGAATTGGAAAGCAGGGGAAAGAAAAAACTGCTCCAAATCAGCCCTTTTATCAGTATGTGTGGACCCCACTTTACCCCAAAAGCCACCAGCGGACCAACGTACTGAACAACACATACAAACAACATAAATAATTGAATGCATTTCAAATTGTTTCCAGGATCATCAGTCAAAAGTATTCATGCAGTCTGGTGTCTAAACGAACAACAGCAGCAGCAGCTCTATCCCTGAGAAATGTCTACTTTGTGGACCCTCTGTTGTCATCAAATCAAAAGCCCATCCACAAACATGATCACAGTTCCTTCTTGACTTCATACTGACACACGCACGACCCTCGCTGGCTGTCCAAGTATGGTTTGCATCCCAAGTGCATCACGGCGTCGAACAGCAGCGTCACCGCAGACTCGCACGCTGGGCAATAAATAAATAAATAAACAAACAAAAGGACAGACTGAGTGCACAAATATTCATACAAAAATCAAACACACTGAGATGTGCTATATGAATAAAGCTGCCTTGCCTTTTTCCCCTCATTTGAGCACCTGACCCCTAAAATGTCTGTACACATCCATGATCATCAGGCACTGTGATCCCCACCTCCCTGCATTTGGATCTTTTACCTTGAACACTGTGGCCCAATCCCAGTGTCCGTTGCACGTTCCTGCAAATGGTCTCCAGACAGTCCTGGAACTGCTCATCGCAGTCATGCTTCTCAAGGCCGCAGGTGTCGTAGCAGCGGTCGTGCTGGTTGCAGCATTTTGTCATGGATGGGATACCGATGTCGAACTGGAAAGACAAGATACTTTCACGCCGTCTCCATTTTTTAAAAGAAACACTGACATGAGGAATTTTCACTTGGCCTCCAAAAGGAGGGATTTTCTTTTGTCACTACTACTGTACACAGCATCAACACAGAATGAGGGGGAAAACAGACAACCATTTAAGTTTCCACCAAGAGCTGCAGCCACTTTCTCAGTGCCTTTATGAAAGTGGCCTTTCATACAAATTCAAATAGCGTTACCTGGAATCCAAAGAGCAGCGTCCCGCATCCGTTGGGCGGCGCCGGCTTGTACCCGGGACGAGGCACCGGCCTGTAACCTGAGAGAGGAGAGCAAAGGTGAACCGGCTACCACTGTTACCTCTCTGTGTCTGATGAACACATCCGCAGCATATTCAAGGGACAGCGGAAATATTAACACGACAATGTATTTAGGCTGCTTTAGACCGAAAAGCCCGAAGGTAATTAACAAAATGCACCTCCGTTCCTGGCTGCTGTCCAAGAGAAAGCAGGTGATGATTATTTATTTTCCCGACGCTTTTGTACTTTAACTCCCTACAATTGAAAACAGATATCTGCACTTTCAATTGCATTCCTTACTTTACGACCCACCCTTGACTTTTTTTCCCACCTCATATGAAAATACGACGGAAAAAAATAAAAACAGGACATCGACACTTTGTTCAAAAGACACAGACTGCAGGAGTGTCACAGATTGGCGTTGTGTTTTTAAAGATGAGCCAACAATACAATTGTAAAACATCATCAGTGATTTTGACAATCTGCTTTACCGTCACTACACTTGTAACGACACAAGCCGTCGTCGCCGCCGAACAAATCGAGAGCCGCGTTGAGGTAAGTGTCGATCTTATGGATGCCATTGCGGATAGTTTTCAGAGTCATTCGCCAGTCAGGAGTCTCCGCTTTCTGTTCACAGCAAGATACGGAAGCCGCGCATACAACCAGGACGAAAACAACATGGTTTATCGTGAGCATGACCCGCTAGATTATAAATAAGAGCCGATTGTGAGATAGCGTTAATGCTGTACACGTCGTCTTGTCGGCATTTTCAATTGTGTTTTCATTTTCTCGGTGAAGCTTTTCATTTCCGGGCAGTCACGTGACGTATGCTGCATTCCATTGTATTAGGATTATCACACCTTTCCACCACAAAACCGTCCAATAATGTTGGATTGTTTGTCGTTATATTTTTCTTAATCTTGTGTTTGCTTGGTGTTG
Organism: Hippocampus comes; assembly: GCF_001891065.2. Lineage (NCBI taxonomy): Eukaryota > Metazoa > Chordata > Actinopteri > Syngnathiformes > Syngnathidae > Hippocampus > Hippocampus comes. The sequence goes on along the minus strand of NW_017842060.1, from coordinate 4,549,185 downwards.
TTGAAATTTTGGTCAACCCTGATTGGCGTTTCAATGCCCTTTTTAGGCCGAGTCGACGGTGGAGCTTTTGTATTTCCGAGTTAAATTGAAAGCACCGTCGGAATAAACCAATCAGACATTTGCGGAAGCTGTTACGTTTCCTTGTGTGACGGAATTAGCACGGTGCCTAAGAGTTGTTATGTAGTGCGGTTTTTTTTTCATTCTAATGTTTTCAATAATTATTGGTTTTTATTTAAGACCCTGGCATATTCTTTTTATTTTTTTTTTAATTTGCTCTTTGGTTGTTATTGTTCTTTTTTCCCCCTGTGTGGTGTTTCCGAATGGGCCCTACAATTTGTTAAATAAAAAAAAAATCTGTTGCTTCCGTAGTTTCGCAACTTTTATTGAGCCAAGGCACATATTCTACATTGGAAATAACTTACGAAACACCGCCAAACAACGTTTCAAAAAAGGTGGATAAAACAGGTTGAGTACGGGATTTCTGCCATCTGGTGGAAGGGCATAAAAAATAGACTGACTAATCAAAATTAGATTGCCCATTGCTTCCTTCATTAAGCTTTATAAACCAAACAAAATAATACAGAGAATTACGATATCTGCCTCAACAGCTCTGGTAGAAAACACAAGTTTGGTTACATTTAAAAAAAAAAAACAGCAAAGAAAAGAGCTATTTGTCTGCAAAAAAAAAGGCTCATTGTTTTTCAATAGTCTCCCATGCACCTGTTCTTGTTACATGATGAAATGTAAAAAATCTTCATATTTTTAGCCTATTAGGCTCATTGTTTTTCAAAACCATCTATATATGACTCAGGCAACTATTGTAGGATAGACTAATGATTTCAGTAATTCAAATATTTTTTACATTGCACACCCATCCTCCTAAACAGAGACAAAACCCTCCAGTTCTTAATAATGTTACTTTATTTTATTGACAAGCGAGCGTGGAAGAAAATCACTTTCTTCTGTAGTTGCTTAAATAACTGCATAAACGTCCAATATTCTCAAAAACGAACATCTTGTATGAAAGCACCAACGTCCAACAGCAACTCAAATTTTCTTCCTTCCACTGGTGACGTTTCCATCCTTTTCCCACATGGATATTGATTTCATGCTGGAAGCTGATTGGTGGTGTTCACGACAGGGACGTAGATGTGCTCACTACTTTTTTTTTTTTTTTTTAATCCCTCTTGCAGAAGAGCGCTCCTCCGGAATGTCGAGAGTTTTGTTTTGGATGGAAGAGTGAGGTGAACTTGGAGTACTCTTTATTTTCAGTAGGGTTTTTCTTGTGTTACTCCTAGTGGAAATGCTCTTCTTAAAAAAAAGAAAAAAAAGAACATAGACACATCTATTGGTATACATGATAACATCTAACAAGCGAGTCATCCGCCTCGAAAGAGGTTATTTAGTCTGTCCAGCTCTTTGCAGTTTTCCATGGTCATAAGCTCCGCCTTCTTGCGCATGCGGTCGTCCCGGTACACCTTGGCGGCATACAGCAGGTCTGTTTCTGTGGGGGAGACAATTAATTCAGTGTAGTTGATATGACAGTATGAAAAATAACATTAATTATATTTAATCCATGTAATAATCACAAATATAATGCAATTTTTAATTGTTTAATATGAAGGCACAAATTATCATCAAAAGTTGCCTCTTACTTGTCTGTCTCTCCTTCCAGCAGTTATTCCTGACATTGGACACATAGTCTCCCTCCACACTTTTCTCAATCTGCTGCAGTGCTGCTGCCTTGTACTCAGATTTGAAGTCTCTGGTGACGTAGTAGTCCACGTGCAAGTTTTCCGTCTGCCGCTTCACCGTCTGACCCGTGGACCTGGGGAGAATGTGTGGCATTATAATTAGAGGAACATTGGCTAATTGAGATGAGCTACTTGATGGCATTTAGCGTTGTTCGCATTAAGCTAGCAGACATTTGGTACACGAAATTGGTTTGGCTGAACATTTTGGTCTCGAAATATACAGTTTAATTCTCTTTTGCTGCATGCTCCATTTGTATGTATAATGCTCCATGTGTTAAAAATAGCAGCTGTTAAAAAAAAAAAAAAAACTTACAGATCCGAATATCTATGCTATTTTCCATTAGCCTGTCTATAGTTTCACATTATATGTTAGCATGATGCTAACAAACTTTAGTTCGACAAAATTATGTAGTTTGGTTTGCATACACAATGTTTAATTTTATTTGATTGCATGCTCGATTTGTTTGTTTTGCTACTGTTGTGTGTCAAAGTAGCAGTTGTTTGAAGGTTTATAATCACCGGACATATACTGGTATGTTAATATCTGTTAGCCCATCACTAGTGTTTCACATTAAATGTGAGGATAAGGCCAAATTATATTGTTTGGTTGAAGAATTTGCTGTTTAAACATCCAATGTTTCAATCTCTTTTTTAAATTCTGATTTGGAGAACTGTTCCAAAAAATGTGGTGACACTCGTGGTATGTGGGCTCCCTCTAGCGGTAGGTAAAGGAATCACAAAATTAAATGTTCAAACTGAGCATAGCGTTGCAGTGGTAATTCATTCAAGAATTTCCATGTTGTTGAAACTTTTTTAGCACTTACGGTCGAGAGTAGAGGCTGTAAGGAGGTGGAGAAACCATCATCTGGCTCAGTATCGACACCAAGACTAACACCACGATGGGCATCAGCTGAATCAACATGGAGAAACCACCCTGGAGAGAAACAAAGCTTCATCGACACGCGCACTCAAACACACAGTGGCAATGTCCCGTCACGACACCACGGCACATACGTCTCCTCTTTCATCGGTTCTCTCCTGTCGGTAATTGCCGTGATGGCTGTAGCTCGTCCTGCCGTTGGCGAACGGCTGCGCGCTTGCTGAGAAGGAGACGGAGAGAAGAGAAAGTTCAGTTCCTAACTTATTTAAAACTAATTAAATGCCCAAATCTATTTTTCCAGACACTTTCTCGAATTTTCTTTCAATGTTGCTGTGAAGCCAAGTGCTCAAAAGACTGAAACTAGAGGTGCAACAACACATGGATTAATCGACAATCAACAGATTATGAAATGAATAGATCAATATTTTGACAATTGATTAATCATTTGGAGGCCTTGTTTAATTTAAAATCATCCAGATCCTTGGAATTTTAGCCTGTGAATAGTAAATATTCTGTCGTCATCCATGATAGCAAACTGCTTAGCTTTGTGTATTTGTTTTTTCAAAATAAGACATTCACAAACATCTGCTTTCACTTTGGAAATCAATGATCAACATATTTGACAATTTTCTGACGTGTTACGGACCAAACCAGTAACTGAATCATAATATAACTTGTTTATGCATCTTCTGCACTGTCAGACTGAAATCATGTCATGTTTTTGAATGCGGGGATGGAAACCTTTTTTTTTTTCAACCCGACAAAATAAATGACTGATTAATGAATCATTGAAATAATCGTTAGTTGCGGCCCTAATTTCCACAATATGTATGTGTGTGGGTGTAACTCACAGGAGGGGAAGCCTCCTCCAAAGAACATGTTGAAGAGGTCTTCAGGCGTGATGTCTGCCTCGAACCCTCTGTGGAAGTCAAAGCCGTTGCCGCCGCCGTGCGCGTGGCCCGCCCCACTTGGCTCTTCGCCTCCCGTCAGGTCATACTGCCGCCGTTTAGCCGGATTGCTTAGCACTGCGTATGCATTACCGATCTCTGGCGGGCGACATAGAGTTACTATTAGTTTCAGAGTACTTTTCTTGAATAGAAAGTGACGTCAAGGAGACGTACTCTTAAAGGCATCCGTTGCTCCGGGAGCGTGGTTTTTGTCTGGGTGAAACTTGAGGGCCAGTTTCCTGTACGCCTTCTTCAGCTCATCCTCGCTGGCTTCTTTGGTGACACCGAGCACTTCGTAGTAGTCTTTACAGCGCTTTATTCTAACAGGAAGAAAACAAGGGCAAGTGTTAAAAGATACATGCTCGGGCTGAACAAATAATCGTGAACTAAGATTATTGATTTTGAAATTAGCTCCCTGTCAATGCACACTTCCGGATAGGTGAAACTGCCTGCGCCTATTCATACAAAACTTCTATGGCCCATTTGTGATTTTTTTTTTTCCAACATCTGTCAAAGACATTTTCCCACCCTGTTGTGCTCAAAGCAATGGAGCTGACATCAAAAAGTTCTGACTATGAGATGCCTTGCCGCTATACAAAAATGCACACCGTTGCGGAAATACACTATTTTTTGCATAAAAGGCTAAGGCAGAAAAATGCTGCATCATTTGTTTAGGGCTCAGAATAAAAAGTCAACATCCTCACAGACATTTCCAAAGAAAATGGATTAATGGATGTCTCAAGATGAACATTAACAAGTACCACTGTTAACATTTTAAGCCGGTATTCTCACCTTTGGACACCTTCCACCTGTTCTTTCGTGAACACCTTGGAGGATCCTGCTCCTGTACCTTCGGCACGTTCGCTCGCCGCCTCCGCGCCGCCATCTTCCGCATTGTGTGCTGGCCGTCTCCGATGCGCGCCATTAGCTGTAGAACTCCCATTTTTGGTTAGCACTTCCAACAAGGCTGTGATAAGAAAAATAAGTGGACAACATCACATTGATGTTTAGCAGTGATTCCAATGTTGTACGAGTCTCCCAAGTGCTACACGGGCTCCCTCTACCGGTACACGAATCCTTGACTGGCAGAGTACAGTTCAGTTGTATTTAATTTATAACTTCAAAGGTTATGCATTTAGTCTTTAAGATTTCTTTGAAACTTATATATTATATATATATATATATATATATATATATACATATTTTACTTACCTTTTAGGTACAATACATTTGGACTATCTCGTTGCTTCGGTAAATTTGCGTTCAAATTAAGAGTTAGCTAATTTACTTGGCCGTGCGGCCGCATGTTTATGACGTCACAGCGCCGACAATTCTGACAGAGCAGTGTCAGTGACGCTTTGTAAGAGTTCAAGTGAGCCCAAGATGTTGCTGTCGTTCAAAACTACGCCAAATAAACACAGTATGTCTTGCGGCGAGAATGTGAATATATTCACGACCGTTATGAACAACACTCTAGTTTGATCCGACAACACGCACAGCCCCTAAACAGCGGAGCTTAGTATATTAGCGTACAAGCTCACTAGTAGCTTTTAACAAACCTTAACTTCTTGGTGACTTTATTTATTATCAACACACTGCCTTTCAACCGTTATGGCGTTATGCTCATGAAATGTGTGCGATATATTTAAATGAGGTAATACAGTCGGTCTGTATCGCTCTGGCCGGCTCGGTTGTCATCCCCGATGGACCCCCCCTTCGAGCCGGAGGCTCGGCTAGCCGGAAATCGCCTTACCTTTGGCTCGCGCTGTCGGGTAGAGCCTCTCCGCTTTGTGGAGGAACTTAAGCGCCTTCTCCTTGTCCCCCGCCTCGATGGCTTTCGACGCAATGTTGATACATTTCTCAGCCTCGTCTCGGTTCCCTTCCATCTTCTTTCCTCATCCCTCCTCCCTCGTCCTTTCCTGGGTGGTCACGTGATACACCACGTGACTCATATCTTATTGACACGTCATGGCAGCGGAAAAAAAACTCGCATAATTCTTTTTAATAATCGTGTACAGTAGTTGTGAATGATCGATTAAAAGTCTCAATTAAAAACAGTTTCTCATGCCTAAATTTGGATCTATAAAAATAGAACTTTGCTAAAATATCTTCTGTTGAGGTAATTTTTTTGTAAATATGAACAATTGTTTATTTATATTGTTTAGTTGTCCAAAACAAAATTCCGTGAAAACATCACTGAAAATTGAATAAAGTTGTCTGGGTTTATACAGTATCGTTTGTATTTCATCTTAATATGCCTTGTTTGCCTTTTAGATAAGTTGTATACTACTGTATTTCTGTATTAAAAATGTCTACATGATCTGAATACTTGTTCTTTGTGTTTCCACTTTAGTAGACTGCAAAAAGTGCAATTGACCTGTGTAATCTGTTAATATAATGGATGCAGTACGCGTTGTCAAATTTTTTTGTTGTTTGGTGGCAGTATGCCATGAACGTTTTTAAATACAAAATATGTGCATGGGCTTGTTGAAGGTTTAGAAACACTCATTGTTCTGCATCCAGATTCTTATTTGCTTGAATTTGGAGGAAGATGGGGGAGAAAAAAAAAGGCTTGACACTGAACGAAAACATCACCATAGCCCTAAAAAAAAAAAAAAAAAAAAAACATTACCACACAATTCTATTCATTTGTTAAGGTTTATTCAGCACATCTGCTACTCAAGATGATTTCATCTTGAGGGAAAAAAATGGACAATCAGCTATTTACAAGACATCACATCCACAAGGACGAGAGTACAACTTTTTCCTCAAATAGTGCTACCCCCAACCCCAAATTTAACAAACACCTTTCCCCAAATAGATGCCTCACTTTTCCCACCAGGACAGTAAACAGGATGCAACTGATGAAAAATTACATTTCAGAGGTACCATGTATCTTGCCCCACACAGTATTTAACTGCTGAGCCCATTTGAACAGCTTCGCTCACCAAAAAAGTAGCACCTCGAGAAGCCTGCCTCTTAGCTCATGTAACTTCAACATTATCTGGAGACTGCGTTTTTTTTAAAGATATTCCCAAAATGCGTATGAATAAACATCCATACCTTGATGAATGAGAATATTCCCAAGCATCAATAAAGGACCTGCCCCATCTGCAGTTGAGTGAAGAAACGGCCCTGCCCACTCTCAACAGGTGGCGACAATATTTTAGCACCTATGCACAGACAGACATGCTCCACATAAAAAGTGGGGAAAAAAGCACATATGTAACAATGCTGTATATATATGCTTCTACAGAATAAATACAAAATTACAGAAGCCACAGGGTGACACATTTACGGTGCAAAGCTGCGTAGTAAAATGTCCTGGAAATCCGGTTGGAATCATGAGGCCGGAGGAGCGCTCATAGAAGAACGTAATCATGGAAGCGCTCACGCCGGCATCTGGGAAAGCGGCATCTTGGCCGCAAAGGAGCCCATGCTCTTGAGCACGGCGTGGATGCGGAAGTGTAGCCGCGACTCCATGCTGTATTCTTTGTAGTCCATCCTGCAAGTCGCAGTGCCTTGTTTGAGCACTTTTCTTCCAGGAAAAATGAAATTGGACATTTTGTATTTTTTTTTTTTGCATACTTACTTGGCACTTTCAAGCACACAGATGGCCTTTTCGATGTCACCCCTCTGTTTGTGCAGCAGGCCCATCTCGTACATGGTAAACGGCACCAGGTAGTTGCTGTGCTTCAGGTCGCTTTCGCTGGGACGAAACAGCAATTAGACATCGGAATGAGCGTCACAGCGTTGAACTTTTAATTTTATGAGGAAATACAAGAGCCGAATGCAGTCACCCCCTCGTCCCACCCCCCCACCCCCGTCTAGCCAGTGACCGTACATTATGAAACAGGAACCGACGTTGTTACAGTATGGTATAAAATGGATGTGACTAGACAGGCATTGGTTTTGTTTTTAGAAATGTTTCATTATTCTTACATATTGGGCTTGTCTTATTGGAATATCCACGATGTGACTCTATGGGTCTGACATGACCGAAAAAACACCCCCCCCCCCTTTTTTTAAAGCTTAATTATCATTTTTACATAAGTTGTGGATGTGGCCAGACCGGTTTGGCATGCGACACATTTCAGAGAGACAATTTGAACATTTCGTCATTTAAAAAAAAAAAAAAGTTTTTATAATTAGTATTGATGCATGTTGAGCTGTGTGTCAAAAGCGCATGCAACAGGCCTGTTCGATTCTCCTTTAATGGATTCTCCATGTTTGTGTGACTTGACGGCTTTGACAGGTGGTCAAACTTAAATTAAATGAAGGGACCATTAAAACTTAACATTTGGTAGTTCTTCAACATGAAGTTTCATGTGTATTCCACTTGATGGCTGTGACTAGACGGGACTGATGTGGGGTGACAAAGGGTGAAATTTAAATTAAATGAAGGAACCATCAAAACTTAACATTTGATAGTTATTCAACATGAAATTTCACGTGTATTCCACATGATGCCGGTGACTAGATGGGTTTGACAAGGGGTCAAATTTATATTAAATCAAGGAACCATCAAAACCTAACATTTGGTAGTTGTTTAACATGAAGATTCATGTGTATTCCACTTGATGGCTGTGACTAGACAGGTTTGACGTGGGGTGAGAGGCGGTCAATTTTCCCTTTTATTGTATTTTTCAGGCCTATTTAGGCACGTGGTGCTGTGGGTGAACCCAATGTAGATCTCACCTGGATAAGACGCGATTGAAACAGACCTCAGCCTGGTCGAGCTGTCCCAACTGCCTCAGACACAAGCCCTTGAGCAACTGAACCACACACTGGTCATCCAGGTGGTAGTCTGACGGGTCTGCGCACGATGAACACGGAGTTATATTTCAGGGAGAAACAGCTCTTTCTTCACCGCCGCTTTCTTTCTCCTCACTTGAATTATACTTGAGCTCCTCCTCCGCTCTGTCCAACGTAGCCAAAATGTTTTCCGTCAAGTCGGCTCTTTTGCCAACAATGGTGAAGCCGTTCCACACGTACATCATTTCCTGCGGGCCGAAAAACGGACGACATTTGTCAAAATATCGTGCGTGTCATTCAGCGAATCATACGGAAGAGTCCTGACCAGAGCCGGGACGACCAGTTTGACGGGCTTGGACGAGACGTAGCGTTGAGCCTTCTTGGCGGCAAACTTCTCAGTCGGGATGGACTTTCCGGCAAGCTTCAGCCTCAGACCGTCAACCTCCCTGCAAAACACACTCGTTTTGTTACATGTGGTCCAGATGCAAAACAGAATTTTCACACATCTGATTAACCGGATCAGCTTTTATGCGAAAAAAAACTGTGGTCGGTTGTCATGTCATCATTTGCCGACCGATCAAAGACTACATTGATCAGATCGGCAACATTAAGAGATGACAGCAAACCATCGTTCTGTGCTGCCATCGTTCATAATCTCAAGTTTTTCTTTTTCGGTATTGTTTTTAAAAGAATTGAGTTTTTTGAGGGCGTGTTGGTAAAGTCAAAATAAAGTCAGTCAGTCAGTAAACAAGTTGTTTAAATAGATGGACCACCATCTATTAATCAGTTATTGTTTGAGTAAACTCGCCAATCACCTCCAAAAATCCCGATCAGGTCAATTCTGCCGTCTCTTTTTTTTTTTTTTTCATACCTGAACAAGTCCACCACATTTTCACCCATTTTTTTGACTTCTTCCTCGGGGAGCATGCTCAGTATGGATGCCTTCTGGAACACGTAGACGGCCTATGAGCAAAGAATAAGAACAATTTAGCATCGTCACAGAATGCAACAAAATGATGGCAAAAAGCCTCGAGCACACCCCCAAAGACAATTTGTCTCCAACGGACACAATTAGAGTCCAAACAAACCTCAAGTTGTATTTTCATGAAAATTAAAGACCATTTCGTCTTCAATGAACCTAACAGACATTATTTTTTTAACAACAACCAAGGTCTTAAGTAAACAAGATGGCCGCAACACGTACTATTGTTAAAAATGAAGCATCAAAATGTCACGAGACGACAGCAAAGCACTACTTTCGTCTCCGGAAAGCTCCTCAATTCACTTCGACATTGCTCCTTGGCACCAACGTGTCACAAAATGATTCCAAATAAAAATGTATTGCTTATTCTGAGCACAAAAAGCAATGATACGTTTCAGTAGTCACCTGTGACCATTTGCTCTCCTTGCAGAGCAGATCAGCATAATGGTACGCTTCCCGCCAATTCTGTTCAAAGGAGTGGGCCCACATGAGCTCCCAATAGCACAGGTGGTGAATCTGCCGCCACTCCTGCTGAGCGGCGATGCAAGCCTGGAACTTTTCCTGAGCCTAGGGCAGATAAACGCGACAGGTCAGCAAAACAAGCGGCGCCGCGAGGACGCCAACGCTGCGGGAATCCCTTACAAATGTGATGTTTCCTTTGAGCAGGGCAATTCTTGCGACGTAGAAAAGCATGAGGGCTCCCTGTGGATAAAATGAAGATGTTGAAAATCATGTTTTTTTTTTTTTTTTTGAAACAAACATTGAAGACAGACTTGACAGAACCTAATGTACGCATTTTCGACAGCAACAAAGACAATTTAGTCTGTAGCTAACTTCACATTCAGGGTTGACAAAAATAGCCATTTTTGTCTTCAGAGTACCTAATGTAGGATTTCGAAAACGCCAGTGGAAATTTTTTAGTTTTCTATAAATGTAATCTTCTCAAGCATCAAGACAACTTCATTGTCAGAGATCCTCATGTACGTGTTGACCCGAAAATGAATTTTCACAATCAAAGACAGTTTAGTCAAAGCACCCGGCGTGTTCGTTTTCGCAAACATGAACATAAAAATTTGATTATACAGCAGTCATCGGACTGATTTTAGGCACTAGAAGAAGTTGCTACTCATTTAAGAGTTGACAAATTTGTCATTTTTGAGTACAGTTTTAAACACTGTGCGTCATTAGGTGTTCTGTTTGCTGATGTCAGAGAAGGTTGAACAGCTTACATTTGGGAACCTTTTAGCATAAGGCTCTAGCAGAGCCTCTGCCTCAGTTAAGTCCACGTCGCCGGAACCTGTGGGTGGAGGAGAGAATGCTTGAAAAAAATTCAATAAAAAAAAATAATGTTTGAATTTAGAGGTCAAACGAAGGCCGCTTTTTACCCAGAATGACTGAGATGTAGAGATGAAACATGAGCAGTGTCAAAGTGCTGAGAATAGAGCGCAGACTGTCGCTGGAGGCGCCTGCTCGCAACTCAGACAAACCCAACTCCTGTGGAATTTTATTTAAAAAAAAAAAAAAAAAAAAAGAAAGAAAGAAAGAAAATAAAGAATGTGTGCATTCAAAAGTTTGGAGAAAGTCAAATTCATCTATAAAGATGCAAATTAGGTTCATCTTGAAATTTCACACAAAAGCCAAACATTCCGAACTTTTAATGAGATGCGTATATCCACATATTGAGCGGCGGAGACTTACCCTGTCCCCGGAAAAACCCAAAAACTCCATCAGTTTGAGGATTCTAGCTGGTAGCAGAGATAGCATCTGTTTAAAAAAAAAAAAATCATAAATTATATATATATATATATATATATATATATATATATATATATATCTCGTTGTGTTTTCGTGTGAATGGCATATTGTCGATTTGTAAGTGCTCCCACCAGATTAAAAGAGCCGATGCCCATACTGACACCGCCCTTAAAGTGAATATGCGTGCCGCTCGTCTCCATTTCTGCATTGCCGTGAACCATGGCCTGACACTCCCTGCGCGTACACACAACATAGCAAAAATCAGAAATTAAAACAAAAACAAAAACAAAAAAAAAAAAAAAACGGTCACCATGCAAATGCCAACATCCGCGTCCCGCTTACTTGAAAATCTGATAGCTATTTCGGATCCTCATGCCTCCTTTGATGAAACCGATGATGCTCTCGTCGAGGAAGGTGAGCGCCGCCTTCTGCAGCAGCACTTCGGCGTAGCAGAGCTCGGCGTGCATCTCCTCTGCGTGGAAAACGTGAAGAACGTGAATAAAGGTTTTGTTAACGCCAAAGAAAATTCGTCAACCAATTGAGTGTGCGATTTCATAAAAATGTAATCATATTTCAACTAACCTCATGTATGCATTTTCGTTAATGCGGATTTTGTGAATGAATTTAACATTTTGATCAACCTCCCATTCAGGAGTTTAACCGACTTATGTGGTTTTGGAAACAAAAAGAAAAATTTAACTCCAACGAGGCTGTCATGCAATTAAAAAAAAAAACAAACAAAATTAGCAATCGACTAAAAGATGATTTAGTGTTGTCCAAATCAATCATGCGTGTTTTTCATAAATATTCAACACAATTGAGAGTTTAACGAAACTCACGCACGCAATTTTGTAAACATCAAAGATAATCAAGTTCAACAGACTTCACACGCGTTTGTCAACGGCGAAAAGAAGATTTACACCTCTCGTGAGCCTCGAAGACAATTTTGCGTTCAAACAATTAAACATCACAGACAAACTAAACTAACAGACCCAACGTGTAACTATTGTTTTCGTAAACATCAAAGATACTGTTGGCTCCTCAGAGAACCAAACATGGATTGTCGTAAACTTCCGTAAACCGATCGTACGTGTTTACTTGAACATCAAAGACGATTTCGATAAAACCGATCATATGTGCTCATGTAAACGTAGACAAACCAAAAATCTGCACTTTTGTAAGTAACTAATTAAGTCTATTTAGAATCTTAAACATATCTAATGTACGTTAACGTTTTTTGTAAACATCAAAGAACCTGAGGTCTGTACTTTGGGAACGATCAAAGACAATTTCATTTTCAGCAAAGCTAACCCGGGATTTGGGAAAAATTTAATTTTACTTCAAAAAAACTGATTTATGGGCTTTCCCAAACAGATGGTTTTGTTTTGAATAAAAATAAGGCCGACAGCAACAATTTAATAAACCTAGCATGTGTTTTTGTACAACCGTCTGTTTTCTGTTACAAAGAATTCACTTTACTGGCATGTCACCTTCTGTTAGGCTTTCAGGTGATTGTCTTTGCCAAAGATTGACCAGAGTCTCCATAATTCCAGTTTTCTTTCGAAACCTAAAATTGGAAAAGGCAAAAAATAAACATTTTAATGCCGTATTTCAAGCACGTTATCCCGTGAGGTGTCATAGCGTCAAGTTTCCGACCAACGGCGGCGGCCACACCTCTGGCACGTCAGCAGGGCGTCGCTCAGCGACTCCATAGCAGCGTTCATGTCCTTCGGGTCAAAAGTCATGCCCGCCTGCATCACCAGCATGCTGCTGTAGCCCATCGCGTGGTACATGCTCTGGCTCCTCCTGTGGTCAATTAAACAGCTGGTATCGCATCGTGGGGGGGCCGGCCGCATTGGCGTGAAAACGTGTGGGGACTGTCAAGTGGGACTTACCAGGGTTCTAAAAGAGCCAAGGCATCTGCAAACCTGTTGTTTAGAAAGAGATCAAGGGCGCTGGAGCATTCCTGCAGTGCGGTCTCTAAATCCATTGCGGGTTGCCGAAAAGTACAAAGAGGAGCCTGTTAATTCTGGGAAAAATTTTAAGGACCAACGAGACGAAGCGGAACCTTTGCCAAAGTAATTTGATGGCGTGCAGAAAGAAAGCATCAGCTTGTGATCCCAAACCCACAATCTCGGCATGGCTAAAGTTTACATGGATTCTTCTTCGAGCTTCGGGCTCGCTAATCTTCACTGATAAAGATGTCAGCAGTAAGACGAGGAACAAAATGACGCCGAAAAGTACAAAGAGGAGCCTGTTAATTCTGGGAAAAATTTTAAGGACCAACGAGACGAAGCGGAACCTTTGCCAAAGTAATTTGATGGCGTGCAGAAAGAAAGCATCAGCTTGTGATCCCAAACCCACAATCTCGGCATGGCTAAAGTTTACATGGATTCTTCTTCGAGCTCGCTAATCTTCACTGATAAAGATGTCAGCAGCAAGACGAGGAACAAAATGCAGCAAATTGACTTGCCGATCCTTCACCATACAACATAACGCTGCCAAAACAAGCGAGGAGATAATCAGGGGCAAGAAGTAGTGAAGGTTTTAAATAAGCCAACTCATTGTAAACCCTATGGAGCATACATTTTACGCAATCAAGGGGAAATTGAGGGGAGTACCAAAAATGACACCACAGGACTCACCATGACAAGTTTGACAAGGTTACTAAAGTGCAAAAGTAAGGCAACTTGTCTAAGCAGTACAAACATGTAATGAGGTTAAAACAGAGTGACTAAAGCCGCATGTACTTTATTATTATTATTATTACCCGATATGCAGTGGCACTAAAACTACAACAAGGAATAGTAAAATAAAGGTTCAAGTGTCAAAACGGAAAGAATTTTAATAAGAAAATGTGATTCATGATGTACTTGGTGCCCTCTTGTGGTTGTGGCTGGATAGCATACTGCAAATGGACGTCGCCCGTTTCCGTCGAAGGAATTTTGCTGCTTGTATAGTGGTGAGTACCGTAGTGACAATTTAGAAATAATAAAAAAAAATGACAGTAAAATGATTGAGATAACTTACAATACATTTCCAGAACAGGGTTTGTCCACCTAGAAGCAAAGAAATGGAAAAGCTACACTTTTTGACCAAAAAAAAAAAAAAATGGCGTTCAAAGCAATTAGTAGCAAACACTAACCTTCTGCTGGGAGTAGTCTTCGATCTCCATTTGAAAGAATAAACGCTTTTCTCGTACGCCTCTCGATGATGAAGACAAGCTTCTTTGCAGCTCCGTTTGTAGATCTTCACCTCCACTTGGAAAATATGTGTTCATTAGGGAGTCCCTTGACATTTATACTTTACTAAGGTTACTAGAGCCAGCCCACTCTCGTATCTCCTGATATCACACATACACACAGCATCACTGTGAGTGGAGACACACAATCCGTTTGTTTGTTTGTTTCCCCATCTACAAAGCATCCTATCCAGGCAGCGTTGTTCTGTGAAATTGCAATTAGGATTTGGCATTGTGCTCTCAGGATGTTTAAAAGGGCAACCAAAATGCTAAAAGAGGAAATGAATGTCTGTAGAACACATTTGTTTCACTGTAAGGACCATTCGTGGGGGCCAACCCCTGCAGTCATTCTCCATTATTTGGGTTTAAAAATTTAAAAAAAGCAAACTGGAGTTAAGTGTTGTGCAGGTGGGTTGGAATAGAACAACGCACGCACGCATTTGTTTGCATTTCATGCGCCCCCATAAAAATCGAGGACTGGGGAGCGGTTTGAATGAGCTGACATTGAGCGCCGCTGTTGGCACGAAGCTTCAGTGAGTGTGCTCAAATGCTCCTACATTACCAACAATCCCCTGCGCGGCGTCGTTTTAAGTCAGAAGTCCTCCATATCATATCTCGTATACAGTATTATAAACGGAATACAAAGAACTTTATCCAAAATGCAAAATAAAACTACCCGACTCGAGCCGACTATAGGAGTAGGGTAAAAATATCGAATTTCAGTCAGCTTGGTCAAATAACGGAAAGCCCGAATTTTAGTCAGCTTGGTCAAACAACGATGAATCCTTCTGGACCGCTCATAATATTCGCAATATTACCAGCCAAACTGGAAACAGATTTACAAAAAAACGAATTAAGCTTTTGCTGAACTGATACTACATTACCCACAATTCACAGCGTGCGTCATTTTCTTCCATCTTTCTAGTAAACATGGCGGCTTCAGCACCAACGCCGGACCCCGATCCAAACATCCCAGAATACGAATTCGGCAACGCGAATACTAAAAAGTTTCACATAGACTCGTTCAGGAAAGAGTGGCTGAGTAGACTGAAGCCTTGCGATTACTCTTACAGTATCGAGGACGAAGACGCGTTTCACGCTAACTTTGCTCAGGAGATGGGAGTCAGCGTGGACATGATGCGGGAGCTCAAAGAAGTCTGCAGGTACCTTTTATCGCACCGGATGCATCAAAAGCGGTGTCAAGAAAATGACAGCACCAGTCAGGCCTGCTTAAGGAGTCGTCATAAACCTTTTACATCAAGTGTAGTCAGGAAGAGGACGGGACCAACATCGCACGCAATGCTTTCAAGAAGTAGAAATAACTTCCATCACACCTGGGGCTCATCTCATCTCTCTTAATTGCAACGTTCTTGATCCTCTTTCGATTATTGGCCAATTGCAAGCAACGTTTAGTTGCATAGCGCCACCTACTGCGCAAGAGCGTGTAGCGCTCGTGTCCCCACCTTTACGATCTACCCATCAATTTATTTTCCCGAACAATACATTTGACCACGTGTATTTTAGGATACGAGGTTATGGTATATATTTATCTGTAATAAATAACGAGACTGGTGTTACTTGTGCACAACTGCTGTATATGGTTAGAGTACATACAGGGAAAAACAATTGGCAAATACAGTATTGGCCAAAAGGGCGATATTGGAAGGGCCATAATCGGCTAATTTAATCCGATTTATTGGTTGGGCCCTATTTCCTCTCTTTCTTTTCACCTTCACCATGGTGATTTAGGAAAACGGGCATCAAATTACATAGGAATTTCTGGTGGGAGTTGCTCGCATGTAAACAAAGGAGCGAGCACCTTGGAAGGTGCAATTAGACAAATGCGATGAGCCCTTGGTGAAGTTAGGAAATAGTCAGATCCCATATATCTCTGTGACATTTGATACAGTCAGGAAGTAGACATGACCTCTGTTTTCCTGTCTGGTTTTATCTATCTATTTGACCGATCAAACAGCATTGCGTCACTTCGTTGCCATCCGGAGGACCAGGAGCCTGATCCGGAAGTTGTACCCGAAGACCCCACCTTGAAAACTCTCGTGTATGAATTTTCCTTCGCTTTGATTTCATCTATCGCCACCCGTCAAAATCCACAACCTCGTGACTTTGTCTCAACAGCGAAAGGAAAAAGAAGCAAGATTACAAGTCCTCTCTAAAAATCAGCAAAAACAGACACGACCTCTACGCAGATGAGCAGGCGAGTTGACGCCGACGCTGAGCCAAATCATCACGGTTGCTGTATAGCGTTCGATTTTTTGAAATTTTTTTTTTTCCCCCAGGAGCGGCTCGCCGTCATGATGAAACCAGAGGCCGTGGAAAATATGGTCTCCGAAGGAGATGTCATTCTCACCATGAACGTCTACTATCCGGCTACTTTCGAAAAGGTGCGCGGGAAACCCGACATGAAAGCTCACGGGACTTGAACAGATGTTGGTTAACCCTTTCAGGGACAGCGGTTATGCCAGTGGACGGCCTATCGTGTTATCAGGTTACAGGGTGCGCGAAAGAGTTAAAGAAGAAGAAGAAGAAGTGTTGACTAAAATCAAAGTTTCCCAGTTTTGAAAATACTACTGCAAAGTCAACATTCTGCCCGTCCCCCTCGCAGTTTTGCTACGTCCGACCCCATATGACGCTGCTGCTTATGGGCTCCCAAAGGCTGACGGAACTGCGGGATGCCATTTGCTGCGCCAGCGACCTGCAAATGTGCGGCGAGTTCAGCAACGCGCCTGACATGGCACCGGACTTCGTCAGCAAAGTGAGCGCCAATCATCCTCGCCGACCCCCAGTCCTCCCTCATGTCGCACGTTTTTTTTTTTTTTTTTTTGTAACGCAGAGGCTTTGTCGTGTTCCAGGAGCACTACAAGTCGGCTTTCTTTTTCTTTGAAGGGGTGTTCTACAACGACATGCGCTACCCGGAATGCCGCGACATCAGCCAGTGAGTTTTGAATCCATTATTCAGGACCAGAGTTCCCGATAAAGAGTTTGTGCATGTCTGTGAATTCAGGGAGGAATTCTCAGTCAGAGTCTTATGGGGCGAATCATCCGATTACATAAAGCGAGTACGGCCCAGATGGGGATGCACAAAAAAAAGTGTAAAAATAATCACATGTGGGGAGAGCAGAACATTGCACTTTTTATGACTTCGCTAAAAATAGACGTACTCCTGTGACGGACGTTATGTAACGCGATATATAGTGGATGAAATAATACTACATCCTGCTCAGGGTTTTTTTTTTTAATTTGCTCCCTTACAAAGACATGAACAGGTCAATTTTTTTTCTATTTTTATTTTTTTGCCCAAAGTTGGCAAGCCAAAGTAGCTTTCTTTATAGATCACATTTCATGACTCAGACAACTCAATGTGCTTCACAGTGGCCCCACATTTCACAAATAAATGATGACATCAACACAATACTGCCTTTTAAAAAAAAAAATTTCATATTCAATATTTAAGTTGCATCCGCTTCAACTGATAAATCATCATTGATCTTTTTACCGCGCCGTGCCCGTTTTTGCTCGTCAGGTTAAATCCTTCCATGAAGAATGGCTTGAACGAGCTGGGGGGAGTCCAAAAGTAACGAGCCATGCTCAATTTTTTTTCCAGAAATATCCGCAGTGTGTGTTTAAAATACTTGTTTAAATCTAAACCGTTAAAAAAATGTTTTGGAACGTATCCGCTTCCTGTCAGCCATTTTGGAAATGGTGTCATCATCAGATGTCCGTCGGAAGCACAGAGCTGTGATTGAATTTCTTGCTGTTGGAAGGGGAACTTTGTGGATTTGTCTTCCGGCCATGACAATCACTCAAAACGTATCCGAAAAAGGATCCGAAAGAACATCTTAACCCTTTCATGCACAAATAATGACAACCTGTAACCTGACAACCTGATAAGCTGTCCACTGTAGTAAGCATTGTCCCTGAAAGGGTTAAAGGTCATTGAGTGCCTGTATCGATTCCCGTTCGGGGACTTGCGCAATGCCATATGCAAGGAGAGGATATTTTTTGAGCAAACTGTGTTTTGTAATCGTTTGCAGGACGACAATCACATGGGCCAAGGCCAACAACTTCCCCCCGTACTCCCAGGCCAAGATGGAGGACACGAAGCTGCTTGATCTGCAGGTGAAAGTGGGCTTCCCGTACCTCTACTGTCACCAGGGCGACTGCGAGCACGTCGTCATCATCACGGACGTCAGGTAAAACCAAAGCGAGCCCCTGACCCGGGAAATTTGGAACTCACGAGTTGTTTCTCGACTTTGTCGACATTCTCTATTGAGAATGAGTGACAGTTGAAACAAAATGGCTGCCATTCATCTCGCTACCAATCTTTGTGAGCCTGCAGCGATTGTTTCTTTCCACCGGTGCAAAGTAGCGGAGTTAAAAGGTCACGTATTCTGAAGTAGCGAGAGAATTTTGGATGCGGTGCACTTTGAGCTTCATCTTCAGAACAGCAGCGGTTCGATGTTTTTTTTGTGTGCCACGGTAGGTAGTTCATTTTAAAATATCGATTGGGGATTACGGTTACAGTTCAAGAGCGCTCTGTTGACTGTGAATGATGCCAGAGGAATTCATAGATGAACAAGGTTGGCAGGAATCCCCCCCGCCCACCAAAAAAAAGCAAAAATGCAATTGATTCAATGATGTTTTAATGCAAAGCAGTTAAAATGCTGACTGTAGTGGTGCAATCTGTTGCATGGCCACGCTTAAATCCCATTAATCCATTCCAGGTCCCACCTACAATTTTAATATATTTTTTAATGGAAAAAAATAGCACTTGATAATATTGTACATCATAAAAAAACATGCAGTAAGTGACATTATTAGTCTTTTCAAATTGCAACAGCTTCAGTTTTGGGGGGCAAAAAAAGAGACCTAGGCTTCATTTCGGTCGGTCAGTAGGCTTGATTTTATTGACTTATATGGTGTCAAGTCTCGAGAAATTCAGTGCTTAAGAGGTGCAGTCCGCTTGTTTACATGTCATTGTTTCATAAAACGTGAAAAGTTGAAGCGATAATGCCACGGCAGTAGTGATGGGAATTCCGGCTCTTTTTAGAGAGCCGGTTCTTTTGGCTCGGCTCACTAAAAAGAGCCGGCTCTTTCGGCTCCCAAATGGCTCCTCAGTTTTTTTGTTGCTTAAATTAGTTTACTCCCAAAAATAATGTAAAATTATGTGTAAAATGAATTACGAATGTAAAAAATATACAGTATATCAAATATTTATTATTTATATGGCTTTATATTCTTCTGAACATACTCAACATGGCGTACAACATGGAGTGCTACAAAAAAGTAAATTACAAAGTACAAAAACAAAGACCCATCTCAAAACAAGGTCAACAAAAAGTTCCAATCTCTGATTGTGCATATTTATAAGTGTTTAAATATTTACAGTAAAACAACATAAGTAAGCTTTGATTACCACACAACAAATTACAAATTAAAATTTGGTATTGGATATTTTAACCTTGCCCAGTCTACACGCTGCCTTTGAACTATCAATTAAGTTGAAATTAGTCCAAATTTCATTGCGTTTCCGATCCATTTTCTCACCTTTCCACTTTCCACGTGTAGTTTTTTTCTCTGTACTGTAGCGCTATCGAGCTCTCTCTCGTCTCCCTGTCTCACCTGTTCGTGTGCTGCTCAGTGCTCACAGGGTGCTGCTGTCTGTGTCTCCTCCCCCTTCTCTTCACTGAAGCGCGCGCGCGCGCGCGCGTGTGTGTCTGTGAGTGTGTGTGCGTGTGTGTGTGTGTGTGTGTGTGTGTGTGTGTGTGTAAAACCCTCCCCTCCCTCTTCTACCACGGATCTTGACCAATCACGTGCCGCTTTAACCGACAGGGGGAAAAAAAACAGGAGAAAAAAAAAGTCGGCTCCCATAAAGAGCGGCTCCCGATGAGGAGCCGGCTCATGTCGTTCACTTCAAAGAGCCGGCTCTAAGAGCCGG
>NW_017842060.1:4496888-4528593 GCF_001891065.2 Hippocampus comes | reverse complement strand
AAAACAGGAGGAAAAAAAAAAAGTCGGCTCCCATTAAAGCGGCTCCCTCTTAGGAGCCGGCTCATGTCGTTCACTTCAAAGAGCCGGCTCTAAGAGCCGGCTCGTTCGCGAACGACACATCACTACACGGCAGTCGTTTTCTATATTGTTGTCATCTGATTTATGCACGTTAACTCTAAGTGAAATAGATAAACAGGTTTTCATCCTAATTCATCATTTTCCTGTGCGCCTCGCCTATAAGACCAACACACGTATGTATCATCGTTTAGCTTGAGTCGTCTTGCTAGGAGATAAAAGAAAAAAAAAAACTCCTTGGGGGAGGTAATAAAAATAAAAGACATGGTCGTTTGGTTCTTCAATACCGAGTCTTCAGTCTCCGCCAATGAGCCGACCGTGACTAAGTCGAAAGCTTGTGTTGGGAGGCGGAAATAAATCGAGTCACACGCCCACTGGAAATGAATGAACTCCACCGTTGTGCCTCCACGAACCAAATCATCTTGCGGCCACTCTTGTCTCCGAGGATGTGACGCACTCGGGAACCTCCGCAGTCTTGGGCGAGATGAAAAGCGGTTTGTTTCACGAAGCTCTTCACCCAGACGCTTCAGATGACCGTGTCTCGGATGCGTACGCAGGGGGCTAGCACGTGCGCAAGTACGCCCTTAAGGATGCGAATCTGCTGACATTTGCAAGCCAATGAAATGTTTGTATTTTTTTTTTTTTTTGGGTGATCTGTTGTAGGCTGACGCACAAGGACGACTGCCTGGACCGGAAGTTTTACCCGCTGCTAACTCACAAACACCGGATCGCCACGCAGAAATGTGCCGTTTGCTACACTTTCATCGCCAGGTGCGCTGTGAATACAAACTGCGGCCCAAATGAATATTGAAATAAAAGGCCTGTGAGATTCACTGCAGTTACTTAGCGGATAATTTAACAGATAATAGTTCAAAAAAAAAGTTTTCCAGCCTTGACATCCCACCTGCTGTTTTCCGACAGGTGGTGCACCACCGGCGACCAGTTTGCCCCGAGTCACCCTTGTGTGTTTTGCGACAAGTGCTTCCGCATGCTGCACTACGACGCCGATGGCAACAAGTTGGGAGACTTCCAGGCTTACCCCTACATCGACCGCGGCGCTTTCAACTGATGCTGTCGTCATGTTGACGCACGTTTTTAGTTTTTGCGACAGGTCGATTTCCTGTTTTGTACATTCTGTTTATATTTCTAAGAGACTCATAATAAAGTTAAGACTGTTGACTGAGATTCATTCATCATATCCAGCATTGCTGACATGTTTTTGTGGGATTTTTGTTAGGACAGGCAAATAAAAGAGCCTACCTTGAGTTCTGGCTCAGATTCTGCAGTTTTACAGGATCTCTGTGCGTAACAGGTCAACGTAATAATAGTCACCTTCGTTTACTTGAAGGTCAATGAAATGTGATGACATCACTCACAGCTCACCGGGTCGTACTGTGCACGACTTTATTTGACGCTGAAACGTATCAAACCAAAAGGCACAAAAATAACTCTTATTTACACACGTTTAAAAGAAGAAACCACTTTTTAAAAAAAAAAACAGTTTGAAATGAAGCGGCTTTTTTTTGCTTCACTACGGTAACTGTAAAAGCTGACGTTCTTGTCAACTACGGTAACTGTAAAAGCTGACAAACTGCGTTGTCTTCTACTACTACCACTACCGAAGGATCGATAACTTGAAGCAGCAACGTTGACGAGAATGCTCGTTAACGCGGAAACCAGTTCAAGTTGCAAGCAACGAGACGGGTGTGACACCCCAGTGTGAAGACCTCGAGGGAGCGGGGCGGATCGTCAGGTGGAGGCCTCCGCAGCAACGGGGGCGCTGTTGGAAGAATGGATGAAACAAGTTAGACCTGTTGCAGGAAAAAACATAAAGGGAAATACCTCCTGAATTTGGACAGTTGCTTTAAAAAAAAAAAAAAATCTATCAGACACTGTACAGTTTTGAAAAAGCTCTGATAATATGACACCGATACTTTCTCAACCTGATATGAAGGCTACTGCACCTCAACAGAAAAGAGACGTGATGACGCAAAAAAACTGAAGCCATTTCAAATGGCAACTTTCTGGCTTTAAGAAGCACTAAAAAGACATCGAGACAAAAAATGTGGTGGGGTTGGATTATCAAACAGGCTCTACTTTCTTCCTTGTCTCATATCGACAGTATACATTCCGTTTACATACACAGTAGTGTCCGTTGTGTTCAGAATGGGACACTCACATAACTAAAATGTGTGGGGGGGACTTACAAAACATGCAGTTGGATCATCAAGTGTCAGCGTAATGGCAGTTTTTCAATTCTTTCAGTTGATATTAAAATAAACCATAAACAGCGCAGACTATGAATGTCTTTGTGAGAAAACTATGTACTTTTTTTTCTTTTTTTAATTCTGACAAGGCTACCTGAGGTTCTCCCTCGCCGAGGCATCCTCACATGGTTCCTGCTTGTTTTCCACGGTGCTCTGATCTCCATCGCCTGCCTTGTCTACATGGTGAAAGCACACACAAAACGTCCCAAAAAGAAAACCGCAGCTAAGACCGGCACCCGGGAGCATGTGATGACACATGTCTTAGCCTCAGACCTTAGGCAGATAATTCCAATTTGCGCGCCCTTCGCCTGAAAAAGGAACCTTTTCACGTAAGCAAAGTATTCATCCGGTTCCTGCGAGCCGCTCAAGCGTGTCCTCCAACCCCGCCCCCTCTTTCTCACGAGATCCTGTGAGCTGCAGATAAAGGGATGCGGTTCTCAGGATGCTGCGTGACTGGTCGGGTCGCAACGGATGTTGACGGTGCTTGGTGGTGGTGGTGAGACCCTCAAGTGACTAGACTTTTCATTTTTGACTGTACTGCGTCCTCACATTAACTCGTTCATGCACCAATAATGATAAACTGGAACCTGATAACATGATAAGCTGTCCACTGTAGTAACCGCTGTCCCTCAAAGGGTTACGTGATTGTCAACTCAACTCAAATGTATTTCTAGAGCACTTTAAAAACAACCAAAGCTGTATACAAAGTGCTGTACATGGAGAAAGTATCATATATGCAACAGTAAACACTAAAACAATAAATGAAGAACAAAGACGGCCGAAAGCACAAAAACACTGTATACAAAGTGCTGTACATGGAGCAAGTATCATATATGCAACAATAAACACTAAAACAAATAAAAGAAGAACAAAGACGGCCGAAAGCACAAAAACGGTCAAAACTAAAAATCAAGTCTGAGTCATGCTTGAGTCAAAAGCCAAAGAATACAAATGACTTTTGAGACGAAGTTTTAAAGATGGGCAGCGAGGGGGCTTGCCGAATGTTCAGTGGGAGGTCATTCCAAAGCGAGGGACCAGCAACGGAAAAGGCTCGATCCCCTCGGGACCTCCGCTTAGTTCTTGGTACTTCTAATAATGTCTCGTCCGCAGACCTGAGGCGCCAGGCAGGTCTGTCGTGGCGGATGGGCGGAAGATTTGAAAACAAATAATAGGATCTTTAAAAGAGCACTAAAATGTATAGGGAGCCAGCGAAGGGATGCCAGATTAGGAGTGATGTGCTCCTTCTTACAAGTACCAGTCGAGAGCAGCAGTTTGGAACAACTGGAGACGCCTAATGGAGGATTTGCTGACTCCAAAGTAAAGTGCATTACAGTAATCCAGCCGGGATGTGACGAAGGCATGAGGTACTGTTTCAAAGTGCTCATGAGAAACGATTATATAAGCACACAAAGGCGGACATTATGAGGTTCGTATACATTCTTTCCGCTTTCACCACATTCATCACTAATCATATGGATCAATGAATTAGTCTGTGTGCACATTTATCATGTCCTCCTCTTTCTAGGTGGTTAATGATGCACTAACTCCCTTCCCCAAGATCTCGGGATGTTCCCATTAATGTTTCATGAGTATGGGCTGGAGGCGATGCGTATTCTTTGGTTTCATAAAGCGAAAAAAACCTCAACCCTTTGATCGCACCACAATGAAATGATGCGTGACAATGTACGTAAAATGTGGCAGAGTGAAATGTCAGCACTCCACAAGTGCTGCCGATGCTTCTTCTTTCTTTGTATTTTTTTTGCGATGCCAATAGGAGGTAAGAGAATGAAAGACTATTCCTACTAGAAAAAAAAAATGAGGCAGTGCAAAATAAATGTTTCATCGATTAACGACCAGTAAATTTGCTATTTTACAATGTTTGTAATATTACATCTTTTTCGTTGCTGATAAGATGCTCTGCCACTCGTAATGCTGACGACACGGTGACAAACGAAGCTGCTTTACTTGGGAGGTACCATTTTGTCGTTATTTGGAATTGGTTCAGACGAACAGTGAACACAGGAACTATGTCAAGATACACTTCATTTTTGCTCCAGAGATTCGTCAATTTCTCAATCCTCTCCCATCCTGCTTTTTACACCGACAGAAAGCGACAGCTACAGATTCATTTGATTACGTACATCTTTGAGCGTGATTATTGATGCTTATTGTGAGACGATAAATTTGTTAGTTTGGATTACGCATCGGATTATCTGCATGATGACTTGCATACAAATTCAAGTCGCAGCGCCGCTGAAAAAATAGAGAAGGCCCCTGTCCTCTTTTTCAGTATATCCACACAAAATGGAGGTCAATCAAGTTTTTTTTTCCCAAATGGCTGACGCCTACCTGCGGCCGTGTTATTTTCTTGCGCTTGCTCCGCTTTCCGCAGCGTTCCTTTCTTGGCCTCCTCGTGCTGCCGCTGCTCGGCCAAGGACCTGTTCAGGACCTTGCTGAGCATGCACTCGCCCTCGCCCACCAGGAACATGGTCTTGAACTTGTTGTACAACATGGTGGCTTTGTCCATCACGTCCTGGCTGGCTTTAAACCTGCGGATCTGGACCACAGAAAATGTGACGCAGCAAGTCGGGACCGCAGTTTTTTGCCGGGCAGTGCGTCTTGCCTTCTTCAGCGTGGCGATAAGTTCGCTTTGCTTCTGCAGGTGCTGCGTGGTCACCTGGAGGGTGCTGATCTCATCCAGGGCATCCAGGCACTTCTTCACGTCCTTTAAAAACCCGTTCAAATACGCGCATTGTTAGACTTCATCAAGCCCAATGTGATGGGAGAATCACACTCACGGAATGTTCTGAACTCCTGGAGGAGTTGCCGCAGCGGAGGTCTGCGCGGATGTAGGATTTGAATTGCTATCATGATGTGCTTCTTTAGACAGCAAAATAGTTGCATAGCCAGCGTACACCATTGAGCTTACTTGATACAAGAGGTGACTGATAAGCAACCGATTCTACGCAAACAACGGAATTCATTGATGGCAACGGAATAGCATTCATGAAGAGATGAACAATTAACAAAGACTCTTCATGAAATTGTGTTTAAAAAAATTGGCCGTGTGACACCTCGCAAGTGATATGGAGATTTCTGTGAAGGAAGAGGCCCGCTTGAATGGATTTCCAAAAACAAGTGGGAGGCATTTACCAGGGAAATAAGCATTCAAGGGTTTGATCACTTTTGTTTCACCGTGCAACTTGGTGTCCTGCAACGGGTTTCGTGGCATTAGCATGGTTTTCAATTCCCCCCATTGATTCAGGGAATTAAGGAAACGGAAAGCACTCTGCTTCGAGATGTTCAAACTCTTGGTGAACTCACCCTTTTTCTTGGCCCCGGACCGCTCTTCAGTTTTCTTGGGGTCATCTTTGCTCGATCTGTTTGGGGAAGTAACAACAACAAGGTAGTTTCAGTTTCACACGAGAAATGACACAAAATAACCAACTCCCCAAAAGCAAATTTAAGACTAAAATGCTGATGCTAATTCCATTGGCCCACATATGACATTTTACATGATGTGTTAGCATTAAGCTAGCAGGCTTTCATCAGATGAAGCGATGTGGTGTTTGGTTCACTCTGTGTGTACTTTTAGGTTAATTTCCCAGTGAGCACTTGCCTTCTTTTTCGGAAATACTGTACATGTAACCGGTAGTTTTTACATAAGTCAGAATGTTCTTCCATCTATCACCAACTAAAATTAGATATTGAACAAGGAAATAATAAGAAAATGTTTCCTTGAAAAAAAATAAAATAAAAATCAAATCCACAATCACTGTCTTGTACTGTCAGCACGACGGTCACTGAGCGCGTCTTCTTGTGCTTACGCTGCCAGGCAAATCGTATGTCTAACTAATATATCCGGCCCGCCGCACACCAAGAACACTCTGGTCAGGGATGAAATTTGGGCATTGCGCTGAAATGTTTGTGATCCAATATAGCATGAGTGTGAATACTTATCTCGGAGCGCTTTTGCAATGGGATACTTTGGTAGCAATAATGTGAGCGCTTACTCCTCTTTCCGCCGCCGTCCATCCTTGTCTGTGTCGGCGTTCTGATGTTTTTTCTTGCTTTTGTTTTTCTAAGTTAAAAAAAAAAAAACCAACAACAACAAAAAATAAAACTGTAGTTAGCACGTCTCCAGAAACATAGTTCGACCCATTGAAAAAAAAAAAAAAAAAAAAACAACAACAAAAAACTGTAGTTAGCAGTCTCCAGAAACATAGTTTGGCCCATTAAAAATTGCAAATTGTCCATCGGCGTCAACGTGAGTCTGAATGCTGTTTATCTACAGTGGAAATAGAAAGAGAGAAATAGAAATGGTGGCAGGTGTGCGTTGACTCCAATTTAACATCGGCTTGAATTAAGGCGATTGCTTAATTTGAAACACACTCACATCCTAGCTCTAGGAGGGTGTGCACATTTATGCAATTACATGACCTCAGTTACGATCTCGAAAAGATGAAAACAATTCGGTCAATTGAGCTGTGCAGATTATTGTTCACGTTAATAGTAGAAAAAGTGTTTCAATCATTTGTTGATATCACTCAAACCTAGCATTTGAACAGGGGTGTGTAGACTTTTTATACCCACGATACATGTTGCCTGGTGACAACTCTTACCTCGTCATCATCCGAGGCACCCGAGGAGTTCCCGTCTTTGGACTGCTTTTTCTTCTTGGCCTCAGGCTCTTTCCCCTCGCCGTCCTTCACCTTGATGTCTTCCTTCCTTGGCTTGTCCTCCTCGCAGCTCTTGGACTTGTCCTCCGCTGTCCTCTTCCTTTTTTTATCGGACTCTGCCGTGTCTCTGAGGCGCGAGGAAGGCCAGAGTGATGATTATTATTATTATTTGATTTGATTTTTTTAAATTTATTTTTTAATGTATTGTGACAACTGGGTATCTGTGTGCGTGTTTACATTTCACTTCCTGAGCCTGGTCGGTCTTGATGCTGCAGCAGAAGTAACTTTTCACTTTTGGGCTTCCTTCCTCGTCTTTTGGGGACCTCCCCACCTGACAAACACATCCATTATGAGTTAATTGTTACTTCGCAAGGGAATATTATAGGATGGCCAAGAATATTTCGACTTGCCCGCAGGACTGACTGGACTGGCTGGGGGAGCTTCCCCTGCCTCAGCGTCCTGCTCCCCCTCATTCTGAATCAAAACATCATTATGAATGGTTCAATCTCTTTCAAATATGATGTCGCGTGTTCCTGAAACTCCCAGAGACGTCCTGACTAAAAACGGACCTTTCTTTTTCGTCCCCTCTTGGGTTTAGGTGCCTCCGGCTGGACCGAATCCTGTAAAGTGAGAGTTTGAGTCAGTTTACAGCTAAAATTCCAATTTGAAATGCATTCGATCTGTTAATGTCGTGAAATAAAGCAAACATGTTTTACATTGAAGACGTCAAGCCAATTTACAGTACGAGTTTTTTTTTTTTTAATCTTTGGCACTACAGCAACATCTCGTGGTGAGATAAGGCAAAGCCCATTGAAAATGTTCACACGGAAAAAAAAGTACAAGTGAAATATGCAATGTAGGAATTGTTGAAACTTTCTTGCGCAGGATGCAAACCTGGAAGCAGTGACTCCGAAGCCCGAGAAGAAGCCATGCAGGAAATTATATCAATAAGCACAATGATGCCTCAAGAGCACAGACATCAAACTGATTTGTATTTTAATTTTGATACAACACGGGCTTTGCTGAGACACTTAATATAAACACCAATTAAAAACCAATCATGCACCCGCATCAACTCGACATCTCCCAGCATGCAAAGTACGTACATCCTGTTTCTGAGGGCCCTGCTCAGTGATCACAGAGCCTTCCTCATCGTCGTCGTCGTCCTCCTCCACCTCCTCAGCCTCGCTTCCTGGAACCTAAATATTTTTTTGTGCGTGATTTGGGGTAAGGGTACCAGTGGCGGCATAGATGAAATGTGTGCCGATAACCATAAACGCAGCAAACTGAACTTATTGGAAAGGAAAGAAAGGAAACTGGTACATGCATCTAAATGCGTAACTGTACAAATGATGTTTTTGTGACCTCAAAAATGTCAAGAAAAGCCTTCTTGAGTTGCGGAACTTCATTTGGAGTTAGTCCAGGTCACTTGAAATGGTGGCAGGTGTGCGTTGACGCCTATTTGACATGAGCTTGGATGTGACTGGTGAATTCTCTTCGGGGTCTGCGGCATGTCTCGGCATGGCAGGCTGATTGAACACTCAAAATTGTCCCTAGGGGCGAGTGTGAGCGCGGATGGTTGTTCGTCTCTGTGTGCCCAGCGATTGGCTGGCAACCGGTTCAGGGTGTCCCCGGCCTACTGCCCGAAGACAGCTGGGATAGGCTCCGCACACCATCCCAAAGTTTACTTAAAAAAAAAAAAAAAAAAAAAAAACACTTACTTTGGATGACTTGGCTTCCTTGTCGCCCGCCTCATCCTCGCCCTCTAGGCCAGCATCTGAATCCTTCTCAGATGAAGATTCAGGATGAATTGGCTATAGGAAGATAGGGAAAATAACGGGAGATGCAGAGGAATGTAATTTTTATGAATAGGTTTTGCCCACAATGCAGGATGCAAACTTTGGGTGCCGTCAGCTCCACTTTAGGGTTGTTCTCAATTTCCCATAGTCCTTCGTTGAAACCCTTCCTCTTGTTTGGTTTGGCATACTTCTCCTTGTTGGGTTGGTACGGAAAGATGTCTTTGGGGCCAAGAAAGGCACTGTGGAGAAGATCGGGTGTATTACGTTACCAGCCCATCTTCAAAAATGTCTGTGAGTGAGTCGTTCTGCACTTCCGTGCCCCATTTACGTCGCAGTGGGGCTAATTTACACAATAACAACTGCCACACTGACTTTCTCCGCGCATAGTATGCTCAGCTGCGGTGCGCGATGATCCAGAGTCACTTTTTAGCGCCCCAGTTTAGCAGATGAAGAGCTGTATCAACGAGTTGCAAATGTCTCGTCACTCACGTTTCATGGGTGCCAAAGAAGAAGATGGGTAACTTGATGTTGGACGGCTTCACGGCACCATCTGGGACTTCATCTATCTGTCAGCGGGATGAAGACAGGAAGCGAATTTATTACCGTCGCCATCATAGACCCTTGTTTTAAGTAACATTCAAACATTCCTCTGTGTCATTAAGTTAACCCCTGTATGATAAAACTAAAGGGAGAAATGGTGACGCTTGTGAAGACTTGAATGACAGAGGAAGAATGCAATGAGGTCTGAGTGCAGACTGCAGAGCAAGACTGTCACCTTGAGGTGTTTTATAGGTACTACACAATGCTTTGAGCATATCTGAAACTACATTCTACATGTATAAAACTAACTACAGTTACAAGGAAAATGCACTTCGTTTTCATCCTTATCAATTAATATCATAGTGAGCTTTTGGGGTACATTTCAAAGTTTTTTTCTGTGTTGGTGTACGTCTGTTCTTGAAGTAGGAACGTTTCAGCGGCCATTTTGCCTTGCACTGCCACTTGCTGTCAACTGAAAATTACATCACAAGTGCCTCAAGGCCTTGTTCATATCTTAAATTTGGGCTTGCAAAATAAAGCGAAGGATATGGACCAAGGGATGAACTGAACATGGAATTTTCTTTGAAAGGCCCAACCCCTGACAGGTACTCCATTCCGTTGAGTCAGTTGTGTCATTTTTGCATACTTACTCTCGCTGGCCAGTGGGGATAGCCTTTCATTTTGGCAAAAATCAGATCACCTGGCTTCCAGTCTCGGGCCATTTCTATTGAAAAACATGAGCGAAACATGAAGCTTCCAGTCACTCCACTACAAATATTGACAGCACATGACAACATGAGGGTGCCCCTCCCCCTGAGCGCCACCATCTTTCACCATTCATTCACACACGCTGGGCATTCTAAATACACGGATTATATTACACAGTATGAATTAATATGACTAAAATAATTAGCAGCCATCACGTGTGTAGTAGCACCGTACGTCAACAACCACGCTAGCAGTTAGCTAGCAGTAGGTTTTTCGATACGAATGCTGTCGCCGCGACAAA
Organism: Hippocampus comes; assembly: GCF_001891065.2. Classification (NCBI taxonomy): domain Eukaryota; kingdom Metazoa; phylum Chordata; class Actinopteri; order Syngnathiformes; family Syngnathidae; genus Hippocampus; species Hippocampus comes. Next base: position 4,518,224 of record NW_017842060.1, on the reverse strand, counting down.
AACAGTGCCTGCCGATCACGGTGCCGCGTGGAGATTATTATGACATTAATTACGAGTTGGTTGTTTACCTGACAGTCGGTGTGGTGTAACCTTTTCCTCCCGAATCAAAAGCTCCTTTTTCGCACACAAACCGAACCACGTTTTCACCTCCCGCGTTCGACGTCACCGGACAGTACCACTACGACGTACACCACAGGAGTGTAGTACTTTGAAAAATAGATTATGAGATTAATAATGTGTGTTTTGAACCATTGTGAATACACCTCCTATTGTAGAATAACTAAAACACAAATTTGTTTGGTTGTTTAACACGAATTACTTAATTCACGCGCATAAATACAAATTATGAAACAAGAACCCCCCATTACAAGTAGTTGATAGACGTTGTGATAGCTATCGTTGCCTAGAAACATGTATACGCCATACTATTATGATGTCACAATTAGCGCCATATTGCACCGGGAGTTCCCGACCATCCCTTCCATTCACTGTGTTTGACTCCAATAAATGAATCATGATTCATTGAATTCTCCGCCGATTTTGGTACGGGTCGGTTCGTGAGAAACATTGGGAGTCCGGTTATGATACCAGGCACATAGCACATACAACACTATACCTTGTGTTATAAGATATCAATTTTCCCCATTTCTCCTTTGCTTGGTGCAGAATTCCATCCATAGTACAGTATTGGATTCATACGACGAAGCGATTTAGTGACCTCATGTGGTAAAAAGATGAATTCCACGTACAGTACTCGACTATAAAAGTGAAGCAGAGGCCTCTCTGATGTTACAATATGTATATAACTATTTTCCATCTATCTATTTATCTCTTTTAAATGTCGTCATTGCAGGCACGCCCTCGATGACATCATCAGCATTTTCCATTTTTCCGTCCTCTGGTTGGTTGGTCAGACCAAAATTACATTTTCAGTCAGCACAACTTGAATTGAATGGGTATGATGTATTTTATTTATTTTATATTTTTTAAAGTTTTTTTTTGTCATGTCACAGATGAATACTGATTCTGAACTGCTTGAGATGATGTAAGTGGCACAGATGCGCTGTTTTTTTTAGTATTTTATTGATTTTTTTCTGTAATGGCTTTGTGATAGTGGGTGGGATTAAGAGATGGATTGGACCAATGCAGTTCAAGATTCATAATTTAAAGAAACAAATTTAAAAAAAAAAAAAGGTTTTCTTCAGTATTAGTGTGACTTTTGCATCTAACCAACTTTCTTTCTAGCTTTAGCTTGTCCCCTATAAATACAGTTGAGTTGAGTTAGGAAGCTATGAGTATGCAATGAATTTATCAGGCAATTTTGCCGTGGTGTTAATGAACACACTGACCTGTCTTGTGACTACTTCATCATTCTCCAGTGGCTTCTCCGGAACACGCTGAAGACTTGCCAGCAGTAAAATGGGGAAAGATGCCAATCCATGTGCATGGCACACACGCATGGCCTCGCACGCACACACATTAAACACACACCGACTCAAGGACGCCATCGCTCATTCAAGTCCCGGAAAGGTGCCCTTCAACAGAGGAGTGCTTCACTGGTCCAGCATCAATGATTTTTGATTTCTGTTAATATTTAGGTCGACAACGTTAATTTCAAAAGGTGAACAGTCTCTCATAAAATAAAAATTTCTGTGTTAAACACGTGACGTGCTTTGTCAGCTATTGATGTCTCCGAATCTGAGGAGGGTACAGGGAAATCTCAACATTGCCAAAGAATTCTGAGGTGAAATGTGCTGTAAGAATGTTAGAATATGAATGTGAAGACTATTAAAAGGGGGAACAATTTAAGTTGAAGACTCTAATTTATAAACTGAATTTCGACAGACTCCTTGTAAAAAAAAAAAAAATCAGCAGGCGTTCTGTCAACTTTTGACATTTCCTCATCAAATGAACGCTCTCATTGGCATGATGGCCAGAGGGCAGCGGCCAACCCGGGAGAAGTGGAAAAAGTAGCTTCTCAGCGTGAGAGTGAGGTCGCGGCAAAGAAGCTTTAACAAATGAAAGCTTTTTGCGAGACCCTCCGGAGACAGAGTGGGCCGGGATGTTGTGCCAACGCCTCGTCTGTCGGGGTGAAGGATACGCGCTCAGTCATACGTGTCGTACACACTTGTCATCCCCTTGTTTGAGCAGGACCCCCACCAAGCTGGCTGGGCTCCAACACGGAAGGTCTCTCACCTAGCAGGCTGGGCGGTGGTGGGGGGTGCCACGGTATTATTTCTGGACCTTCCGAAACCCCGTCATGGCCTCCTGGTCTCCCCTCACCGGGAGCGCGCGTGGCTCCGAGACAAGCGTCCTTCAAGTATCACCGGCATCCTTCAATGTCTTTAAACGACACGCAGGATGGAGGCCTAATTTCTGGTGTACATCACAAGAGGCCGAGGCAAGCGTCCCGCGCCATCTGCAAGCGGGTTATTCTTATCATGTGACAAATATACACACTTGCGTCCGAATCTCACACTTTCGTAGCAAAGTAATCCAGATTAAATCATGCAAATAGAACGATGGGTTAATATGAAGACAATGTGATGGCAAAGCTGGATTCTGTTCGCTAGCCCAAAAATATAACCAAGACAAAGATTGTCAGGCCCAGATCATAACCAATACCAACATCTCTTACACTATCTGGCACTTTCCGCTCCAGAATGATTTCATCATCTTGAAATTTAAATAATTGTTGTCTTTTGTTTGGATTTGGACCGTCGTGGGATGTCATTTCTTGAACAAACGACAATTTTATCTATGTGCGGCCAAAGTGGTAGAACTGAGGTGACAGTGGATGAAAAGATGGGAAAGGTTGCAATGTGTGAGATTTTCCAAAGGAGGCGTGCAAGTGCTTCTCATGAGAAGGGAGGAGGCGAGAGGAAGCGGGGCAGGCGAGCAAAAGGGGAAGACAGGACCGGTCGGGCCCTCGGACAGCAGGTGAGTGCATGAAGGCGAGGGGATGACAGATGCTTCTGTCAGAGTTCCAACCGTCGCCACTTTATGGGAGCTGCGCAGATGCCCAGAGAACTCCCTCCTCTTCCTATCACCACCTTCCACCTCTTCCCTCCATTCCTGTCAACAGGCCATGAAGAGGGGCTAACAAGACAGGAGCGCTCCCTCTCAGCGGTCGAGTGACCGCGCTGGCGCTCCATTGATGGAGAGGGCCCCAATTCTGGTCTCGAGGTTTAGCCGAGTTATAAATGTCGGGGTCATCGCGCGAGGACAGCGGAAAGGCTCTCTCTCGCCGGGGCCGCGGCGGCCAGCTGAGGTGCGGGGGTCTGTGGGGGTCCACGGCAGTCGCGCCCGCGAGGAAAGCAGATGTTTTCGCTCGGGGGCGAGCCAAGTTTCCCAAGCAACCTTCAGCTGCTTGGAGGTCAGCTGTTTAATAAGGGGCGGGTGCCGGGTGCGGGACATTTCCGAGGCAAACACTTCAATTTTGATACGACAACATATTAATTACAGCGCTGGAGCGTAGGGGCAGAGGGTTGTAGCGGAACATACCACCCCACTGCTCCGTAGCCTCCATCAGGCTGACATATGCCAAGAACGGCTGGCTGAAGCGCTGCTGTCCTAGCTCTGACCCTCAACCTGACCACTGTCATGCAACACAACTGCCAGAGAGTTCTTTGACGTGAGGTGCACTCTTAAACTGCCGGGTCAAACGTAACCCCAATTGATTGAACAGCTAGCAAGTGAACTTCAATTGACTAGAATGAGAAACTGTGAGAGTGCTAACACCACTGTTAACACATTTGCGTCAAATTCACACATGAGACTTTATCACACTAATGAGTCACATGTTACCCGGTGGAGAAAATGGCTAATTGGGCCCAAGTTGGACGCTTCAGTTGCCGGCAGTTTAGCCTGTAATGGTTATGTATTGAGTTATTTGAGTCAATTTACTCCGTAATAAAAATTTAACGGCGATCTTGAGAGTGTCGGGCTTCAAAACATGCTAGGCTAAACCCCCAGGCTGCCAGACAAGTGGCCAGCACCCTCTTCTTTAAGGATTTTGACTGGCTAACTTACATTTGCTCAGCGCAAGCTAGCATCTGTGACACAAACTGTACACTGACTAGATTGGAGAAAAATCCAATTTCTTAAGTGTTATTCCATGAAAAGATTTAATAGTTACAAAAACGTGAGGGGTGTACTCACACTGTTTTGTTTTTTTTCACATGAGGTCGAGAATAATGGAATGCTAGAAACTTGTGTTTTTTAGGCTGGCACAAAACAAATCTGTTGTGTCGTTGTTAATGCTCCCTGGCTCACATTTCTCCATGACGCTTCTGTCCTTGTTTTTTGCTGCCAAAGTGTCTACTCTAAGATATCAATCAATATCAATATCAATCTCAACTGCAGTTGACTTTGCCTCTTATTTACTTCTTTATTTGTTTTCCCTCAAGCTCGCAATGAAGAGCCTATTTGCCTGGCGTGGTAGACGAACAATCCACACAATGCCTGCTATAAAGGACACCCTGTGAAGTGGCGAGGGAGCACAAAATTGCACCATTAGTTTCATCATGACGCCACTGCGATTGCAAAAAAAAAAAAAAAGTGATCCCAGGACTTTATCACTTCCCAGCTCGATGAGTTAAGAGGGAAGTTTCACCCCCTCTCAACCTCAGCATCGATTTCCAAGAGAGTGGGAGATCTGGGGATTACGTCGATGAAGACCCGGCTTACTGGGTCTTTTTTTGTATTTGGCAAAAAGATGGGGGAGACAAAATCTAGGGCTTATGGCCATGGCACCCGAACGGGGGGAACTTGAAAGCGGCGGCGGGATGGGAAGCTGGGAGAGAAGGTGCCTCATTTAGGAGTGGTAAATTTGAACGGGGGAATGCGGGGAAACGCTTTAAGTAAACCACCGAGGCCCCAACAATCGTCAGGAATTGAGACGTTTTTAAACCTTTAACGGGGGACTGTGATCAAAGCCGCCGCCGATCCTCGCTGAAAGAAGAACCGGAGGGAGCAGGGAAAGGATTGCAAGGAAGGATCAGGGCAGGTTGAAAACGTAAAATCAGCACATTAGCTTTTATAAGGGGCGTCGGAATACGGGATGATCGGAGGGGATCACGGCACCCGTGGGGAGCCCGGCGGAATCAGGCATGTTTCGAGCTGCACGGAGGAAAATCAGACCACTGTTGAGGAGAGCATCCCGTAGCACACCCCTAATATATATACTGTGTGTATATATATATATATATATATATACGTTTGAAAAGTCATTTAGCCTGTTATGTTTGTGGAGTGTCGGAAGAAGCTGGATAATAGAACTCTGTAAACTCCACACACGACATCCAGGGCCAACATTTGAACCCTCAAACATTTCACACTGAGGTAAACCACAGAATGAATCGTTTGCCCACATATTTTCATATATAGGCTATAGATCACTTTTACAGTTTTACATGTCTCTTTTAAGTGCGCTGTAACCTTCACACCTGTAGGAGGAGCCATGGAGCAAAGAAAAACAAAACGTAACTAAGTTTTCCTTCTCAAGTGACTGATCCCATCTTTCATTTCTTCACTTTATATGCTTCACCTTCTTCAGCTTGTCTCTTGTACGCCACATTCTGTGATCTCACGCCTCGCAGGTACAGGTATGGACCTCACGTCTCTCCTTCCCTTTTTAAATCCACCTCAAACGGAGCGCAAATTAGTCGGCTTCTTTCGCTCGAGCCCCCTCTCCGCCGCCTCCCCTCCCACTGCTGCACAGGCTCCCAGTCGCAGGCCTCATTCCGAGTCAACCCCCTTAGCCTTGGGTTAGCAGGGTGGTGGGGGGTGGGTGAAGCTTGCTTTACTTGCTTTCTCGCACTGAATTATAAATCAAAGCGCCGCTACGTGAAACTCTCTAATTGCGCTGCTTTCTTTCCTCAGAGTGTCACTTAAGTCTCTCAGCGCAAGGTGCGGCGATGCTTCAGAGCCACCGTTTTCCTGTTAAAGCTCCCTACTTTGGGCTCTGTCCTCCATGTGTGTGGCTTGTGGATGGTTCAGGCGCAGTGAGGGCTTCTCTGCTGGCCTAACTACAACCTGAAGTGCAATCTCAATTTGAATCGTGGGGGGGGGCGGCTTGACATATGAGTTGCATTCTTTCTGCCACCACACTCATTCCTTGAAACAGTTGTATCTGAAGTAGTTGTTCCCCATTGAAATGGAAATGTAATTACAGTGAAAGTCCTCTGCAACGAAATCTACATGGGCGAAAATACCCCCAGTGTGAAAAATCTTCATGCATGAAAGCCATTCTCATTTTTCTGCTCCCCCTACAACGAAAAGTCCCCCTGTTGCATAATCCGAAATCTTTTTCTCTGCCCTTGCCTCGCGACGAGGTTCACTACAATGAAAACAAGCCTTCCGCAAAAGTCGAATCCAACCTCAGCCTGCCACAGCGACTCCTACTGCTTCGCTCCGAAACGGCAACAGCAACCATGGAGGAAGCAAAGTAAGATATTGTGCAAGAAATTGATGTAAGTGAAAGTGAATCATGATCGTAAATTTTTTGAGGTAAATATTGATTTCAACTGCTGCAAATGATCTTCGTCACAAAATTGCGTGCTGTTATATTTCATTTTTGTGGTCGTGGTAGTGGCGGTATTATACGGCGTATGAAGTTGGGTAAGTCGCCACTGAAAACTGAGGTACCGAATACATGGCGCATTGCTGCTATAGCCTCCTGTCCAGGAAAGTGGAGCGCTGTACCGACGATATTTTTATCTCCAATCTCTGTATTTGGGACTTCCTCATCCTCTCTGTGTCCTCTGAGTGTCATTCTCTGCCTTCGCCTCCCACGTCTGCGAGGCGAACCAATTTATCACGAGGCATCACTTGTGGTCTGTTTTCCGGGGGTGCTTCTAATGAAAGGGGGTGTCTAGTCCTGACCGGTCCACTGAGACTTGAGGGGTCCAAGAAGTCCAGTTCCAGAGTCCAACTTGGGGAAGTAATTACCCCTTGGATGGACTGCTCACATACAGATGTCGGCCCCCTATTGTTAGAGAGGTGCCCCGAAGCCGGATGTCATCTGACCTGGATGTGGAGAGATGCGGTAGGGGGGTGGGGAGGGGGAGGACGTGGGACTCCGCAGGCCTTGGCTCGGGGTAGCTGGTATTGGCGAACACACATGAGGATCAGTGCCAACCTCAGCGGAGACCAATGTGGGGTTGGGGCGAGGAGGGGCTTTGACAGGAAGAGGAATGAAGCATTCCAGGGAGATAAATAACAAGGGTGGGGAGTGGGCAGTGGGTGACCCTCGACAGGGCGGCCTCGTTGGGACAGCAACCGACTGACCTACAGGCTGGTTCTGGTGGGGCTGCGTTGAGGGGGGGGGGCACAAGCTGGCCATCAACACACTAACTTCTCTTGAATTAAGGGAGACTATGACTGTGAAAAGAGTTTTCAAGGTGTCTGAAAAGATGGTCAATAGGTCTCTTCGGGAAGTCAAATCCCCCAACCCTTATCCTTTCTTTTCTCGAAATGAGACTTGTGCCGGGCATGAAAATAGGACCCAAGATCACGATTAGGTCAGCGGATATATTTTTGGAGACACTTTTTGTTTGCCATTGGCAGAGAAGATTTGGCGGATTTGGGCGCAACCGGCAGCTCCTCAGCTCTGCTGCTCATCTCCCAAAAACGTTCCTTAAAACGTGGCACAATTTAAAAGAGAAATAAACACTGTCTGTTCCAAGGTTTTCCCCCCGCAAAGCACCATTGTCACAACACATAAATAATTGACAAAACACACATGCCATGTTTATGTGCCTCGGCTCAATAAATGTAGGGAAACGATCCGTCTCATCTAAAGAATGAGCCCGGGAGAAGACACAGACCAATTAATTAAAACCGCCGCGACGAGTCACAGTCTTTAATCTAACGCGCGCGTGAGGATCCTGGAGGCCACGATGGCTCACTTCCATCGTCTTGATTGCAGTACGGTTAGCGTGAAAGGGGCTTCTGGGAGACGGTTACGAGACTTTCGCAAGCACATCATTGCGCTGGGCGGCCACATGAAGGCGAAATGGTCGCAGGGTGACAGGGGGCTGCTCTGTGACGGTGATGGCCGTTATCGAGAGTCGATACCACATTGGGGGTGGGGAGGGGGGTGGGTTTGGTTGGGTTACAGCTGTGGAAGGGGGGGGGGGCGCCAAGCGTTGAGGCAAGAGCAGATCAATTTTGCTGTTTGATCTCGCACAGGCTCTGAATAAATGTATATTTTATTCTCTCTCTGGGCACAAACATTGACATTCTTCATGTTGATTCTTGACTTTTGTGGCAAAGAGAGAGACCTGATTTTAGCTAACACCACCGACTTGTTATTTCTCAAGCGCTGCTTTTTTACGGCACTTCTGCGGCGAATCTGACCACTAGACACTTATGTCTAGCTAGCACAAAAATCACCGGTTTGCGTCAATGGGGCACAATAATTCTTGGAACAAACTGCATCGCAAAATTACACCGGAAATCTTAAAGTCAAATAAGCGGCATAATGGACTATGTGCACCTGGTCCATGACGTACTTCCGATCTTGCCAGCAATCGACAAATTAGTCAATGGAAGGATGGCACGGTGTCTCGTAACTAAAAGACCCTTCACAGTACAATGAATTTATGCCTCCTTATCTCAAGCCAACAGTCTCAAACTTAGGTCTTAAACTGGACAGTGATTTTGAACTAGACGGGCAAATTGGTGGTACAGTATTGTTAAATCCAGCTTCTTTCATCTTAGGCAGCTGGCTAAGGTAAACCTTCTCCTTTCTCAACAGCACTTTGAAACAGTAATTCATGCCTTCGTCACATCTTGACTGGATGACTGTCATGCACTTTACTTTGGAGTCAGCAAATCCTCCATTGAACATCTCCAGTTGGTCCAAAATGCTGCTGCTCGCCTCTTGACAGGTACTCGTAAGAGGGAGCACATCACTCCTACTCTGGCATCCCTTCACTGGCTCCATATAAATTTTGGAGTTCTTTTTAAGATCCTATTATTTATTCTCCAATCTTTAAATGGCCTTGCCCCACCTTTTTTATTCCTTGGTTTTTGACTCAGCATGGGACGTGATTTTTAGTTTGACTGTTTCTGCGTTCTACTGTCTTCTTTATTAATTTGTTGTTTGTTGTATGGATTATTTTTTCCTCCGTGTACAGCAATTTGTATACAGCGGTGGTTCTTATAAAGTGCTCTATCAATTGAGTTGATCCTTGTCGAAAAAGCTACATATCTCTGTGCCGAGTAAGAAACCCCAACTACTTCTTCTGTAGTCACTCCACACGCACTGACTTGAATTATCTCCTGCGTGAACTCGAAATGAAAAAGAGAGCAACTTGGAAGTGGACCAACGTCACAAAGCAAAATTTGGTATTCCGCTCTGGAGAAAGGTCACGTTGGAAAGTTTCCATATTGCAACTCAGTCTCCATCAATCAGCCGGCTTTGCATCCAGAACCAAGTCGGGACGAATTGTACTACTTGCAACTGGCTCCTTGCAGGACAGAAGACACTCTTCTATTCAGCCCTGACTGATGCAAGCGTGATGCAAAACTCCCCAACACTTGGACAAATAAGCCATCCACAAATGGTAAACAGTGTTGCATTGGGTTGCATTTGGCTCCGGCAGCTCCATCACATGCGTAGTAAACAACAAGGCGGGATCAAGCCAATGCTGCGCTCCCTTTGAGTCACATGGCAGGAAGGATTTTTTTCCGATCAGGGGCCATTTCTGTTCACTGCTGGTCACGGACAGTGGTCGGATGTAATGTAACCAAGTACAAATATTTTGTCGGTTTTTCAGCTATCTGGCGGGGTGGGGGACATGGAGGAATGGAAACCAGGAAGCATTAATGCGGATCACAGAAACAACAGATTCCGAGAAACCAAACATTCCCCAAAAGATCTGCAAGTGCTCAATCCACCCCCACCACCCCCCTCCAAAATGTTTGTAATTGCCTATAGATGCCACAAGATGGCAATCAAAGCAGAAATATTTTCCTAAAAAAAAAGCGTCCTTGAACAGGTTTAAAAGAGCTCCCCATCCGCTCCCCATCCTGCATGTCATCATAATGATTTGATCTCATTTCGCAAGCCGGATTAAAGTGTTTCAAGGCCGTTCGAATTGGAAATAAAGAAGGATTTTGGCCCAGAGTTAATGAATTACAGCGAATGGACATTGGTGTGAATTATTTATTGTCTGTATGATATTAAAAGCTACGTGGTGATTAGCAATTTAAATGTCTTGAGGGGTGAGTTTTATTACTTTCTATATATGTTGGGGGGGGGGGGATAAAAATAATTTTCTTAAAAAGCAGCTTGTCAAACCGTGGCTCTGTAATGTGTGTTCAAAAGGCATATTTATTCCTCGGCTGCTTGGCTTTGCATGAATTATGCAAACGGTCAGGGTGCGAAGCTGTTTTATTTTATGAAATGCAGCGTAAGTGCAACAACACTCAAATAAAGTGACATCAATGAAAGGAGCAGCTCTCTCACGGGTTCACCATGAACTACTACATTGTACGCATATATGACATCACATAGCATCATTGTGCAATAGCTTAGGGAAGAACCTCCTTCACTTTAGTATGGTATTTGAATGACAGGGCCATCATTCACATCATCACATCATTATAACTTAAGAGACGTTATTGACAAGTGGAAACAAATCATTATTGTTGACAAACTTGGAGAAAGTGTGATTCATTCCAGAATTGGAGGCCATTTTGGACCTTTGCTTTTTGGCTTTATTGCTACATATTCATCAATAATAGGTGATAAACTATCAAAAGTTTGATGACCTCATCTTAGGTCAATGCTACAATTTTTATTGCGTGACTTATTTGGTGTTTACAATCCCTGTCACTGTAATCACAGTAACAGGACGAATGTTAGCTTTCTCTCAGGAGTAGAAGCTAGCTTTTTAGCTAGCTATTAGCACAACAAAATGCCACCAAATCCACCACGTATGAATGAACCTGACCAGTGAGGACTTCAAAAGAAAATAATTAAAAGAGAATGATCCTCACCTGGACGGATATTTCAGAGGATTTCACTCGAATCCCAACAACTCTCTTTATACGCAGCAAACGTGACCGAATGGCGTGCTATGTGACAGCACCTATTTTGTATTCCGCTGTTTACATCAGGAGTGTGTACTCACAGGCGCTCGTGTGCGACCTGGCTCACTAACAACACGGAGGCCCGGGCCCGCAGGTCTGCGTGACCCGGAGACCCAGGCCCGGGCTAATGAGCAGGTAGCGCGGTTGCACTGGGGCTCTGCAGCTGCCGAGCCTTCCTCCGTGGCTCCGTGACATCTGTCCATATAAGGCGGCGTGGATGTTTTATTCTGGGAGGCAAACCGGGACAGAGGCGTTAATTATTCACTAACAGTAATTACGACATGCCCGCGTCTCGGTTTGGCGGCGACCACCCCATTCCTCCTTCGCTAGTCTTCGTGTGACCGGCCACCGCTATCGGCCTGCCAGAGTCCAAGAGACACAGCCACCGGGGACCTAATTAGCACAACATAAATTATGGGATGCTGATAAAGCAGTCACCGGTGGCATCGGAGGGCGAGTGCGCCGCTGAGCCTGTTTTCGCAGTTCACGCGGCGCAACCGACATGGCCGACAGAGTCTGTTTTTGTGTGTTTGTGTGTGCGTTTGTAACGCCACTCTACTGAATTCGAATTACACATTAGACTCTTTGCATTGGCACACACCTCTCAAAGTAGCTTCGTAAGTGACTATTTCCAGCGAACTTTTTTGAAATACAGATTAGTTTTACTACATGCCATTTCGTGGAAGTATTCTGCTATTCACTATACATCACTGGCATAGCTAGATGAGAAAAGATGCATTATTTGACGAAAATGAAGTGGAATGGCCCGATCACAGTGGATGGGAAACACTGCTTTAAAAGATTATCAGAAATGATCATCCTGTGTCGGGGATTGCGTCAGAGGTGATTTTCTGTCCCGGATATGCTCAGAAAACAGTCGGGATAAATGCTTAACCTGTTCGATATTTATGATTGCAAATTGCGTCGCGATTGTCAATGGAGATAGTTGATCAGTATGTGTACCGTGTGCAGTGTTGGTTATGTCAAGTACACCACACACGATAAAAGTAGTCTGCACGCACTGTGCATTTTTTTCCTGCTCACATGTCAGGTGCCTCACATTTTAACACTGGTCGAGATGTCAAATCATTTGGGATGTGTGCACCCATTTTCTCCTTGAGCCAGGTCGACTTGTGATTTTCAAAAAAAGTCCAAAGTCAAATCACAAGATTTGTATTTTTACCACTTGGAAAAAAATGTGGAGATACATTATTTGCATTGGACAAAAAAATGTATCCAAATCCAGATGCGTCTATTTTGTGCAGCCACTTGACAAACAATAAATTGAGTAAATTTACTCCATCTTTTTTTCAGTGTGGACATTAAATCAGGAAGTCATCAATCTGATTACAATTTTTTCATACGTCATGAAACACTGAAATCTGAACATATGGCCTGCACTTCTTAAGGATTTATCGTAAAATCTATATTAGGATTTATCGTAAAATCTGTAAGCAGAGTCACACAACAATAAAGTATGACAGAGAATGGAGTGATGGCTGAATCATTTGGGTATTGCAGGTTCTTCAGCCCCCGGCCCCGTTGGGACCAGCAGAGACAGCAGACAGCCGATTTAAAAAACACCGCGGGCATGATGGCTAGTTGAGAAGAATAAAGTGAAGCAAACTGTGGGCTGATGAGCCGTGAAAAGATGAAACCCACCTGCACCGACATTCCCCGCCAAGACACAAACAAATAAAAGGCGATGGAGGAGACGCTCGGGCAGCCTTGTTGTCTGTTTATCCGGGAACGAGCGAGGGGGCGCGTTTTTCCTCCTCCAGGTGCATTGTGGGCATCGCCCATGTGCCCTCTCGGACGCGCTGCTTGATTCGCGCTCGGCCTCGCTGTTGTGCATGTCGGCGAGCTCTTGACATGTGCACCGCCGCATGAATAATTGAGGCCTCGCACGCAGTCAGGCTTCAGCGAGCACTGCTTTGCTCCGGAGCGTTTGCGTTCCCCCGGACTCGATACTCCCACCGTCCAAATGCCTCGCTACTCTCCTTTCAAATGGACTCCTGTTGTCTTTGTGAGGAAGTCAAGGCACTTGCAAAGCTATCTCCAGAAACTTTGCTTCCTGATTTTAAATACCACCAACATGCGTAATGAGGAATTTGACCGTCATTTTGTGAACCTCTGATCCTTTCTTATGGTAGTGTCTCCACTTGCAAGTAGGCTCAAGGTCAACATGGATTGTTTGTGAACCTCTGATCATTTCTTATGGTAGTGTCTCCACTTGCAAGTAGGCTCAAGGTCAACATGGATTGTTTTTTTTTTTTTTTTTTTTTTTTTGTCAAATGCCGATTCCGATATTCGGCAGGCTAAAATTCTGATAACCGATTAATCGGCTAACTAATTAAAAAAAAAAGAAAAAAAAAAAAGGGGATTTCCAAACTGCGTCCCTCCATAGTCAAGTGTTGGGGATGGACAAATAAATGTTCCTCAGCCTTGTTTAGCCTTTCTTTGACTGACACAAACCGGGCAGAGGCTGCTGTCAAGCCTGCAGCGGCGCTCTCAGCTGGAGCGCCAGATAAAGAGCCACGCGTTAGCCGGGGTCGGACGTGATGAAGACGTGCTAAATCATTGAGGAAAGACCAGAGGAGATGGAGAATATAAGAGCATGCCGGACGTCTCCGTATCTTCTTTTTTTTTTTTTTTTTTTTTTACCTTTCATTCTTTCTCAAGTCTTTGCGCTTCACGCGGGCCGGCGCAGTTATCAGCTCGAACAGATAATCCCGTTTGGTTGCCTGATATAACTCCAATATGTGGCACTCAATCATAACTCGGCAACAAGCGGCTGGGAATATACGATGGGAGGGAAGGAAATGAAGACTGCCATGCCCACAGGGTGAAAAAAAATCCCAGGTCCCTTTTGGCAAAGTAATATCATTTATTTATCTATTTTGTCGGGGGAAAACCCACCCCTCTTTCAATGTATTTGTGAACACTGTCGAGTTTTTATTTTTATAAAGCCTAATGTAGCAAAGAAGATCCTAAAGATCAATTCACAGTTTTTTTTTTGTTTTGTTTTTGTTTTTTGTTTTTTTTGCTCCTCCACCTGTCAGCATAGTGCAGCGATTCCCAAAAGATCAATTTAATAAAATTCTATTGTCCAGTCCTACACAAAATGATAACATATATGACAAAGCATGTTTTAAAATTACAAACAAACAAACAAACAAACAAAAAAAAGCTAATCCACAGTTACCAATGCACAGTTAAACACAACAATCTCATTTTCAAAATACAAAATGAAAACACTTGCATGGAGCTGCTCTCGGCCACAACTCACACGCAGACGCTCACATGGAGACTCGCCGGCCACCCCGATTCCAGCACTTCACGTCACCCACTAGGCCGTGCCCCTTAAAGGCACACATCCAACATGTCCATACTTCAGGTATTTAACTGTTTCATTTATAAAGCTTGACCTAACTTTTTTCTTCCATGGCCACATACAAAAAAGTTGATGAAACACGCGAAAATCACTCAGTAAAGTCATGATGTTTTATAGTTAATTTAAGGCTCTATAAAGAGAAATGTTGCTACTGTTTTAGCTCTAAATGCTTTTTTTGGCATTTCTAAAAAAGCTCGATAAAGAAATTTTATTATTAGCAATCGTCGTAGTCGTGGTCAAATGAGTTGCATTCATAGGGGGATGTGGGTGTCGTAACCCCAAACACACACACTTTCCCAGCACCCACACCAAAAGGGGTCAAAAGTTATTTTTTTATATATGCTCTGGGCCGCTAGGAAACGGATAGCAGGCCGTAAATGACCCCCAGGCCGTAGGTAGGACACCACCATGCTATTTATCAGTATCACCCAAAAGAAAACAAAAAAATCATAATAATAATAATAAAAAAATAAAAACGGTGGTGCATTTGTGAGTACTGGAACAAATTAGGAGCAAGGGATGCAACGGGTGCAATTTCACCCTTTTAGGGACAGCGGTTACTACAGTGGACAGCTTATCAGGTTATCAGGTTACAGGTTATTATTATTTGTGCACAAAAGGGTTAAAAGTGGGGGGAAAAAAAATATTTGTCCGAAAGCTTTGACTACATTCTTTTGACATTGAAGTCCTTGGGAAGGAGAGTAGCACCAACAAGCCCGCAGAAGCTCGAAAAGGGAAGAAGACGAAGTTGCGCTAAGGGAGCTTTGCACTGCCAGCGGCTGCTCTCCGCTTTGAAGCAGTGACTAGAAAGGGGCCGCGGCCACTCTTAGACTCCTTGATGTGGTTTCATCATGTGTCACTCGTCCGGGCATCGCCTCGAGCGGCGGACGGTTGGGCTCTTTCAGGACTACGGACGCTCACCTTGATGTGGTGACGTCGATCAATAGTCGGACCACTGCTGTATTATGGAGCGTGGCCATGTCGCGGTGCTCAGAGAAGCAGGATTGAGAGCTCTGCGGAAGTGTTTTTTTTTTTTTTTTCAAAACAACTACAATAGTCATCATTAAAAGCACTGGTTTCCGCACAGGTCACATTATTTCCCTCCGAAGGCAATTATGATGTTGAACCCATATAAATGTTTGATACATCACATGACCACAGGATCCAGTTAAAAATGTTTAATTATTTTTCAATTTATTCTGATGGGACGATTGGTTCGTTTGGTGATTTGTAATTCATCTGTTGACAAATAAACACAATTTTTATGAGTACAAAAGAAACCTGCAATGATCTAAAATGAATATAGATATCAACAATAGAAAATGACTACGTTTAGTTCTTTAAGTGGGTGCTCAAACTCTCCGCGTTATTGACAAAGATCAGATTTTTCCATCTTTATTATACTACTTAAATTTTTACTCTTCTTTTTCTTGTTCTTGAAAAAAGAATATTGATAGTAATTAGTAGTTGGAAAAAATGTCTTTTTATTTTCTTTAAAAAGTATAATTTAAAAAAAATCTATTTTAAAATATGCATTTTTAACAAAGTAGAATAAATAATCAAAATACAGATTTTTTTGAACAAATAATCATCGGAATGAATGATTAACTTATAATCATCAGTAAATATGTAAACATTAATTATGTATCACATGATTATTGTAATAAATATTAAATGAGATGCATTTGTAACAGAATGTACTCCAATAAATTTCTGTGACTGAAATTTGAAATGCATTAAAAGTATTTATTTGATCATATGCATTCAAAATGGAGTGGGTGATTCATGATAATGATCATGATGTGATAATAGCGAGTATTTGTAAAAGAGTAAAGTAAAAGGACAATAAAACTCCAACACTGAATTTATTTAATTGAGAAGGTATTTCACTGAGCGCCCCGATGACGTGTTATGAATGCTTTCCTTTTTCAAGCTTCGCTAGAATGAATAGTTATTTACACGCCACGTTATGCTTGCACATTTAAAAAATACACTACTTCAGATTTGATCATGTGGTGTTCTGCACGAAAGCACCAAAAGACATTCAAGATAACATTCAACTTAATCGTGGTGTATCAAACTGGCACCCGCGTTATTTGAATTCAAACGAAAAGTCTGTTCATTATTTTAGATGCTACGAAGAATGATTGGTCATGTCTCTTTTTGAGAACCAAATTTTCCCATTTTGAAAGTGAATCCTAGTGGACAAACAGACGCTTGCTATAAAATTCACATTGTCTGCTTGTGTTGCCTGGCTCAATAAAGCCCCCCGAAGCTCCCACTAAGTACTATTAGTATTTACTGCCTGTGTTCTGGTCTGGTGTCTCCCCAAAGATAGATTATATCCAAGACAGCCTATGACCGACGGAAAGGGGGCCACAACGCCGTAGCCTTTGGAGAAATATGCGCTTATGAAATCATAAATATTATCTCAAAGACTAATTAGCATTAAGAGCACCGGTGATTGTATTTATCGACTTTAGCCACAATTAATAACCGCAGCCTTGAGAAGAGCAGCGGGCAGATAGGCAGGACATGTTTAGGTGCGTCAAGGCCGTAAACCCATTACACGAGCGTGCTGATTGAGGCGAGCCCCCACCGGGGGGAATAAGTAATTGTGCCGGAGAATTTTTAATTGCTGTGAAATGCGTTCTAGATTACACTACCTTGTTTTTAAGATGGGTGGAACATGGCTAAAGGGCAGGGATAATAGTGCCGTGTCGCGGCTTTGCTAATGGCCTGCCAGACCATGCGTGATTATACGGAGGCCCGTTAGCTTTGAATGCTAATGGCCAAGGTTAGAATATGTTACGGTAAGTATAAGTGCAGAGTTCACAATTCTATACATGTTGCAGACAGTTGGCTGGCTATTTAGAATGCTCACAGAAAATATTTGAGGTGCATTTAATTTTACGGGTAGAGTGATGTTAGCTTTGCACGAAACAACAGCAACTGTTTAACATCATTTTGATTCTTCACGTTAAGTTGCTAATACAGGGCGGTCAACAAATTTGGTTCTGGAGATCTAAAGAATGAGACAAATTAGCGTTGACTGAGAACAAATTATTTCCAGAAGGTTTCGCAGACAGATGAAATTTTCTTGGAATGCTAACAGTTGCTTGCTTTGAATGGTAAATTTGTCTGTACAAGTGAATAAAAGCTGGTTTCGAATGCTGACGATAACAATTTGAGGCAGCAATTAACTCAATATTACAATTTGGAATGCTAAATAAATACAGGCACATCGTAAATGGCTGCTAATGCTAATGTTTTTAAAACTCTGTTACAAGAGGCGAGGAAAGTTATCTCAGTGTGGAAAAGTCATATATGTAGGTAAGCCTGGTTCTTCTACAGGAAGATAAATGTTCTCATCAGATGCTTGGGGCTACATTTTGAGGTAAATACTCCACAAGGAGCAGTCAATAAGTTCTGAATGCTAAAAGAGACGTTCTTCAGGGTAAATAATCTGTGGCCAGTTCCGCACAAATATTACAACGTTAACAATATTTGTAGGTAAATCCTGATGTATGTATGCATTGTTTACGTGAAGAACAGTCAGATGAGAATCCAGACTGAGCTAATTTAACACTTCAGTTCGAGTAACGTTAGCCGAGTATGCTAACAGCGGGTTGGGACAAACACAGAAAGGTGCTCTGTGCTTGTTGTTGGTTTCTTTCCACTGCATACTTAATGAAATGATCGTCTTTGTAATGGTGAAATAGTTCTTAAAGCACAAATGGGGAAAGATAACCAGGGGGGGATACAGGACTATGGGGCAGCCAGTGGTCTCATTGCTAATTATCTTTAATGTGCTTCTCTGGCAGTTTTTCGGTGCGGGGCTTGTCGTTGGCTCTTATGTGGGATGCTCTCCAGAGCCCCCCCGCATCTGCACCCTCCCCTTTCTCAGTACCCTCTGGCTAATAACCACTCGAGGAACCGTCGAAGGGTCACAAGGCGTGATTCAGTCCTGTTTAGCCCATGTTTGTTTCATCATGCTTGCAGGTATTTGTGAACAAAGGCCAGACAAACATTGGTTTGGAGATGCGCTTTTTCGAGAGCTTTGTGTAGTTGGCATGCAAAGTGTACCCTGGAGTGTCTGTCTGTGGTTTCTCAGGAACTGTTGACACGAGAACTATTTTATATTAAAACGGATGATAACAATGTACTTTTGGCCATTGTTTACATTTGGTGCCAACATGTCTAGATCTAAATAAAACCTGATATGATTCACATATCTGACAACGCAGCATTCACAGACAAATCGGATATACCCAGTCAATAGGATCAGTGGAACACACAGATTGATGACATAAAAATACCACTCGCAGTAAATGAAGTGAAATATCCATCCATCCATTTTCTAATCCGCTTATCCTCACAAGGGTCGCGGACGTGTTGTGGCCTATCCCAGCTGTCTTTGGGCAATTGACGGGGGACACCCTGAACTGGTTGCCAGCCAATCGCAGATTAAAATGAAATATGTAAAAAAATATTGCTTTGGCACCATCTTGTGTTTTATTTAGTCAGGCCATAGCCTTGTCTAGTTGAAAAAAAAAGTGCTTTGCCACTACCTTGCGCCATCCATAGGCAATTCCAGTAACCCACAGCTATGTTGTGGTTCACCCTTAACTGTAGGATTCAGTGAAATGGTGAATTTCTAATTTATTTTTGCTGGGCGGTCTGGAACGTAACAGCTGGTGATGGAGGCAGGCATTATTGTACCAACCTATTTTGGTACTCATGGATTTTTGCTATTTGCGGTGCTGTTCCCAAATGTGCTCTGTTCACAATACATCAGTATCGAAAATATGGTTGACTAGTGTGGTATTTGTGCATCTTCTGTGATATTGCTTTTGTGTCAACTGTATTCAGAGAAGATAAGGTACTACTGGCCTGGTATTCTTACTACAGCCTTCTCAATGATTTTGACAACGCTATCGTCTGCATGTGAAACTTTTCCAAAACACTTTTGACTTGGTCGCTCTCTTGTAAATGTACCTTCAGTGCACGACGTCGGGCTTTGGAGAAGACTTGAGGGTGAGCGACTACCTTCTCGACACTTGCAGCGTGGTGGGGCATCGATAGGCCTTGAAGAGTTCAAGTAAGAAGTATCATGCCGAAATTTGACAGCTCTCGTGCTGCGGGAGACGACGGCTTGTCTCTTTTTGCCGTCCATGACGCCCATTGTGTTGAATTACCTTTCATTCAAATGCTTACACCCCACGCTTGTCTGGTGCTCACCTCGCAGTGCTTGTCCATTTTTTTGATGATTTATGCTCCTCGGAGCTCTCGCGGCCCTGTTTTGAGGCCGGTGGTTGTTGCTTGGGTTTGCATCACCAACAAATATATATTTTGGGGGGGATAGGATGAGGGCGACCTATCAGACGGATGATGATTGAACTGATGTGTTTGCAGAAAATGAGTAAACAACATTAATTTCATATGAAAAAGAAAGCATGCAAGTGAGTAATTCTCAAGCTGATAAACTTTTGAGGGAGAAGTCCAAGTTTTGAAGTACATCCTCAAAGTCGTTTGACAGTAAGTGCGCTGATTTCACCCTACAACACGCATTCCATGAGAGAAGACGTAGCGAGTGATTCATCAGTCCGAGGCCGTATTGAGGCCGCGGAGGCAGCGAGATGCTGATTGGGGTGCGAGCCTGCCAATTGTAGCAAAGACCTCGATGCGCGGTACACTTCTGCGGAATTAGCACAAGAGCCGGTTGATCTTTGTCGCTTGGGGGGAAAAACAGGCACCCCAAGTAAAGCCCGATCTACTTTGAAAGCACCCCGAGATCATACACTGTCTTTAACATCAAAAAAGGTGTCCGCGCGGATATTCGTAATGGGTTTAACGCGGATGAATTATTCAAATCTTCCCCGAGTGCCTCTCTCCGACGAGTCGATCCACTTGCAAACGGTCGCAGCTAAATGCTACTTTTCTCATGTGTGTGGTGATATTACCGTAAATGTAAATGACATGGCAAAACGCATGCCTGATCGTGGGAAGAGCGCAACGTCTACATGGAAGCATCCAAATGTCGAAGACAATGTCGCAAAATATTTTTACCCCATGCAACCGCGGACACCAAAATGCCATTTTGATTGGAGTGTCGGCGTTCAGGCCAGGTGTGTCAAACTCATTTTTGTCGCGGGGCCACTTTGAAGTTACGTCTTCCCTCAAAGGGCCATTACGACAGTGAAACCGAATAAATGTTTCATCAAAGTTCTCGGAAAAAAATGGAATGAAACGAGGCAAACGTGCTAACCGCTATACAGCCACGCTGCAAAATGTATTTTTCACAGACATCACATTCCCATGAAACATTTTTGTTCAAGACAGACCCCTATGGAGCACAGGTGTCAAAGTCAAGGCACGTGGGCCAGATCTGGCCCGCCACATCATTTTATGTGGCCCACGAAAGCAAATCAAGCATGTGAAGTTCCACGATGCATGCAAAAGTCTGAACCAAAATTTCAAATTGTCATACGTAATCCACAATAACAGTCATTATTCTTGATTTCTGATTTTAAAACTAGTTATCCATCAATTTGTCGTGGAGGGGATTAAACATTTATATGGTTTCGCAAAATTCATAACGGCCCTCCAATGGAAACCGTAACTGCAATGTGGCCCGTGACAAAAGATGAGTTTGACACCTCTGCCATAGAGCATGTTGTCGAGGGTGGGGTTGTGTGTTTGTTCGGCCTGTGGATTTGTGTGGACGGACTTGGGGATCTTTACAGTTATTACTGTCTGTTATTGGCATTGTGAAAGGCAGGTGTGTAGGAGAGTGTGTGTGTGTGTGTGTGTGTGGGGGGGGGGTATGGGGATGGAGA
>NW_017842060.1:4453374-4496848 GCF_001891065.2 Hippocampus comes | reverse complement strand
ACCCCCACCCCCACCACCCGGCTCAGGTCTGAACTCTAATTACGGTGAGAACACGGCACACTGTCGCCCAATATTAAGTTGTCGAGGAGACGACCCGAGATAATCGATAAACACTTTAAGTTGCGGCGAGAGTGCGGGGAAGCGCCGCTTCTGTTCAGTGGGAACCGGCAACACCCAAAGCCCTCCTGGCTCATGAGAAGACTTTTGGGACAGTCCGAGGATGATTGCGGGGTAATAATCCTGAGCATGCTCCCCCCACCCCGCTCCTCGATAGAAACACTCACATACTTTCATGTGAAGAAGAACCCCACCATCACCACCACCGCTGGCAGCGGCTTCCCAGCGGGGCCGCCTGAGCACCCGTGTGTCTTGAGCGGAAAGGTGAACACGGTCACTCTAATTACAGGGGCCCCGACTCTCTCACACGCTCGCCAGGCATAAGTAAAGACAGGCCAATTAGGGCGAGCGGGAGATAAGGGAAGTTTTATTTGTATACTAATTAAGCCCCTGATGAAATTCAAAGGGGAGGCGGTCGGAAAAGGGGATCAGGGGAGGGAGTGGGTAATTGTGTGTTTGAGGAAAGGTTGCTCTAGGTGCAGTTATCTGAGAAGCACAGCCTTGAGATAGTTGCCCCCTAATCCCACGCTGAGCCCACCGCCGCGCTGCAAGGTCTCTCATAATTTGATCCGTTACCTACCAAACGCTAAGCTCTGACAGCAAGATCATCGGCGGCGTTTATTGCTTCTATGCTGGGAAACACGAAAAAAAAAAACAAAACAAAAAAAAACCGAGTGTGTATGTACGACTGTCGTTTACACCAAAATAGCAACAACGATCGGCCCAATAGTTTGTTTGCAGCAGGAAAAAGAACTGCTTCTATTTTTTGAGTCATTTCAATCTCAATCGATGCTACTTATGGCGTACCAACGAGCAAAGAGCTTCAGCGGTCCATCGAAATACGTTGCGCGGCCTCTCATAAGTCTTTGCGGCGACTAAGCCACACTTATGACAAGTATCGTTCTCACGAAGGGATGAGAAAGATGGAGAAGCCATGCCAGTGCTAAGATAACCCAAAATTAGCATGTCATTGTAAAATTACGTTCTTGAGGATCGATTACACTTTTCTCAGTGGTCCCGCTGGAACCACGTTAAAGAGAAACAGGAGAATAGCAGGCGCATTTACTCATTATCCGGAGAGAAAATTATCCAAAATTAGGCTAAACATGACCGAGAATGGAAACCGAAAGAGTGGACGTAATATATAGTGAACGTTTATACCGTCATTAATATTATTTGTTTGTTTTCACAATAGTCCGGAGTTTTGATTTTGACGTTTGAGATGTGCACAATATTACATTCATCCATTATCTGATCTGCTTATCCTCACGAGGGCTCGCGGGCGTGCGGGAGCCTATCCCAGTCGGTGGTGTTCACCCTGAACTGGTTCCTAGCCAATCGCAGGGCACACAGAGACAAACAATCAAAGACACTTCAAAATAATCTAGAGTGTTCAGTTAGCCTACCGTGCATGTTTTTTTGGGAATGTGGAAGGAAACCGGAGTACCTGGAGAAAACTCACGCAGTCACAGGGAGAACATGCAAGCTCGGCACAGGGAGGCCGGAGCACGGAATCGAACATCTGTACTGTGAGTCACACGTGATCACCAGTCGACCACCGTGCTGAGCATAGAAACCATTCCCAAAAAGTTTAAACGGAAATTTACATTTGCCCCCACTGAAAATATTTCTTGAAAAGAAAACACGGTTTGCCGCTATTCGCAATGTGAATTTTCAAAAATAAACCTGTTAATTACGCTCATCAAAGAAAAAAAAGTAGCCTTGCCCAGGTACAAATATGCTTTTTCGTCAAGAAAATTGACTCATTATCGAAAGGTTGAGCCCGAGTCATTTTCCTTTCTACCCTCGCCATCCTTGCTGCCAGAGAAGTAAGCGAGTGTGAGCGCACCGCTTAGCTGCGATTCCTGCAGGTCATGTATAAATCCATTAAACATCCGCAAAGCCGACAGAAACGTCACTTACCGCGACCACCTGAAGACGGCGTCATTAGCAGTCAACCCCGAAGCGGTCCTTTAAAGCTCAGCGGGGCTGTTCAATCGCGCGGAGCGTTTCGTTTCTTATTAGCGATTAGCTTCAGAGAGTAAGAGAGAGACACCCCCTGTGACACATTGTCACAGTAAGCCGAGTTGGGTCGGGTATCAAAGCGGGTTCCCCCCCGCCGAGTTTTTCCAGAGTCACCTCTTTTCCCAGGTTTTCCACCGAGACCGAAAATAATAAAATAAAAAGTAGAAAGTCAAGAAATCTGCAATTCAACAAATGGCGGCAGGGGGCCTATTTTACTCTCGTTTCGAAAAACCAAATTTTCCACCCGTGCCTCATCATTGTGCCAAAGCTCCCTGCTTCAAATTGAATTTGCACACCGCTGGATCAAAATATTAATGATGTCATAATTCCCGCTCACGTTGCCAGTGTAATGTATTAGTTGTAAAAGGGAATACATTGTCATCCTAAACCACAGGTGTCAAACTCAAGGCCCGGGGGCCAGATCCGGCCCTCCGTGTCATTTTATGTGGCCCGCGAAAGCAAATCATGTTTGTCAACGTCCATGATCCTTGCTCAAATCTGGACCAAAATGTCAAATTGTCATGCGGGATAAATAACGTTGAGATTTTGCAATAATTTTGACAATAACAAAAATTGAACAAACAACAAACAAACAGCTGACTGGTTTTAAAACTAGTAATTCAATTTGATTTGTTGCGTACAAGTAATAATACGGCAGCCCGGTGGTCTAGTGGTTAGTGCGTCAATCTCACAGTGCAGAGGACGTGGGTTCGATCCCGGCTCCGGCCTTCCTGTGTGGAGTTTGCATGTTCTCCCCGTGCCTGCGTGGGTTTTCTCCGTGTGCTCTGGTTTCCTCCCACATTCCAAAAACATGCATGGCGGGCTGATTGAACACTGTAAATTGTCGATAGGTGGGAGTGTGAGCGCAGATGGTTGTTCATCTCTGTGTGCCCTGCGATTGGCTGGCAACCGGTTCAGGGTGTCCCCCGCCTACTGCCCGGAGACAGCTGGGATAGTCTGCAGCACCCCCCGCGACCCTTGTGTGGATAAAGTGGGTCAGAAAATGGATGGATGGACATTTAAAAAGCATTGACAAGTGGAAGAGTTGAGGACATTGAAAAGCAAAGTAAAGAAATAAAAGTAGCTTTTGAAAAATCACGAAACAACGTGGAACAACGTGATTTTGGAGAACATGACTTTAAAAATGCTTTAAAAGACCTTAATCAAAAGAGAAAAAAAAATAGTTTTTAACATGGATTTGAAAGCGTTTACGCTCGAGGCAGACTTTACTCCTGCATTTGGGCGCAGCATAACAGCTAAATGCTCCTTCGCCATGTTTGCTTTGAACTGTGGTCTCAAATGATGACTCAGGTTTGCAGATCTCAGAGCCCAAGTAGGTTGATATTCCATTCGTATTTCTTTAATCAGGACTTGAACCTTTAAGTGATTTTTTTAGACCAGTAGCAGATTTTTAAAATCTATTTTACAACTGACTAGGACCATTGCAACAATCAAGTCTACTGGAGATAAAAGCATGAATAAGTTTTCTCCTGGTCTGCTTGGAGCATGCAACCCTTCAATCTGGAAGTTTTTTCCCCCCGCTGGTAAAAGTCTGTCTTTGTGATCACGAGCAAGTTAATTGCAATCCTGTGTGCTCTTGAGTCCCCCCCACCCCACCCCCACACCCCCTGCCATCTCCACTGCCTAGCAGTGCCCCAACGCTCTGCCAACTCTTTGTCTACAAGTAGTCTCCTGGAGTTTGATACCGAGCTTAAAAGGGGAGAGAAAAAGATCAATCCCGATGTCAGCAACTCAGCGTACGCCTCTCGCAGCAGTGGCAGGACAAGTGTCAGCTGGAGAAGAGGCAGCCATCGTGCGGAGAGCGGCAAGTGAGGGAGGGAGGGAGGGCAGAGAGGAGGGATGAGAGCCCAACCCGGGGGTAGGGGGTGGTGGTTTCAGGAGGGTGTGGGGGGGGGGGCAAGCGCACCTCTGCTAGACAAGAGATCAATTCCCTCCATTTCACTCTCAGCTCCTGATAACAAGCAAAAGTTCAGCAAGCCCAGAAGCTGTCTTGCTTTTTGAAATGCGCATTCTGCCGTGCTGTGAGTGTGTACACGGTGACAATCATAATCATGATCTTTAAAATTGTGCACTAACGAAAAACAGAAATGTAAAAGTATAAGCAGAAATGGAATTCGGTGGTACACTGTCCCGATTGGTCTCCCCATGTCAACGTCTTTACGCAGAAGAGTGACAGGGGGGAAAAAAACAAACTGTTGACTTTTAAAGGAGATATTAAACGGGGGCTTCTGGTACATGTAGAATCTGGAAAACGGACTCTGCTCCCGTCACTTCCGTTCTGTATCAATGGTGTTTATACGACGAGTGTGACATGGGAAATGTCAAGAAAATGCGTGTTATAGAACAGGCAGCGTGAAATGGGACGGGTGGTACTACCTCAAAAGCCGTTACATTGACTTGGTCTTTGTGTTTGATGTCGTTTCTTTGTATATAGAACAGCGACACAGAAAACGACAGATTTTACTGTCCGTGTGAAAGAGACTTCTGAGAGTACCTCTGAAGCCGTGAAATTTCACGGGTCGACTTTGCTCTCCCGTTCTGTGTCAGTGCCATTAATACAGAAAAGCGTTCGCGGAAATATCAGAGACAATACGGCACTCAGGAAACGGGCTTGTGATACTTCCTAGGGATCCAGAAAAGTGTCAGCTCAAAGTCACCCCCACACCCTCTTCCTCCGGCAGGGATCCCAACACAGTAGAAGGAGAAGTGACAGATCTTACAGGCAATACGAAAGGGGCCTTTGATGCAACAAGAAGACTCGACATTTTTGAATTTCTGGGTCGATTAAACCGCTGTCAGTAGCATTTATGTGGAGCGGCGGCATGGCAAAAATCCAGAAAAAGTTTGGCTTTTACAGGTAGCCTGAAAAGACCTTCTGATACGAACTCAGACTCCAGAAAATTTCAAAGTGGATGCAAAACTAGACAAAACTAGCTACTCATTACTGTGCCCGGTCAGATTGATAAATCCTCATTGCTGCCTGGCTGTAATTTGCCGTGACTGCTCGGATGACGTTGTTGCCTTCCAGAGAGGCTGATGTTTTGTGACAGTTCCGGAGCCGGTTCTGCTTAGACACAACCACAAATGGAGAGTCCATTCAGCAAAGGGGAAGCCTGGAACATTGCCACTTCTCATCAAACTTGAAACCCAAGACAAGGATCGCCCCCGTGAAGGTACTCGGCGGACTCACGGTGGCCTGAAATTAATCACACGTTGATAAGCTTGGAATCGGTTTGATTCCACCCCCCCCCAACACATTGGCATCCATATGTCACAACTGTCTGGTTAATGTACTCCATGATGAGGTTTCCCTCAGCAGATGGCACTCGCATCTTCCTATGAGTGCATTTAAACGACAAAACTGACGTCCATTGTTTTTGTCACGTTCTTCTCGGGGAGACAATATCACGCAATTGACCTTTTACATGATTTTCAATTACAGAAGAGAGATGAGACGGGGTCCCCACAGTGCAGCTGTCTCTGCCATGTCCCGAACATCTGCCCATCCAACGTGGCGGCATCCCCCCCCCCACCACACACACAACCATCACTAGGTTGCCAGCCCTGCCCGCGGTGGGCAGGTGCGTTCCGGGCCCCTTCTGTCATTAAGCGGCCCAGCTGCACTGTCACGTCTGGCAGCGAGGCAGCGGGTGTCATGCGTGACCCCCCCCCCCACTCCCGTCAGGGCTCCCTCGGAGGGCGGCGCGCAGACCTTGACAGGGCGGTCGAGGGTGAGGCCCATGCGAGGGATGTCTATGAAGGACAACCGTGCCCCACTTTTTGTGCCACCTCGACATGTTTGCCAGCACTCTCGGACAAAGGCCGAATGGGCCCACCTCATGCTCTGCCCGTCACTAAAAAGACAATTACTGTCGCTCTGCAAAGCACCGCTTTGAGGCATTTCCAATGGCAATACAAGTGCTCAAACAAATGAACTATTATACTATTAGCTTAGCGAGTCGGATTCTAGCATGAGCAAGCAGGCCGGACGGATCTCGCTGCCTTAAATGTGAGTCTGCTTTGCATAATTTGGGCTTTTGAAACTTTTTTTTTTTTTTTTTTTAAGGCGAGCCCTACTCTTGGATTACAGATGGCAAGAAACTAAATCACAAAAATCTGAAGAAACAGGAGCGAAGGAGAAGTTAATTAATTAGTGTTGGCTGAACAAAGGTGTAGTGAGGTACGGAAGTTTTTTTCTTGAAAAAGCATTTTCAAATCGCATTTGACACAGTGGAAGTCAACATTTGGACTTTTTATTTTCTTAAATTTTTTTAGGATGACCCAGCTTCACCTTGCACACGGGCACACACACACACACACACACACACACATTGGTATTGTTGGCGGCATGCCTTGATCTGCCGACACCTCCCGGCGTCCCTGGTGGCCTTTGTCACAGAAGAAAGAGAATGATCAATATCCCCGCTAAACTTCACGTTCAAAGCCAATGGCAGGGTCTCGTGCATTCACGGGGAGGGGCGGGGGGGGGGGGGGGGGCTCCTTTTAATGAAGCCTCTTTCATTCCGTACAAGTTTTTTTTCTAAAACATCAAACAATAAATTGGCCGCGGCGGCACCGTAAAATATTTAGATCTATTGATTTTGTTTGAAAAATGCAGTGGGCGAAAAAAAAAAAGCCCGTCTCCCGCGGTTTCGTGCTGCTATGCTGTGATCGCGTCAATCCATCCGAGTGTTTGCATTTTATCTTGCCACGTTTTCTCTCAAAAATGTTCTCAAAGATTCAGAAAGTCTTTGCTAAAATGGTTTATTTAGGAAAAAAACCCCACTTTAGACATCTCAGACTCTATTCAGTTGAGCGAATAAATAATCCCAGCCAGGAAATCCTGTAATTTAGTGACAAGAATCAACTGTCGAAATGTGTTGCTAAGAAAGGTATAGAGTTTATGTCTAAGTTAATTAGCATTTAGCCATTCTCGACCTATGAAATCATACTTAAAGGTGAAGTCAAATGAAAATTTGTCCTTAAAGTACGTTCTTCGTTCCCCCACTAATCTAAACATGTGATTCCAGTTAATAATGGGTTTGTGAAATATGATTTAAGCAGAAAAATGTACCAGTTTTTATCCACCACAGGGGGCGGCCATTTTTTCACTTGTCTCGAAGATGACATCACGGTGCCTTTCATTAATGCTTGCTGTTGATTGACACCAAATTAATTGGCGATAGGTCTACTACACACATTTTGAATTAAAAAAAAAATATGTATCTTAAACTTTTCTTAGATTATTTGATCTATAATTGGTCAACCTACGGCTCATGGGCCAGATGCTGGCTACGAGGGCCTGCCGCGCAATCCTAAAGCCAAATAAAAAGCTTGGAGTAACTGCTGTAAAAAGAACACCATTCGAAAACAAATGCTCATCATGGACAGTGGATATAAAATGTGTGATGTCAAAAGATGCGCCGAATATGACATGAAAAGCCTACTAAAACAAAAGAACTTTATTCGGGGTTAATCAGCGGCACTGAAAAAGATGTCAGGTGTGTGCCGACTCTGTGTTAAAAATGCTTGGTTAATTTTGAACGCAGCCCACATCACACTTATGCTTCCATGTGTTTGTTATTTTTGATCCCCCTAATTTTAAAAAATTGAGTTCCACAGGTTATAGGTCACATTCATGGAATTTAAATAGGGGTGTGTAGACTTTTTATACCTGCTGGAATAACATTCTTTTGTTTTCATAAATTTATTCAGGCCTTCAGAGGACTTGAAAAGGTTCTTTTGAGGTCATTGCATCTCTCTGCAACAATTGTGTTTGGAGAGCTGGCTACTTTGGGGTAAATTTGCATACAGCGAGCATTTTTCTGCTCCTGATGTGGGAACAAGATGTACTGTGTGCGCACTTGCCGTTGCACGACGCATGTGTGCGTGCGCGCGACGTTAAACATCTGCGGGGTCATTCACTTAGCCGTGAACACGAAGCGACATGGCGGCCCATCTGCCGACATGCATGCAGGCGGGCCTGGCCAAGCCTGCAACCTTAGCGATTGCGTCATCCCGCCATCTTCCAGCACGGCTGCTTCGCCAAAGTGACAACCGCCTCCTCTCCTCCAGTTGTGGACACGGCAGGGCGGCAGATGCTGAGCCTCTGGGAGGTTTTTAGACATGGCATAATGAATCTCAACTACTTTGTGTGTTTTGTAGGGATGAACAATTTCGGACAAAGGCTCTGCCTCATAGTTCTGAGGTTCAGGGTTCCAATTTAGAGTTTGCATGCTCTCCTTGTGCTTTTCTTCGGGCACCTTCTACATTTCAAACACATCCATTTTGGATTCATTCATGACTTGAAATTGGCCTTAAATGTGAGTGCGAGTCTCACCTAAAGTCAGATAGGATAGATCAGAAAATGGATGGATGCAGATACTTGCAGTTTACCGTGAGATATTTTCAAACATCAAATAGACTCAATAGACACAACATTAGGTACACTAAGTACCATCTCAAAATGAAACGGATTCATCAAAATCGGGGGAAAGAGACTGAATTTTACTGTAAGCCACTTAAACATGAGGGAAGACAATGTAAGGCAAATTTATTTATACTGTATCGCATGTTTCATACACGAGGCAACTCAATGTGCTACACGCAACCAAAAGCACGACACCTAAAAGCGTTTACAAACGGAACAGCTGAAGACGTTCAAAAGCAAAGCAAAGAGAACAAACGTAGCTGGGTCAAGTCCTGAAAAGAGAAGCGAGGTGCTGCTTGCCAAATAGTGAGCATATCTTTTGATCTAATGCTGCCCACTTGCCACAAAGTGGACATGGCTGATAATTTCCGTGCACTTGCTTTTTGTCTCTTTTAGGTTTGAACTTCAACTTGCCAAATAATAATCCTAGATTGACTTACAAACACTTT
The DNA here is from genome assembly GCF_001891065.2 of Hippocampus comes. Taxonomy (NCBI): domain Eukaryota; kingdom Metazoa; phylum Chordata; class Actinopteri; order Syngnathiformes; family Syngnathidae; genus Hippocampus; species Hippocampus comes. The sequence continues at coordinate 4,487,806 of NW_017842060.1, read as the reverse complement.
ATATCACATTTATAAATATTTTCCCAACAGTACCCTTCTTATTTTGGGTGGACTGTCAGCGCACGCCACTGAAGGAGACCAAAAGACTCGAGACGCGCTTGATGCTGACTCCGGCGCTTCCCAGATGTTCCACTTCTTGTTCATTCGCATCGTTAGCATCCAGCTATGATTGATAGCAGTAACTCTTGCATTCAAATAAACAGTAATGCTTTTATATTTCATTGCATGATTGAGCAATGGGAATCCGGAGAGATGATCACATATCATCTCCGGCATCATCCATCATTTCATGCTGTTGAACTGAAATGTGCGACTCCCGAGCAAGTCACAACCCTCTGATGTCCTCCCTGTGGAACAAACACAAAGTAATCCTCATCACAGGCGCTCGATGGGGAAACGTTTTCTAGTGACGGAGGAAGACCAGCAGGTGGCAGTATGATACTTGAGTCTGTATACAGCGGCAACCAAAGTCACAGCAGCTTGATTCCGGTGGCAACGCTTGCAAATTGTTCTTATATTATTACCGTTATTGCCAGTCTTAAATTTTTTTGCTGCCATTTTAAGATATCATATCATCACATCAATTTTATTCAGTTAGTTCTCACCTCCCGAAATGCCGCCCGGTCAACAAAAACACAGCGCTAAAAACGAGTTTCAGTGAATATTAAAATATGGAGGCTCGTTGTGCAAACGTTATTTTAAAAAAAAATTTTTTGTTTGTATCGTGTTAATTCGCTGTATATTCGTCTTTAAATGTTCTTCAATGGAGAACGGAAATAGTCATTTATCTCAATCTATTTTTTCAAGTGCTTTGCCTGTAATCAGCTGAACTGAAACTGTTCATTCACACACATTGCCAACACCATTTTCCATTCTGCAACGTTTATTCTTTTTTCTTTCTATCTTTTTTTTTGCGAAGTCGACGTATCACTCTTCCAACTGGCAGAGTGTGCAGCATCATTTTCTCCGCTACGTCCTCACGAAAAGCAATTAAAAGGTGGTCCAATCTGTGCCTGTCTGACCCTGTCGCTTCAGTCTGCTCACAATGATTTATCGTGCATTGTTTTGACTGCAGAACTCCTGTTGACTGCAGTTGGATTGTAAAAAACAAACTAACAAACAAAAAAGTATTATAAAAAATAAACAAAAACTCACAGTGGTGGGCAACTACTGCAAAATTCCCCAAATAAAGAGGACCTGTTAAAAAAAAAAGGCCCAAAATTGTAATCCAGGAATGCTTCTAATATAGAGTACTATACATTTTCTGCATCTTCTTTTTTTTTTTTTTTTACATTCAGAGGACTTTAAGTCTAATAATATTTTGCAACTCTGTTTAAATGAAAAAAACAAAACAAAAACAAAAACAATGTTGTGTTCGCTGCCTCATCTCAGAATTAGAAATATATTTTTAAGGAGAAGGAGCAGCAGAGAAGAAGGTTAAAAAAAAAAATCAATTAGCGCTAAATTTATTCATGGATTTCTTGCGATCAATGCGTCCGCTGTGAGGGGCTCGCTGGGACCCGGTTCATCCCAGTTAATGTGTTTGAAGGGGGAATTACCATTGATGTTGTTTTCTCTTCCTCGCAGGTCAAAGGGGAGCAAAGGAGCTGTCACCGCGGCCGACGGAGGAACTCGCTTCCGCTCCAGTCCTTTACCCACAAGGCACCTGGACGGGGGCCGTGACGTATATACAATAAGGTCAGTTGGCTGCGAGTGTCTGAGTGGAGTTAATTGAGAATCCAATCTTGGTAGCTCTTTGAGGGTGATGGGTAAAACCGACGCCTCACTGTGCAAGGCGGTGGAGCAGGGTGTGGAAAGCTAAAACAAACTTGGATGGCAACTCAAATTTCCCGTTAATTGCACTGAATTGAACACACAAACACACACTTACCAGTAGTTGCCTATTTTCACAATTCGGTGTTAATAATTCAATTAATGTGTCGAAAAAAAAATCATTTAGGAGCGTGGCAACATTTTTCAATATTTCGGGGACGTTCTTTGTTCACAGAGTCATTCTGACTTGAAAGCAGTACGTGATAAATATACTGTCATCTGTGACCATAATCAGTCCGCCCAAGGATAAGCAGCCAATCAGAGACAGAGGGCGTGACTCACGAGGTTGCCAATCATTTGTTGCACATTCACAAGAAATTTTTAAACAATTAAAAATGAAGGATGGATTTTATTCAGTGCACTCCAGAATGTCATCAAACAGTGAAGTCGACTAGTCGACGAGTTTGGACAACCCCCGAGCCGGGACTTCAAATGGTTCCCACCCCCTTTTTCTCCCAGCCAATCATCACAAGGCATATAATATACGAAAAGGGGTGAGGTTGTGTGTATTATTTTTGTACATGATGACAAAAATATCATACTTATTCATAAACATCAAATGTCTTGTAAATGCTGACAAAACCTTGGTGCGATTCGAAACCACAGCATCAATATTAATCCCGATCCGCTGGTTTGAGAGGTGGAAAAAAAAAATCTCCTTTTCTTCTTCCTTTTTTTTTTTTAATTGGCTACAACCCATGCAGTTTTAATTGACCTTTCATGACCGCCTCCTCCCTCCTTCCCGATTCTCGCACGCCGCTTGACGCCGAAATAAATAAATAAATAAACCCTCCACCTCTGAAATCACTTCTCAAGGATCATCCTCCTCGCTCCCTGTATTGATTTCAAACCATTTTCGCACACCAAGCGATATTCCAGGTCAATTAAACATATTTGTGCATTTGGAAATCTTCTTTTTTTTTTTTTTTAATTATCCCCCCCCTCCCCTTTCTCACTCCTGCATCCGGAGGCTGTGAAACTGCACTTTTGGCCTTACAGCGTTGCACACGTTCTCGGCGGAGCTTGACATTTTGAGCCGCAACAGAGACTAAATGATAACGGTTTCCTTGTAAATACGCTTGCCCGCGGGCGGGACAGTTTAAATTGACCGAGGAGGACTTTTTTCCTCCGACTTGTTTAGATATTCGCAGCTCATTCGAATGTGAAACGCTAAAGCACACGGCACATTCTCTGCATTGCCTTGGTGAGGGCAACCAGTGAGGGGCGCATTGATAATTACTGCAAATGAATATTAGTATTTGACTGAAATCCTCCCCTTATTAAAAAAAAAGAAACAATTACTACTGTTTTTATTCGAAGCTTTCCTCGCCATGCACGATTAAATGTCTTTCCTCTTTTTGTCCCCCCGACTTGTGCTTCAGAGGGAATAATCTGACGCTTATTTTCTCTTTCTGCTCAAGCCGGCCTCTTCGTTTGAAGTGTTTGGCGGGCGTTTGATCGCGCTCATTAAGGCTCTCGGCGCTCTCACTGCGGGCCATTTATTTGGATTCCAAACGTATCGTATCACACCGCCGTATGGTTTTGCATGCACATCGAAGAACGACAACAGAACATTTTCACTCGAAGACGAGCGGTCATTCATTCATTCGTTCATTTTCCGATCTGCTTTGTCCTCACAAGGGCTGCGGGGCATGCTGGAGCCTATCCCAGCTGTCTTCGAGCAGTAGTAGGCAGAGGGACAACCTGAACCGGTTGCCAGCCAATCGCAGGGCACACAGAGACAAACAACCATCCACGCCCACACTCACACTTCGGGACAATTTCGAGTGTTCAATCAGCCTGCCATGCATGTTTTTGGAATGTGGGAGGAAACCGGAGTACCCGGAGAAAACCCACGCAGGCACGGGGAGAACATGCAAACTCCACACAGGAAGGCCGGAGCCGGAATCGAACCCACGACCTCTGCAATGTGAGGTTGACGGGCTAACCACTGGATCACCGGGCCACCCGCCGAGCGGACAGACATCCTGAAATACAAACGGCGACGAAACCAGTTCAGTTCCAGCTTTTTTTTTTTCTTTTGCAAGTGGCATAAAAGAGAAACCGAGTTTGTGATTGGCTGTCAAGTCCACGGTGAGCATGGCTAGCACAGCCTAGTTTTTGTTGAAAATTATTACAATCTGCAGTTATGCTGCTGTTACAGGTTAATTTTATGGTGTACATCTTGGGGAATCATATTTTTGTGTCGTGATCCTGTTCTTGTGTGTCTCCAGCAGGTGGCAGAGGAGGGCCTTCCCTCCTGTGTGCACACCTGCTGCTAATGTCTCATCAGTTAAGCCCTGTATTTAAGGACTGCCTCATCGCCGGGTCTCTGTCGGTTTATTTACCTTGTTTTCTGGAGCTCTCGATATCATCATTGTCATTTTTGATCTCTCGCTTGTAAGTATTTTGTCCTTTGATCTTGCTCTGGTTTTGTTTCGTGACATTGGACTCTTGATGTTTCGTTTATGTTCTCAGATTTACGATTACCTTGCCTATGCAAGCGCTTTTTGTTTCTGCATTATTTTTCCTGGCTCCGAGTGACCAGAGATTTCTGTTTATATTTTGCCGGTGCGTTTTTTGTTCATCGATAAATATTTTTTTCGTACGGATTTTGTTTGTGTCTGTGTTTGTGGGATCCAATCACCATTCAGTTCGTCCATAAAGTGTGACATTTCGAAGTATTTTGTCAGAAACGGGATTTGTTGACTCGAAACACGCAGAGGGATTCATACACTGTACAATATGTTTGTGTTACCCTTGACTCTTGCTTGTTCTCTCATTTTTAACATGTATTTAAATGTGTTTATACTGTTTTACAATTGTGGTGAATACCTTTGCAAAATTAAGAGCCATAAAAGCTATAAAAACATGCCTAGGTAATATTTAAAAAAAGTGCTTTTCTACATCGCAGATTCCATTTACCACGGAGTGTTCTGGAACGTAAGCCCCGGCGCTGGAGTGGCGGTTTACTGTACAGTATTTTCTTATGAGAAATTTTTGGCCTGAAAATGTCTTTGGCGCTGTAGTTTGATTCCCATGTGCATTCGTGATAAACGTGTGGCGGGCGCACGACGAAAACTCGTAGGACAGGATTCCTTTTTCAACTGAGCGCCACTGTGATATTGATGTCATTTTATCATCCCCGCCGGGTGTGCGGGTAAAAAGACCTAGAAATGTATAATTCATATACTTGCAGATGGTGATAGCGTCTCCCAGATCGCTGATAGCGTTTAGCGCGTTGCGACGTCTGGCTCCGGGGGAAACATTGCATCATGTCACATCCTTATCAAAAGACTGTTTTGTTTCCTCTCATTTCGCACTCGAGGCCTGCGAACCGTCACATGTGCGCCCGTTAACACCACGACCCCCCAGCGCAACAATCCGCTCTGCGCGAGATCAATTGTGATTATGCTCGATGTGAATGTGTATCAAAGAGTCCCCGTAGTCGATGCCTCCACTTATAAGGTAATTTACTGACAGAGGAGAGACCGTAGGGACTGAGCGGAGGCTGCTTGCAACCGGGATAGGCCAAAGGAGATTGGGGCTGTGTGGGAGGAGGTTTTGGGGGGGGGGGGGGCTTGGGGTTGATAAATCACGCTACTTACACAATCCTACGTTCAAGTGAAGAGCAAATATATGCACGTGGAATGTCGTAAGAGGCTGCTTTAAATATAACCAGACCTGTGGCATGAGCGACCCTTGTCGACTCAATTGTTTTTAGTTTGTTTTTTAATAGCGCCCACCAGAGGGAAAAAAAAAAATCTCAAGATACTTTGTTTGTGAAACAAATTCAGGGTTGTATTTCTCATACTAGGATCAGGAAAATAATTCAAGTCAAAAACTCCCGCCCAAAGTGGGGTAGACATTCGGGGTTGAGCCGATTAGTCGACGTGTCCATGAGTGGAATTTATGCCTCCACATCGCTTTTGAAAGCGCTCAGTCGAAGAATTGCTAATCGGAATTTTGTTTTTGTGTTATGTCTTGTTTTCCTCTGTCCCAGGTTCATATCTTGTCTGCTCATTAGGTTTTTGATTTCCAGCTGTTCTTGTCGGCCCTGTTCCTTGTGCCAACCAATCAGCTTCCTCCAGCCGCTTGTCCAGCTGTGCCGCGTGCCACTTCCACACACCTTGTTTGTCTGTTAGTTATTAAAATACTTTTTTTGAGATTCATCCCGGTCCTCCGCTTTTGCCACCAACTCCACCATGCAAAAATCGAATCGTGTTTTTTTTTTACAAGGTGGTAGTAAACCTAACCTGAATGTGGAAATGGCTGTCTCTCTCGGCCGGTGAAAACACTCGACAGCTTGCTTTGTAAATTCTGCTCAGTTAATTGTCAGAGCTATTTTAAGATGGTAGGGGGCGGGGTAATAATTCTCATGCGCCACGCTATAATATTGACCTGCGGACTATAGCCAAGTTTAAGTCACGAATTTATGGTGACTAGAGCCCCGCCTTCTCTTGCAGTTTGAGGTGGAGCGGCAGGTAAAATACGAGACCCGGATTTGTCGGGATTTAGAAGTTTGTATTTTAATGGTAGCCTTTTTAGTATGTTTGTATGTGCGTCTATGCAATGGCAGGTGACCCCCTCTGCCGCCCATCAGAGCTTTATCATATCCGGTTCATTTGCTGTATACCCGCCTCCACTGACTGCCAGTTTAAGTGCCCGCATAGTGTGAAGTCAGACCGAGTGTTTTTCTTTTTTTTTTTTATTCTTTTGACTTATGTAGCCATACCGCTGCTTTGCAAAAAAGCTCAGTGACAGGTTCTAAAAAAAAAAAAAAAACACCCGATTCATGAACATACAAGATAAACAGCCAAAGAGCCGCAGAGAGGAAGGAATATAAGAAAAAAATACCCCTGCTTAATGTGGCTGAATGTGAAAATAAGTGATTTTGCCATCTTCTGGCAGCAGTGTTGCCACTTTGCAAATGCAAGGTGTTCTCCTGAAAACCTCTGAAAGAAAGGCGTTTCGTTAGAAGCCATGAAATCATATTTCAGTTAATTGTCACAACAGGCATGTGCTGAGGGATAAAAAGACATCACAATATTTTTGACAACTTGCATATTTCGCCCCAATTATGATTTTTGCAGCGGTAATGCGCCTTGACTGCTCGGGACTAGAAACTCTTCTCGGCTCCAAACTTGTTTCCAACTTTGCCTGTTTAATGGAAATTAAGCAAGCACGTGCCTTTTGATATTGAAATCATCCCGCTGCATTCCAACAAACACTTTTCGCTCCCGTGGTGGAAATGAGTTAGCCCCCTAAACAGGTCCATAAACCACAACAGTACCACGACTCCCCTCATTTCTTTTTTTAAAAACTCATTCCAGGCAATAAAATGGCAATTCAATAAAGATACTTCACTTGGAAACGTTTCCGTCTTTTCAGTCTTGAGTAACAATCAAAACAAAAGTAGTCAAGGCTGATAATGCTGTAAGCTAACACTGTATGCTAACGGCTCACTCATAGACAAAAAAAAAAAAGATTTACTTTGTTGTGCCATTTCACACTTGGCGGCTGGGCGTGCGCTCCAAAGGCAGACCCGACTAAATATGGACAAGCCCGTTAAAAAGTCAGCATTACACTGTTAAAGCTAACCGTAAATCTTAAGAATAAAGAGAAGTTAGCATAACCTAAACCTGTAAAACCGATAGAATCACGAACTCCAACATATCAACGTAACTCAAAGATGAATTTTTGAAGTAGTAACTCCATTGTTCGGAGTTGGTTGGGATTTTTTTTTCAGCGTAATTTGCTCAACTTTCGACTGCTTTGTGTACTTTGAAGGGAGCTTCGCAAGTGAAAGCCCATTCACTGTTTTCAAAACCTAATTCACTTTTTTCAACAAATATCGGGACTCAACTCAAATATTTTTTTTCATCGGTGACTTAAGTTGTCTGAGTGACTGTCTTCAACTTTAATGTATCACTGCGATTGGTTTCCTCACACCATTTTGAGTTTCACGAACTCATCAGGTTTTCCGGTCTCCTTTCATTTGGTTGGACTATAATCCTATTTGGGAGTGTTCTACCTGGAACTTCAGCGCATAAACCTCTGGTGGGACATTAGCATGATTGTCCGGGCCCAGACATCATCAAAGCTCTTCGGGTCGGCGGACGGTCCTGCGTGAAGGGGAAAGGTGTGGCAATGCCATTAACTGGACTGCTTTCCTGTTTAGAAATCATTCCAGCACAAACACTCTCACTGACGGGCACTTATGAAAACATTCTGGAACGTGAGCGCAAGTACTTTTTTTATTGTGCTAAACAAACTTTACACTTAGTATACATTTTTACGGCACACGCGCACCACTCGCATGCGTGCGACTCCCCGTCTTCCTGCTACTTTGTCTCTCGCGCACTCCCTTTACTGGAAGGCCACTCTGATGGGCCCCGTCCAAAGGAGACCACCATCCCAGCTGATTCCAGGGGGAGTCCTTCAGAGGCAGCACTTCCAGTGGCCTCAGTGCATTAAGGCTTTTACCTTTTGCTCCTAAAGGCATCGGGACAAAAACAGGCCGAGCTCGCTCTCTCTCTCTCTTTCTCTCTCTCTCTCTTTCTCTCTCCCCCTCCACCGGGGGAACGAGAGAATGTATTGTCTTTGCCGAGGACACTGATCACTTAGAAAATCGCTCATTAATTATTCAAAAAATGGCATACGCTATTGCCTGCACCTTTAGTGACAGGGCGGCCTCTCAAGGCTGGGAAGTGCAGAGACACACCCTGCCCGTTCCACAAGAATCAATACTAGGCCCCGGGTCGTTTGCTTGCTGGCGTGCTTCTTTCCTTCGCTGCCCCGTCCCACGCGTGCTGTGATTTAAATTTTTATTTTTTATTTTTTTTAGGGCATTTATTCATGAAAAACCTTGAAGTGCCAGCTGCAGACGGAGGCCACAAGGCTGAGGCGGGCCACCATGAAGGCCTGAAGGCTTTGGAAAAACGCCCTTGGCATGTCGCTCACTGCACTCCGTTGCCGTGTTGTCAAATTCTGCCCCGATGGCTTTTTGGTGTCTGCGCCGCCGCAGCTGATTAGCTACAATTCAGCCGGCTGAATTTCCAGCGTTCATTCTCTGCACCTGGAGGCTGAAATTGCCTCAAAGATGGACACATTCGAGAGAGAGAGTGAAAAAAAGAAAAAGAAAAAGCGGGGACCAGTCTGGAGATGGGACCACCCAGTATTTGAATACTTGAGGTTTTCGACTTTGCTTTTCTTCCTTCCCCTCCACTCGACGTTGTTACCAAGTTTTCCCTGGACCAGACTTCTGGAACACTTTGTACTCCTCAGTCACTGTCACCGACGAGAGCAGCCCTGTGTCCTGTCCCAGACTGCCAGAACACCCCCCCACCCCCACCGCTACCCACATCCCCTCACCTCCATCTTTCTTGGAAGGCCTCCCATTTTTCCTCTTACTCGGCCTCAGAGCCTTGAGCGTTTATTTTGCACAACCACAGCCCACTAAAAAAAGGTCAAGCACCCCCACGCCAGCGACTCCATCAAACAAATGAAGTGTGATTCTCACTTAATCGTCGACAGGGAAATTTCTTTCTTTTTGCTCTCATTCAGCGGAACTGCCAGAGTCCAACACGCTCGGTTTCAGAATACCATCTTGAAACCTTTCCGATTGTTGCCAGGGGAGGCGCGCGTGACCCCAGTGAATTTACTTTTTTTACTGTACTAGAATAGTGTATAATTGCACATCCATAACAGTAGGTGGCAGTGGTGCTTTCAAGCATATATATATATTTTTTTTTACATTTCAGGCAACTTGACGCACTAACATTGGCGTGTTGACAGTGCACCTTGGTGAGGGGCGTGGCTTTGTCATAGACTCGACCCAAATTAGTGAACTGAGGTCACATTCATATCTTGTTAGCAGTTTTGACAGTGAAAAGTCCCGCTTTAATGTAGCAAAAAAAAAAAAAAGGCCAAAGGAAAAACGCGATACTTTAATCCTTTTGCTTGACGAGTTGAGCTCAAGTGAAGTTTTAGGTGACTTTAGAGCCATCTTTTTTTGGAATTAAATTGGAATTATACCTCTTTCGGGACATTTTTCGGGGGTTCCACTGCATTCCTTGTTGCTCGCCAACACTTCACCTTGTCGGCTTAGGGTCAAGCAGTGCGCCGGTGTTGTTTATTTGCGGTTTACTTGGCCGCTTGGAGCGCGTCTGTGGTGTAGCTTGTGTCACGAAAGAGTGGAATAAAACACAGACTGGGGAGAGGTGGGGAAAAAAAATATCATAAGGGTGAGGAAAAGTATGCGGGGGACATGAGTGGGAAGGAGGGGGGGGGAAGGGGGGGCCCAAGGCTGGCTAATAGTATCTGACACACTGCAATTTTGAGGCTTATATCAACATTGTTTTTACAGCTGTAATTAAGCCACCTAATCAGAAGCACATTGGTCGGGACAGTCTGGGGCCGTGAGGGGGCAGACACACACACACACACACACACACACACACACACAACTGTGTTCCGCCCCGCGGCAAAGCAGCAGCAGCAGTGGCGAGGTGGAGGCCAGCCAAAGCAGCTGTGGGTGGGAGATCATCCTGAGTGTGACACACACTCGCATAGCACGTCAGCTAGCTCAGGCCACGCTGAATGCAAATGCAGCATCATGTGTGTTTGGCATTATAGTTGCTTGTGCCTGTGAATTGTTGCCATAAATCATTCTGGTGTGTGTGTGTGTGTGTGTGTGTGTGTGTGTGTGTGTGTCATAGTCCTTTAGTGGCGTGCATATCTGTGTTTATCAAACGCTCCCAATCTCACTTGCATGTGCGCTCGAATGCGATTCTGTGTGTTTAGCGAGCACATGTGCATGCATGCGGTCACCTCGGTACCGCCGAGGTTCACTCCACCCTTGTCAGGGCTGGCTGCCGAGTCACCCAAGTCTCAAATGGCAACCGAATACACACACTCACACACACACAGTGCAGGACGCAGAGCTCGGCGGGGGCCAAAGTCAACAGATGAGCTGGTCTGAACTGGCTCGCTGTGTGTTCTGATTGTAAATTGTGCTGGTGATGATTAGAGAACTTCAGCACAGGATGTCGACTCTTAAAACTGTCCAGAGAAAATAATTTTCGACCATGTTCAGGAAAGCTTTTTTTTTTCTTCTTTTTTTTACCCCCCCACCCCCACCCCTTCCTCCTCATCCGTCTTTAATTTAAACATCATGGGGGGATGTGGATGAAGTCGCTGTATAAATTGGTTTAAAGCCTCCAGAGAAGGAAAAAAAAAAAAAAAAAAAAAGAGAGGCCAGGCAATGAAGGCGGCTGTAGAGTTTCAAAGTGCATACACTACAAAGTGGCCCCTAAAAAAATAAGACGACCAGAACAAAATCATGAAATTACAGTGGCACCTTGACATATGAGAGTGGCCTGACTTGGTTTTCGCAGCTGCTTGGACTTGCAAGCAAAAATCTCAGCACTAGATGGGGTGGCTGCAAACTCAACACACGCTTTGGCATTCATGAGAAAAATGTAATCATGATATATTTACAGAATATGATGTTAGACGAATAAAATCCTGACATGAGAAAATTGTAACGATGCAACATTGTGAGCGCAAACAATGTGGAAGGAATCTGGTCTATAATACACTGAAAAATTAAATGGTGTGTTGAATTTATTTTGTCAAATGATTGCATGGAATAAAATCATTTGGATCTGAATAGAGAGCCCACTTCAAAAATGTATCTGAAGCCAGATTATTTTATTTTGTGCAATCACTTGGTGAAATAAAATGAAGTAAATTCAACAAAAAAGTTTGATGAATTGTTCTCAAGATTTATTTTGTCAAATGATTGCATGGAATAAAATCAGTGGGTGAATTGTTCTCAATTTTTGACTTTTGTTTTGAATTCAGTTAGGTTTTCAAGCAGATTATTTTTATTTATTTAATTTCGTTTTTATTCGCTTAGAATTAGTTTTAGTTTTTTTTCCTCCCTTTGTAAAGCGTAATTATCGAGGGCAGAACAAATACAATCGTCACGATAATTCATTCTTAGGACTTTTCTTCTGTCTTTTCTGTTTCCGTGGTCATGAAGCGTCCTTTTAGTGCGCACATTTGTGCATACGCCCACAAGTATCCCTAAAGTGTCCCATTTGCGTGCGCACATCTGCGATCGCTCTGCCTTATTTGTGTATCTTTGAGCAAGGGGAAAGTCTTGCACTCGCTTGGCGCAGTGTTAATGTGCGCATAATCAGCGTTATCTCTCTTTTTGTCGTTATTATTCCAGCGTAGCTGTCAGAAGCGAGAAAGATCAATGAGGCGGCGTGTGTAGCATAGGCAGAGGTTGATGGGATGATTTATTCTGCTTCTACCATGACCTCCCACTCGCCGTGTCATGATGTCATCACCCCGAGACGCACAACTCTGACTCATCGCTCACTGACCACTCACAAGATTCGTTTGTGCAGGGAAGGAAACTAACAAAGACGGATGACTGTTGATATGCCTTCGCGTTTTGTATCTCTGGCACGTTTTGTTTTTCAAGTTGTTTTTTTTCGAGGTGCGAAAAATGTTACTTTTGGCGTGGAAAAAAACAGGCATCACTAATCCAAACTGTACATTTGGATTTGTTGAGCGTTGCGCAGCCAGCTGGCACTTTGCAGTCTCGCATTCTTGCTCTCCTGCTGCGTCGCCCGACTTTGGTGGCCGGGAATGTGGTTCGAGCAGGGGTGCCCAACCTTTTTTTTGGACCCAAGATTTACTTTTCAAGCCAGCCAACCTTCGGCGATCGACCGTGACCGCACGTGCGCGCATATGCAAACACATGCGCACGCGCGCGCACACGAATGCCGTGATGTGCAACCTAACATGAACGCAACAGAAAAATTAAGGAGAGACAAGCATTTGGGAGTGTGCAAAAAGGAAATCACCGCCTACCTTAGTGGGATCCGGTGATGGAGGTCGAGCGCCACCGTAGGTAAAGGTGACCTGCTTTAATTGAAATGAATTTTATTTTTTAAATATTTTTTTTTTTGTCGCCACCGTAGGTAAAGGTGACCTGCTTTAATTGAATTGAATTTTATTTTTTTAATTTTTTTTTAGGATGCTTAGGGTGCAGTATACACTAACACACAAATCTTTTTTTCAGTGTTAAAAAAAACAAAACGTCGTGTGTTCTATTCCCCCACCCCTCCCCCAAATCATTCCCAAAATTGAAAAAAAACTTTTGGCATAGGCGGCACGGTAACGACTGGTTTGCACATCTGCCTCACAGTATCGAGATGCGGTGTTGGAGTCCGGCTTCGGCCTTCCTGTGTGGAGTTTGCATGTTCTCCCTGTGCTTGTGTGGGTTTTCTCCGGGTATTCCGGTTTCCTCCCACATTCCAAAAACATGCATGGCAGGTTGATTGGGCACTCCAAATTGTCCCTAGGTGTGATTGTAAGGACAAACGGTTGTTCGTCTCTGTGTGCCCTACGATTGGCAGGCATGTGGTTCGTTTCGTGCCGTAGGAAAGCAAGGCGTGACTCCCGAGCGCCAATTTAACATTGCGGTACAGCACTCGAATTTAGCCTGCGCCTGAACCGATGCTATTAGAATGTCAACACAGGCCGTCCAACGTGGAGTGAAGTATGTATCCCGACTGCGGTCCCGTGTGCCCGACGTCTTACGTTCTTGAATGTGCGTGAGGACGCCTTGGAAAGGAGTGGGGGGAGGGGGAAGCCAGATTTATATTTTTTGCTCCCGGAATATTCCTGGAGATATATCTGGTGCGACCAAGAGGAGCGGGGGGGCGTGTGGGATTTTATGACAGTCGCTCAGGTTTCTCCGGTTCAGCATTTTGTCACCGTGAGGATATTGAGTGGCGACACGGGCGGCCATGAAAATATTCCCTCCCCCACCCTTCGTCCCGTTTCCACAGCCATTTGTCTTGCTGTCTTACTCATGCACTCGGCTAATTGTCTTCCACGTCTGACTAAAATGCAATCGATTGGTATTTTACAGAGAAATAATAAAGCTCGGACAGCATTCCAGAAATCATCTGGCTGTCCTGTTTGCAGCTCGCTTCGCTGTGTAATGAGTCTGTCTGTCTGTCTTTTCGCTGCGTCGCTCCTTTGTGCAAATTTGGCGAAGGCCTCGTTTCAAAGGCTTTTTCCTTGAAGCTAAATACTTCTCTGATTCTAATAGCACTCCTGAGACCGGATCACTTATCCTGATATGAATGTAAAATGTGGAACGCGGCGTGCAAGACAAAAGTGGATGTAATAATGTCGATGGCCAGGAAAAAAATCGCCAAGAAATTCCTTCAGTCATACTTGACGGATTCTAATGATGACGGCCAAAACTTTGTTTGGGAAACTCTTTCAACGGCAACTTCATGAGTGTGTTTTTTTTTCTCTCTCTGAATATTACAACTCATAAAATGGCATTTACTCTTGTACAAACAATACCTTTATTTCCCCGCACCCCACATAAAACTTTCAAGACTTTATTCTTCTGAACGACATGTTTTTGTCATAATGGTCCAACTTGATTCTTGTAAAATTGAAAGTTGTCATCCGGGTGCAACTTCATTCTTGTCAAACAGATTCTTCTTGTAAAATTCTGACGTTTTCCCAGTTTTTTAAAATTTCTTTTTCTTTAAATTAAAACTTTTTTTTTCCTCAGTCATTTTTCTTCGGGTGGGTGGCACGGTGTGGACTGATTAGCACGTCTGCCTCACAGTGCAGAGGCGCAGGGTTCGATTCCGGCTCTAGTGTTCCTGTGTGGAGTTTGCATGTTCTCCCAGTGGGTTTTCTCCGGGTATTCCGGTTTCCTCCCACGTTCCAAAAACATGCGTGGTTGGTTAATTGAACACTCTAAACTCTCCTTCGGTGTCAGTGTGAATGGGAATGGTTGTCTATGTTCATTCATTCATTCATTTTCCAATCCGCTATATCCTCACAATGGTGGCGGGGGTTGCTGGAGTCTAACCCAGCTGTCTTTGCGCAGTAGGCGGGTTGCAAGCCAATCGCAGGGCACACACAGACGAACAACCATCCACACTCACACCTAGGGACAATTTAGAGTGCTCCATTAACCTGCCGTGAATGTTTTTGGAATGTGGGAGGAAACCGGAGTACCCAGAGAAAACCCACGCAGTGCAAGGGCAAAACATGCAAACTTCACACAGGAAGGTCGGAGCTGGAATCCAACCCGCGACCTCTGCACTGTGAGGTCGACGCACGAACCACTGGCCCACCAGGCCGCCTGGTTATCTCCGTGTGCCCTGCGATTGGCTGACGACCAGTTCAGGGTGTCCGCCGCCTGCGGCCCGAAGACAGCTGGGATAGACTCCATGGTGCGCGCCCATAACCCTCGTGAGGATAAAGCAAACCAGAAAAGGGCTGACTTGGGGCGAATGACAGACTACATCCTGAGCTGTTTGTTATTGGAATCAGTGGAGAAGGTTGAATTTAGTCGGAGGCAACGATATGGTGCAATAACATGGCAAATTGGATCCAGCCAAATGGTCAATATCCTCAATCGATGCTGTTCAGATTTGGACCTTGCAGCCCTGAGTTGGATCTTTTCCGGCAGACTAGAGAAGAAGAAACGGATTGGGATTGTTGAGCAGTGGGGATTTTGGAAACTGATGTTTATTTTCTTTGCATTTGTAAGGTGGAGTTTGGGAGGGATGCGAGGCAACTCTTTTGGGTCAAAACACTTGCGGGCAAACAAAACAGCGGGAACGTGTGTTGTGGAGCACTGTGTGTCATTTGGAAATACACACAAGGCATGCGGGTGCTTGGTTTGTTCACGGCGAGGTTTCTGTCAAATTTCTGCTAGGTTTTGACTTCATATTTTTCAACCTTGTGAGTAAATAGGCATAATAATAAGAAAAAAAAGGTGAGAATGAATCTGATCATCATTAAAAAAATGATATATTATTTCCGAATTTTCTAACTTTATTCAAGCCACAGTTGAACAACAATACATTTAACATTGTTTTCTTAAAAACACAAAAGGAAAAATAAAAGTCTAGTGAAAGGAGTGTATCCTTTTTTTCCTCCCCCAATTATCTTTTGGGTCAATTTAACACTCATCTTAACAAGAGGGCAATCAAATCAATGTGCGGAGGTTCAGGGTTGCATTCCGGCTCCGGCCTTCCTGTGTGGAGTTTGCATGGTCTCCCTGTGCCTGCGTGGGTTTTCTTCGAGTACTCCGGTTTCCTCCCACATTCCAAAAACATGCCTGGCAGACTGATTAAACACTCAAAATTGTCCCTAGGTGTGAGTGTGAGCGTGGATTTGTTGTTCGTCTGTGTGTGCCCTGCGATTGGCTGGCAACCGGTTCAGGGTGTCCCCCGCCTACTGCCCGAAGACAGCTGGGATAGGCTCCAGCACCACCCCCCACGACCCTTGTGAGGATGAAGCAGTTCAGAAAATGGATGGATGGTTGAATTACAATCATACATCTTTTATTTAAAAAAAAAAAAAAAGACAGATTAGAATGAAGACAAACAGGTTTATTCCTAAAGCTTCAATTATTTTTTCCCCCCCATGTTGATATGATCTGCAACATACCAGATGAGTTTGAAGTCGGAACGAAACAATTAGGCCAGCTTGTGGCCATCTGTCAGCCCGATGTAGGAAGGTGCTTCTCGAAGTGAAATCAAGCAGCAGAGCAAAGGGAGAGCAGGCGAAGTGCGATGGAGATGCCAAAGCGGCCAGAGGACTACACAGCAAAGGAACTGAGCGCCGGGCAGGGAAAACACCGCCGCGCTGTTCGTTTGGAGACATTCTGTCAAAGTCGGGGCCTGGGCCTGACACCGCGGATCACAGTTTGACGGACGGTAAGAGTAGCTCTCGCTGACTGGGTCCTATTAAGGTGGATGTTTTCAAAGTTTCGGCCCGGCACTGGGGAAAAAATAGGAAGGACACAGAGGGGAAGTGGAGCCTGAGTGGAGCTGACATGCTTCAAGAAAGACCCTCTTCCCCAAACGCGCTGTCGGGGGTCAAATCGCTTTCCTTTCTTCCTCTCACGTCTTCGCCTAACCGACTGCATGGCTAATGGAGAGCTGGGAATAGCTACAAGTCGCAAACAGGCTCCTGGTATATCAAAGGTGGTCCTCGGTCACATATCCAAGTCTCAAAGTCTGAACTTTCACGTCCAAAGTTACCGTGGCTAAAGTCAAGTCGAGGAGGCCACCGAGTAAATTTCAAGCAGCCCGAGTCGAGGCGAAAGACAGAAATAGAACAGGAATAATTTTGAACACGCGAGACCTTCTTCTGCACTTGTATGGTTGTAAGGCTCCACAGTCCCGGGCGTTCATCTTTCGGACATTATTAAATCGTCTATTTGCAGAAAAGAGAGTCCGCTGGTTGGTAACGTTAGTAGAGCAGACATTTAGCGGGTGTGCGGCGGGCTTTAGTTAGCGATACTCACACATTCACAAGAAACACACAAAGCCTGCTTTTGTCACACCCCTGATTGCGCCGCATCGGATCATATGTTGCTTTATCAGTTGCATAATTACATGTAGCAGAACCATGAAAGTGGAGTTTTGAGCATGGTTGACCCCCCCACCTCCATGAGCACTGCCTGAAAGTAGATTAAACAACTGACAAGCTGCTGGTGGGGTAACGCCATTTTGTTGCATTCGGTCCAAGCGCCGACGGACAGATTCTGAGCTTCATGGATTTGTGTGGGTGACATCATCGTATTTCATTCATAAATATGGCAAAATCATTCTTTGATCCCTCTGTATCACCGTATGAATCAATATCAGCTTTCACCTGGGTGAGGAAGCACGATTGAGGGCGCAAGACCCCAATTGCCCACTTTACAGCAGCAAACTTTACGTCATCCGCGATGGAAATCTTCTGACAGAATAAACATACTTTGCACGTGCTGATCTCCGGCATGGACTGCGGCGAGTCAGTTTCCGTCACGTGGACCGTGCCCCTCTCCTGCGCTGAATTTAAAGGGAATATAACGAGGACGGGAAGTCGGTTATGTTCACTTCCACAACGGCGCAAACGCCCCTTTGTAAATTCACGTTTGCAGAAAAATGACCACAACAGAGAAAACTCCACCCATGGGCGCAGTTTTAGCCGAGCAAGTCCCAAGTTCCAAAATGGGCAACTTAAGTCTGACTCAAGTCAAGTCATGTGACTCATGTCTCCCACCACTGCCAAGTACGCACGCCCATCTACATTTGAACAAACTCACGCAAGAGTCCGCCAAAGCGTAAATCCACACAAACGTTCAAATCCGCGTGTGTCGTTCTAGTGTTCCATGTACTATACGCGGGACGCCAGGCGAGACCTTTTCCTAGTCCTCTCCTGGATCAATGCTCCCCTGCTGTCACAGTGCTGTGAGCAGACAGAATCAACCGAGAGAGGCCTCGCTCGAAGCGCAGAGGCACAAAAGCATGGAGCGCTAGCGGAGGGAGGAGGGAGGGAAGGAAAGGAAGCGAGGAGGGGCGTCGGACGCTACGCTCGGCCGTGTATGCGGCGGGTCGTCAAGCGAGAGAAGCCGGAAAAAAAGCAGACACGCCGCACCTTGACCACCTATTATGAAGCTCTTTGCCACGATGTCAAGTGAAAGCAAGTTAATTGGGTGAAGCTGTAGAGCATGCGAGGGCGGCGCTGCAAGCCTCTCGACCGCTTGACAGTTGAGTGTCAGCGGGACCCAGTCAAGTGTGGCTGAGAGACAGAGCCCTGTCACCGGGCCTAAAGCGGCGCCGCTGGGGCCGTTAAAGCGGTAAGACGCCCCCCCCGCCCCCCTTTCCCCACCCACCCCACCACTGCCCACATACGCGTACACATGACACACACCCAATTATACTCACTCATGCCCTCTTGGTGCACGCCCACTCGTTGTCCCAAATGATTATTTTGAGATATGGAACCAAAAATGTATTATTCCGTGCAATTTTCATGTCCTTTGACTTGTGGGTAGTGGTGAGCATGTCCGCTTCGCAGTTCTGGATTTGAATGTTCCAAAATATGCATGGGTGATAGGTTCATTGGACAGCAAATCAGGGGTGTCCAAATTACGGCGCGGGGACCAATGGTGGTGGCCCTCCTTTTTTTTTTATGTTTTTTTTTTTCGAGGGTTCGAGTTACTTTCTAAAAAGAACTTTCACACTATCTGCAATTGTCAGTGCTGTAAATATGGCAATTCAGGAGTACCCGGAGAAAAGCCACGCAGGCACATGGAGAACATGCAAACTACACACTGTGTGTGTGTGTGTGTGTGTGTGTGTGTGTGTGTGTGTGTTTTGGAGGGGCGGGTGGCTAAGTTAGTATAGCAAAAGAAAAAAAAATATATTTTTGTCAATGAAATAAAATGAAAACTACTGAAAAATACCGAAACTACATTTAACGTTTTTAAAATGAGCAATAATTACAGTTCCTTTGTCAATTCACATCACACCCGAGCTTTCGAGATTCATTTTACAGGTATTGATTTTGATTTTACTGTTTGGCCATCGAGAAGGACGGTCAAACAACGGTTTGGCCAATTGACCTTTTCTTCTTTTTTTTTTTTCATCTTCCACCATAAAAATACTCCAAATATTGAAAAAAAATTACATGAATAAAAACTAAACTAAAACGAAATATTTCTGAAAAAAAATAAAAGCGAACCAACCCGCTGTAAAAGCTAAGCTGTAAGTTCTGCAGTCAGTTAGTCCGCCTCCTGATGACTGAACACATTTCAAACCGGTCTTGGGTCTCCGGGCATCCGTGAATTCCCTTCCGGAATGCAACTGAAGTATTGCAATCAAGAATTGACACTCTGCTTTTGACAAATGGAAAATTCACGAATCATGGAAACTTTCATTCAATTCATATTTTGGGGGTGTGGTTCTGTTCCTGTTACGTTATATGTGGAGGTTTATTTACCATGACTGAAAGATTGAAAAAAATATTTCGGTCGTGACTTCTGATGTTACTTTAGGGCATATTTGTCATTAGCCCTTTGCATTTAACTGCGCAGGCTGAGATCGGGCTGCCTGCGCCGCTCTGCGCGGTAGCGGCAGACGATTCCGCACAATTAGCCAAATCGGAGACCGCGCCGGGACAAAGTCCGACTAACAACCTTGTCAAATGCTTTGTGCCCTTCAGAATAGAGACTGTGTTCTGGCCCATCAGTTTCATAAGGTCGGCATTATGGATGGTTGACTATGTTGAGGCACCCGTGGCAGGAGGAAAATCCGCTGCCTTCCTCGCCGCAAATAATATAGCGCTGCCGGCGTGGAAAGTGTCACAAACTCCGGCCTCTCATCTATCATTCAATCGTCTTTAATTAGGCTCTTTTTGTCGTACAGAGAGAAGGGCCGATAAGTAGCACTCGCAGGAGGAGCGAATGATACAAAAGAGATGGTCTCATTTCCATCTGACAGCATGACGGAGATTGAAAGTGAGCTTCAGGAAGATAAATGGAGCCTCCCCGATATTGTCAACAATGCGGACCTCCCCCGGGGGAGCCGCTTAGCAGTGAATGTTTGGGGGCCTCTTTCATTAAGTTCTGCTTAGGTTGGTCAATGACATGTCAGGTACGAGGCTCAAGGCCATTATATCGGCGAGCACCTTCGCGGGGAGGCGGGAGGAGGGGCAAGGCTGTGAGAGTCGGAATCAAAGCACCCCGGGTTAAGATTTTGATCCACCAAGGGGTAGTAAAATGCTCTGAAGTAGCGTAATGGGTCACTGGGTGATCAGTGTCACTGTGGTTAAAAGTTTTATGACCGACATTTTCTCAGAAGCAACTTTCTCCTGTCGTAAGACACTCACACGACATGTTTTTACA
Organism: Hippocampus comes; assembly: GCF_001891065.2. Classification (NCBI taxonomy): domain Eukaryota; kingdom Metazoa; phylum Chordata; class Actinopteri; order Syngnathiformes; family Syngnathidae; genus Hippocampus; species Hippocampus comes. The sequence goes on along the minus strand of NW_017842060.1, from coordinate 4,467,225 downwards.
CTGGATACCCTTTTGGATGCAACCCACCCCTGACGGCGATTGGAACCCCTGATCCCACACACACAAAAAAAAAACTGTCAAAAAATTGCGACCAGCTTCAGCACTTCAGCCTGCCCTAGATTCAATCTTTAACCCAAACTGATGGGTCAAAATAATGAACTCCAACTTGGATAAAAGTGACCTCATGTACTAACAATCCACAGCTACACGGCTAGTGGATTAGGAAGACAACCCAGCATTTCTTTTTTTGGCTGTACCGCGTAGCTTGTGTTGAGCTGAAGCCTATCACAGATGACTGCAGCCACACCACGAGGGGTGTCCAAAGGCCGCATACAGGGGAAAAAAATAAAATGAAAGGATCCAAGGGCCACTTTGAAATACTTCAATTTCTTTCCCTATAACTATGCTGTACACACTAGTAGCATCATTATTTCCATTTTTACCTGAAGAGCTATTCACCTACATCCTGATACACTGGAATTTTTCCCCTGTGGTCGAATGCTAGCGCTAACCGCTAACCGCGTCACGGCTCATGAAATGGTGCTAACAGCTCGGTAAACTGCTTAAAGGGCCATTCCGTCTTCTCGCTCCCGCTGGCCTAATCGGTTGAATGTACAGTCAGGCAGTCAAGTTAAACGGCAATAAGCATGAAGGAGTTCAACAAGATCACAATTTGTTCTTTGCATAGCCATTTCTCGTACTTTGAATCGCAAATGACGATTATTGTCCAATGTGTACGTCGATGGGTCTTACACCCATCGGGTGATTACTTCCAATCGCTCGGCCAAATATAGTCCGTGTTTAAATATGCTTTTTAAAATATTGTAAGTCATTAAAAAAAAAATTACAAATATTTTCTAGGAGTTAAAATGTCAAAGGACAGTCGATACAATTTGAATACAGCATATTAAAAATATAAGTTTGTGAGATGACGACTTTTTTTTTTTCAAGTTCCCTAACAAAGGGCAACAAAAAGAAGGAGGGAAATCAATAAGCCATTTTAGTGTCTATCTATCAACACGGATTCCTCCTTGTCTGTTTTAAAGCGGGGGATGGAGGGGGGGGGGTGAACGTGGCACTTTAATAGGATAGCGCAGGGCGGTTTGAAATGTATGCCAATGATTCCTGTCATTTCATGGCAGCCCGGCCATGGTTCACTGAGCGCCCACTTCCTCCCTGTCAGCTCCACTGGAGACAAGCATTTAGTTGCAAACTTTGAGCAGGTTGCACAAACCAGATATGATGTGACTGCTACTTCCAATCCCCATCTTTCTCCTTCATGCTGCGACGCCACCGCTGGTCAAAAGCCAGCCGGTGGTAGAATGTTTCCCGCCGAACTGTTTAGCTGAAAATCATGGTGAATAACCAAGCAGAGGGGTTAAAAAAAGGAACGGGGAAAGAGACAGATTAGGTGGGACTATAAATGACAAATTACAAACCGAAAGTGGCAAAAAAGTTGACATGTTCAACTGCCTTCACGTCATGAAAATTTTATCAATCGAAATTCTGAAGAACAAAATTTTCCCGTGTCTGGCATTTTTGTCTTGTCATTCAAGTATCCAAGTAATATTTTGTTTCACAATTTTTTTCAATTTGAAAAATAATCCATCCACCCATTTTCCAATTCGCTTTATCCTCACAAGGGTCGCGGAGGGTGCTGGCGCCTATTCCAGCTGTCTTCGGGCGGTAGGTGGGGGACACCCTGAACCGGTTTCCAGCCAATCGCAGGGCACACACAGATGAACAACTATCTGTGCTCACACTCACACCTAGGGACAAATTAGAGTGTTCAAACAGCCTGCCATGCATCTTGTTTGAAATGTGGGAGGAAACCGGAGCACCCGGAGAAAACCCAATCAGGCAGGGGGAGAATATCCAAACTCCACACAGGAAGGCCGGATCTGGGATCTCTGCACTGTGAGGCCAACGTGCTAAACACTGGAGCACCGGGCCACCTTAAAAAATAATTCCTTTAAAAAAAAATGAAAATGTTGCTTGCACGACTCCAGCATCGACAACATCATAGCCAAGCATGCGCCCCCCCCACCCACCCCTGCGTCTCAACCACAGGCCAGTTTAGTCAGCATCAAGTTCGCCCCGCTTGGGCCCCGATGACAGTTTGTGCGCGTCAAGGCCACGGGCCCTGCATTTTCTGCCTTGTAGCACACCAAAGTAAAATCGCTTGTCAGGCCGAGGTGTCTGTGAACTGACAAGATGCCCCAGTGACATTTCAGCTCGAAAGAGCAAGTGTCTTGCAACCGAGTGGTCAAATATCAGAGAATAGGTCAAGCAGGGCGGAGCTGAGTGCTATGCGGAAGGCCAGTCTCTCCGCCAAACGCCCCCTTGACTTTGACAAGTGGGACCGCTGGGTGGGTGGGGGGGGGGGGCGGCTTTGCGCCCGAACAAAGTGATGTTCTGTTGGGCATGCTCAGACACCGTGCACCTTATTGGCTTCAAAAAGGAAAAGACATTGACATTGATTAATCTTCGTAACCTCCCCCCCCACCCCTCCTCGCCCACCCCCTCCGACATGAAGCGAGTGGTAGGCAGGGGAGTCTTGCAGCCCCATCAGATGGGCCACTCCAGTGGTTTGTACGGCGCATGGCGCCCTGAAATGTACTCTGTCATTCATTAGAATATCTTTGACACCTATCATGGGGGCGGGGGGCTGGGGGGGGTCGGCCAGGCTCGTTGGGCAGAACCTCGTCTCTTCTGATCGCTGTCACCTCCGAGGTCTTTTTCGACTGCTTCACATGGGCGAAGTTGCTCCTCACGATCGGATGGCGGTAAGAACATGTCCGGTGAATTCCTGTTTGTCGTGGTGATACGTTTGAAAATCCATGACAGAGAGAGATCATACAAAAAAAAAAGTGTGAGAAGATACTTGAGTCTTCAGTGTCTGGGCGTGAGCAGTGGTTGATCGAAGATCATGTGCAAGGGGCCTCGTCTCTTCTGATCGCTGTCACCTCCGAGGTCTTTTTCGACTGCTTCACATGGGCGAAGTTGCTCCTCACGATCGGATGGCGGTAAGAACATGTCCCGTGAATTCCTGTTTGTCGTGGTGATACGTTTGAAAATCCATGACAGAGAGAGATCATACAAAAAAAAAAGTGTGAGAAGATACTTGAGTCTTCAGTGTCTGGGCGTGAGCAGTGGTTGATCGAAGATCATGTGCAGGGGTGGGGTGGCCATTGGGAATTTGGGGAAAATATGTTCATTTTTCACAAAAGCTTGGTGTATTTATGGGCCTGCTCCTACGATTATTTTTGGGCATGTGGGCACATATTCCCAGGCTGAATTTTGTTCCCAGCACATCCCTGCTCATGTGAGCAAACTTATCCTCTCACAATATAGTTCAACAATCATGCCAAAGATGTCCTTAAAAGATAAACCTACAGCCATCACATTCTGTCGGCATAAAAAGCAGGATTACACTGGACAACGTTTTAAAAAAAAAACTTTCAAATGCAGTACTTGTTCTTCCTTCAAATTTACACCGTCTCACATTAAATATGTGTGCTGCAATCTAGTGGTCGAAAAGGGTTGCTATTTTGTTGATTGTTCGTTGATTGTTTTTGTACAGTGAATAACGCTGACCCTATTTGGATGGGGTGGGGCTGGGGGTTGGAATCACATGTAATTGCACTTTAGACCACTAGATGACAACACACTTATTTAGTTTTAGACTGTACATTTCAAAGAACAACGACACAGGAAACACTGTACTGTATTTCAGCACAGACTAGTTTTTGTTGAAAATCCGGCCGGAACGTAAACGTAAACCCTGCGATGGAGGCGGCACAGGAGACCAAAATTGAGTTCTGAATTGGGTATAGAAATTCATAAATAGCAAAACCGTGAACCTGGAACACGCGATTTAGGGGGGTTAACTTCACCATAGAAACCCATAAGAAAATAACGAGAAACCGATCATTTTCGCGATAAAATGGGAATTTGTGTGATAGGCAGGTACATCCCATGAAAAACCTTGGCCTGTGCCACTTTTGTCTTTGTCTTTGGAAAGAATTGGTCTATTGCTTCCACATCGATGTTTCACAAAAATTCCTGTTTTCACCTTCTTGTTCCTTATACGGGCAAGAAAAAAAAATCCAAACCAAAGACGGCAAAAAAAACATTTTTAAATGAAAGCAGCCCATTTATTCCGCTTCGACTTTTTTTTCCTCATGTTTTTCTGCCGTTTTTACATTTCTGCCGCATTTCAATGCCAACGGAAAGCCGAGAAGCGAGAGAGGGAGAGGGAAATGGAGAAAGAGAGAGAGAGCACCCGTGTCAAAGTCCTGACAGCCATCACGGCATTACAGCGGCGCTGACATAAATATTTAACACTGAGGGGCAACCTACAGCATGTCATGTCACGGCCGTGATTAGGGTGAACGGTGACCCCCCTCTCATATAACATGGGTTCTTGTTGGAGAGTGGCGGGCAGATGGTCGGAGGGGGACGATGGGGGGGCTGCTGAGGGTGGCACGTGTCAGTGCTTCATAGGTTCCGATCACAGGAAGGACAATACTCCCTTTAACCCTCATTTCCATGAAGCCATTCCTTTGGAACAATGTTCCCCCCGCTGTTCTTCCTACTCGCCTACCTGCTTATTCTTCACGTCTACATGGAGTGGAACTGTTCGCCGCCTCGAAATCATACACAGCCGGGGCCTGTCCGATGCATGTTTTTGTGCCATTTACCCTGAACCCCCCCCAACACCCATCCATCCCATACACACACACACACACACACACACACACACACACACACACACACGTCCCCCCAAGACACCCTTTAAGAGCCCGATAGTGTCGGTCTGGAGAGAGCCGTTAATCGTTGCGCCAACATCATTTGTTTGTTTATCATCGATTGGCTCCAAGATGTTTTTCCAATGTTATGTCATTGTTTGCGTGCCGTCAAGGGGGAGCCCCCACCACCACCACCCCCGTGAATAATTCCACCCTTAATTGGAAAGAAATCCATACGTGCAGGATCCACCGCACCTTGAAATAATTACAAGGCATCGAGGGGTAATCGATGCCGAGGCCTCACCAATCAAAATGCGTCCAAATCACTGACGTAGGCCGGCAACAATATTCATTAATAAAGAAACGCAAAGGATGATGGAAGACGGTTACTGTACATCCGGTTGAAGCTCGATTTGCAGATTTGGAAAAGACCCCTGGAAAATTATTATCTCACACCCGCTTAACGACACGTTAGAGAGGTTTTAGTCGTACAGCCGAGTCTCAGACTGAGATTTTACAAGGATTGAATTTTGCAGGGTCACTATTTACAAGACCACAACTATGGTAGATTCCTTTAGGCATCCCCCACCCCCTCACCCCCACCCACAATGCAAATTTTCCCCATCATGCTCAGTCATGTTTTTCCCCTTCCCCTTCGTCCATGCCGTTCTTGTGATCGTTTCTTGTTCGCGGTTTTGTTCGAACTCATCCATTGGTTGTCGGTTGTGTCGCGTCACCGCAAAGACCGACACGTTTGATATTGTTGTAATTACAGTAAATATGTGAAACCAAGGGCGTCCCGGTGGTCCAGTGGTTAGCGCGTCAACTTTACAGAGCAGAGGTCGTGGGTTCGATCCGACCTCCCTGTGTGGAGTTTGCGTGTTCTCCCCGTGCCTGCGTGGGTTTTCTCCGGGTACTCCGGTTTCCTCCCACATTCCAAAAACATGCATGGCAGGCTGACTGAACACTCCAAATTGTCCCCAGGTGTGAGTGTGAGGATGGTTGTTTGTCTCTGCGATTGGCTGGCAACTGGTTCAGGGTGTCCGCCATCTATCGAAGACAGCTGGATCGGCACCAGTGGCCCCCCGTGACCCTTGTGAGGATAAAAGCGGATCAAAAAATGGATGGATGGATGGATGGATGGATGGATGGATGGATGAATGGATGTGAAACCAAACTGTTTCTACGCCACAATTAAATAAAAATCAAACAAAAAAACAGAAACAGCAACTTGAGCGTGCCCACGTTTTCTGTGTGACTGTGGTATTCTTACCCCGCTGTGCACCTTTCACCCGCTTGATACGTCGTCAATTCGATATTTTGGGACGGGGGTTGATGGGAGTTGACAAATTTTTCCACTCGCAGATCGCCCTTCCGGTAGATGTCACATTACACCGGCGCTGCGGTCATACCCAGGCTCTATCTCAACAATTCCGTGTTAAGTCACACACACATATTTTGTGGCCTCCCTTAAGTGCATCTGTGTTTGTTAAGTGCCCCGGGCCGTACCATCGAGTGTGATGTTAATTCAGTTCGTTCTTAACATTTTGTTCACGGAGAAGTCGCTGCGTTGTGGATGGAGAGAGGTCGCGACACACCTCAGGGAGGGGGGTCTGGGAGATATTGAGCAACTCTCCCTGGGTGGAAAAAGGAAACAAACAAGAGGTGATGAGGACGGCCTGAGTGCTGCTACCTGTCCCTGTGGTCATTTCCGCGCACGCCCTCTCCTAGTCGCGTACGGTGAGACAAAAGTCTCTTGTTAAATTTTAATGGCAAGCCTTTTTAGGCCAGGCCTATTGTCTTTCCCATCAACGACTCTGGGATACTCGCGTCTCTCCAGTGGACGGTGACAACAGAGAGCCCACTCCCACCCCCTCCCATCCCCGGTCCACTGTCCAGCCGGCCTCTTTAGCGGGCAGACGGAAGTGGGGTTGTTATTATTATTTCATGCCTCAGAAGAGTTCGCCGCTCACTTTAGGGCTCGGCCGTTGCCGTCGGAGCCTCGTGCTCGGGGAGCGCTCTGAGTGCACACGCTATTGTTCACTTGCCATTTTCTTTACATGCCCCCCGAGCGGAAAGAGACGCACTCGTTCAGCACTTGTTTCGCTTGGTTAAGACAAGAAAAGCATTTAGTGCTTCGCCGCAGGTTAAAGGTGGCAGGCGGAGGAACGGGCAAGCAAACGGGAAAGTCCTGTTCACAAGGTCGACCCCCACCCTCACACTGGAAATGAGACAAAGCCAATTTTTTACTTGTCGGAAACTGCTTGGAGTACAATAGGATGCCTTCATGAGTTCCGCATTTGGGAAATATTGTCACAAAGAGGACAGTAGCAGCATGTTGGAATAATTTCAAAGCAATAATACCAAACAAAATAATTACATCAATGAATCTAGATCAGGGCTCTCGACTAACTTTTGGCACTGGTTGCACTGACGAGCCCAGCTATTTTTTTTTTCCTTTAATGCAATCGCACCAAAGTTAGGTACAAGTTAAGTGCAACCAAATTTTGGACTGCATCACATTTGGCCCCAAAGTTTTTGTGGGTCCACACTTTTTTTTTTTCAAACAAATTCACTTGAACCGTAGACTTCGAATGACTGTTGTTGGCACCTCTTATTTTTTTAGACGTACTATTGAGAAGTTGAGAGCCCTGTTGGGGTGTGCGACTCTCCAACGAAAAGGCAATTCGATACATATCCCGATCCGATTCAAGGACAAGTTGATTTTAGAGTAGAACGATTCGATTTGGCTTCATTTAGTCAGATTTCAATTCGATATCGCTCAGTTCAAGAGGCTATCTTGCCGTGACTTTCTTGTTGTCATTTCACGTACAGTACGTCGGAGTGAACTTGTCAGTGCTATAAATATGGCAATTCCGGAGTACCTGAAAATAACTAACTCAGCAAGCGCATGCAAACTGCACACAGGAAGGCCAGAGCCGGAATCAAACCCAGATCTCTGCACTGTGGGGCCAATGTGCTAAACAGTCGACCACCATGCCACCCGTGTGTGTGTGCGCGCGTGTGTGTCCCATTTCAGTGTTCGTTTAAACGCCATGATCGTTGAAAACGATATTTCACCGATCGTAAGACGCGTTGTCTTCTGTCCTCGTTTCCCGTGTTAAAGCCATCTGGCCTTTCTTCGAGCCGCATCAAACTTTAATGATGTTTGCATCTGACTACCTGTGAGTCCGTGTAAGGCATCAGGCTCATTATCGCGCCACACTCAAAACTGAATTCCTGGAATATGTGTGGATGCATCGAGGGGAAATGGACTTTGCCATCAGGAAAGGAATACAATTCGACTTCGGTTTATGATGCCATGTGCAATTGCGTTTGTTGTTGTGATGTTTAGTTTGAGAGGAACCTTAAGTGCTCTTTTTTTCTTTTTATTATTTAAGAAGAAGAAGAATATTTAGTGTTATTTGCCAAACTGCTACTTGCTATGACGTGAGTTGTCACCTGCCACCATCCAGCGCTCGCAAGTTCAATTCAACCTTTTTTTTCTTTCTGCTTCCTCCTTTCTCTCTTTCACCTCCTTTACTCTTTCCTTCCTTTCCATCTTCTTCCCGCTTTACTTTGACCTTCCTCTATGTCCTTTTCCTCCTTGATTTTCCCTTTCTTGATGACTGCTAATGTTGTCTTCAAGTAGAACAGAGTGTAGCCTAGCATGTTAAGCTAGCACACACTTGAAGGAGCTAAGAGGCTCCTTCAGTGGCGTGCTAGCCACTGTAGGACGAAAAATCCACAATGGTTTCACTGCAGTGCTCAAAATGGACGCCCACAAAATGCCACACATGACCGAAGCCTTCGGAATCAACGTCGAAATATCAATTTATTTATGCATTCCTCGGTTCCAACCTTTCACCGGCCATTTAAGCCGCGTAGCGGAGACATCTGTGGCTGTAATTAATGAAGGAAAATAGAGTGGCGATGACCTTTTGAGCCGGCTGATTGACACAGGTAGACACTTACAATCTCCTAACCTTCACAAATGTCAAGAGAAACCTAAATTCTGACACCTGTCCTCCCTCCCCCACCACCCCGTACTTTGAGTCTCCTTATGTTTACTATCACCTTATTGATTTGTTTGCCAGGAGTCTGCGGAGCTCCATTAAATATTCACAGCTTGTTTTTCCCCTTTCACCATCACTTTATTCTAAAATGCAATTTGTCTCCGTGGCTCCTCTTTATAAGCCGAGTTCAGCTTACAAGTTGTAGATACATGAAGGAAAATCCTTTCCGCCATTAATTTTTAAATCTCTATTTCTTTGGATCTCTAAATCCCCTTATCTCCTTTGGCAGTTTGCTCATTTTGTCGGGGAGAGCCGGGCTTCAAATAATAGCGGGCCGAAAGGAGCCCCCCCACCCCGGCGCACTTACACGCCCGATAACTATCACTGTCTGGACGCGGTTCATAGGAGGGACCATCCCATCCAGCCTTGTAATTGATCCATGGCCTCATGCTAGGATTTTCTCCGCTGCGTAAATATCAAAGTCAACTTTGTGCGCACTTCTGTCAAGCAACGCAAAGTTTCCTGGTTTTGATTTTGGTGGCGAAACTTTTCTCCCCGTTTGTTGTCTTTGGACGGGAAACTGTTAAAAACTGTGCCATATTAAAGCATTTTTGTTTTGTTTTGTTTTGTTTTTGTTTTTTTGGGGTGGGGGGGGGCCTCCCCCTCCCTTCAGCTTTAATTCCGACGTTCCCAGTAGGGTGAACACTGACGTCTTTGCTACCGTCAGAGTGATTAGGTGTGGCTGCGGAGGGCAGCATCCAACCCCTCGTCTTCACCGCCGACTAATTTCGTTTGACGAGCGGAGAGGATGCGTTTGGGTTGCGTTTGAGTCTTTTAACATCGGAAAACTTCAAAGGGTCCCGTCTGCTCTTTGCCTAATTTGAATGACAGACAAAACACCCTGGGAGGAGAGAGAAAGCAAGCGAGCGAGCGAGCGAGAGAGATGGAACCGCTTGTCGTTCTTTGAATGTGTGTTGATATTGTGGAATATCTTGACAGTATCGGTTCGGTATCGACTACACACAAAGTATCGATACTAATTAAATGGAGAAAAAAAAGGTCCTGGTGCCACTTCCACAATAATTGAGGTACATACTGGCTGTATGACTAATGTAAATTTGCTGCATTTCCTGAAAACCAATATTGATTGCACTGTAAAATTAACATTTTTATACATTTCAATTTTTTTGCAGTTAATTTGTTAATCGTCTTGATTACACTGGTCAACTTTTTTTTTTTTATCAAAGATGAAAGTAACCTTTTCTTAATTTTATTTATTTATTTATTGATGTAGTGATTTATTTATTCATTTGTTCATTTATTTTGTATGTGCGCTGATTCCAAACCAGGTTTCCAAAAATAAATATTTGATCGATAACATCCCCAGTTTTCTTAAATAGTAAGAAACAAATGTGCATGCGGGTAAATAAAACACTCAGCATGGTAACAAGTTTTGAAACTAAAACCGGGATCTGGCTCACCACAACCATGAACAAAACCAGATGGAAACAGAAGCAAAAAAAAAAAAAAAAAAAAAAAAGAACTGACAAGGTCTGAATGAAACCAAAGAACGAAATACAAGTAAACTGACGAGACAGCGAGGAACACCTGGACAGCTGAAGGAGCTGATTGGGAGACTCAAGGGACCGGCTTGACGGGAACAGGTGGAAACCTGACGAGGGAGATGCTACATACGCCACAAGAAAAAGCAAAACGAAAAATAACGTGGACAACACAGATCATGGCAATTTATTTGCTTTTCTGTAAGGGCATTTGTTTTGATGAAGAATCCTCTCACCAAAGGTAGGTTTCTTATGTCAAATGTCATTATTTAATTGATTCATATTTGATCTAATTCATGTATGTCTATTGGGGCTTTTTTTTTTCTGTTTGTATTTGTTTTTGTCATTTCTCATCTGACGTTTCATTGAATGTAACGGTGGCTAGTGTGAAGTTCAAGTCAAGTGAAAGTGCGCCTTTTGGAGGTTGCCTGCTTTGGATAGCCTTCATAAAGTTCATTGACAAATTGTTAAATAGCCGGCTAGTATCATATCTTAATTTGGTTGAAAACAAGAAAAATCACATCAAGTATCAGTATTGGTATCAAAACTCATCGTCATCTTATTTTTTTGTTTTTTTTTTTTTTTTTTTTTTTTTAAATTTTCCCCTTCCCCCGCAAAACTCCCCCCCCCCCCATTATTCTTATTTGGTCTTATTTTATAAAGTTTGTGAAATTCGACTCAGAAATCAGAAAGTATAAGCATTTGTTATTCTTTTAATTTGGACAATTACATTTTTTTTCACAAATCAAACTTCCCCACCATCCATAAAATCGACATGGTTTTCCCCCTGTATAAATTCAGATTTTATTCTCGTCAACGTATTCTCATTTTGACTTAAAAAATGTTTTCCACATATTGCAAATTATTTTTTTTTCACTCAACAGCGCCACCTTATGCTAATAAAATCACATTTGTCATATTATTACTTTTATTTTTTACCACTTTGTTTCTGTCACACTTTATCGTTCTAAATGTCATTTTACAACATTATTCTTGTAAAAAAATGACCAACCAATATTTCCAGTATTTATTTTTTAAGTTTAGCTTAAAAGAAGTCTGTTTTCCTTTCTTTGGTATAAAGTTGTATGAGTGAAAATATCCCCAAAATCGTATCTCGAGATGTACGAACGCCACGCCCACTCCTCAACTAAGAAGCTCGAGGTGCAGGTGGAGGCTGTTACTTTTTGAACAGAATCCTCTCGTTGGGCGTCTCCGAGCCCCCTCAAGATGGCCGCTAATCAGTTTGTTCCTGTCGGCTGACTTACCGCGAGAGAGAAGCAGCGCTAATCAGAAGTGACGTAGCTCTCGCGGTCCTCGGGTGTCAAGGAGAAGAGGGCGGGCGGAGTTGAGCCTTGGATGACGCCTGGCAGATTTATTACCTCCATCCCAAGTCGCGGGAATCTTTTCGAAAGTATTCAAAATAAATAAAGATGACTTTAGCGTTAAGCAAACTGGACATGCGCGGAAATCTCAATTGAAAGGCGCCCCGATGCCAGTGCTCGACTATGTTCATACTTATTCATAAACATGCTTGCTTTTAATCATTTTTTTTCCCAAAACGCACAAAGCAAATCGAAAGAAAAATGAAAATAAAATATATTTGTTTTTTTTCAGTGTGCAAATATACGATATTAGGTTTTTGTCTGATTCTAGACACAAAATGGATCAGTTTTATCGGTGCAATTTCATAATTTATGTGGTGCCTTTTATTGATGTGTATTATTAGATGTATCATTTATTTAAATGTATTGATTTTTATTATTAAAGCATCATGTGGTTCAATTTGAGGATTAAAATGTTTCAACTGTTAAAAAAAAAAAGTAAAATACAAATGCATTAAAAAAAAAATTGAACAAAAAAATTGAATGCACTGACAGGGAGCCATGAGAATATCCCGGTTGAAAAATGGAATGAAGCTCCTACATTGAAGGGAAACCATATTTTCGACCATCTCCAAAATATTTCCTTGCGTTGTGCGTCGATCGTGTTTGTGGTGAAGAACGTCGAAGTGCATGTTAGGCCGTGGCCTCCATAAGTTTCCCCATCGAGACTCCCATTAAGGCTTTGACCTTTCCGTGTCACTAAAATGGCCTTTTCACCCGCCGATGTTCACCTCTGACCCCAACCTCTTGGCACAGGTTATGAATTGAGTATTGATCACAAAGATGGTCACATATCGATAGTAGTCTGTTGCGTGCCTGTGACCAGTTGTCATGGCTTGTCATTACGACTTCTAGCCATCCTTTGTCACATTTTCTCCTTAAGTTGACATTATTATTCCATTTGCTCATCAGGGGACTATTTTATTTTTTAAACGTTTTTTTTGTTGTTGTTAGGACTTTAAAAAAAACATACACCAATGATTCACTGTTAGACTTTCTTGTAAAATTCTCCCTTTATTCTCACAAAATAAATTTTTCTGAATTATCACGATTTATTTTTTTTTACTAATCCTACTGCTGATCATTTCATGCCAGTGTGTGCTTTGTTTTGACTATTTTAGAATTTGCCAGACCATTTTGTGCTTCAGTGGGCATCCTGACATTCACGCCTACAATGATTGCCAAACCCGTTTTTAACTGCGCTTTGCGAAAATACCAAAACCAAGTCCAACCCGCCCCGGCACAGATTTACAGTGCGCCTCGCACTCGACTTGCCCTGGGCACAAAAAACAGAGCCCAAGATGTTTGATTTTTAGAAGCTTAATTTAGTTTTGATCAAAATTGACATCCACCCATGTTCCACATCTGAAAGTCTAACTTTATATGGTAGTATATTAATGTAATTTTTTTCACCTATTATTGCAATGTATGTCTGGTGGGGGGTGAATCCCATTTTGAAACTTCATTACTGTAATTTTTTTTTCCAATGAAATTATTCTCATAATATTGCAATGAGATTCTTCTAATTCTATGACTGGAAGCGAACGGTTCTGTTTATTTCCAAATATTGGATGATATACGTTTGACGCATTTTCTTCATCTTTGCTCAGCCGGCGAACAGTGAAGTCACATGTGCGAGTGTGCGTTCACACAAAATGGTAGGACAGGGTGGTAAAGGTCAGTGCGATGAGTTCAGGAATGACAGGAAACAATGAACCTTCCCGGGTCCAGTAAATTAACCCGTGTCACAGGCCGCTCATTCCCACTGATCAATACTGAACACTTTGCTTTCAGAAAATGAGGGTCATCCTCCGCGGGCCGCCCACCTCCCCCGGGACGGACAGGAACGCTGATAAAACAATCACCATAAAGAGGTTCCAGACTCGCAGCTAAAAAGGTGGGTGGGTAGAAGGCTTGGTTGTGGGGGTGGGGTGGGGGGTGTACTCGGCGTGCGGAGGCTTCCTTGTGTCAGCGCGCTCCTCGCTAAGAGCCGCTTGCCAGGGCTCTGACAGCGGCGCGGTCGATAAAGTGGATTTGAGATATAAATGTTTCCCAGAGCCCTCTCCATCACGTGGAGACACCTGCAGGGCGGTGACATAGCGTCTCTGTCACCGCCACGGCAGCTTGTTTTTCGGCCCTC
>NW_017842060.1:4443444-4445916 GCF_001891065.2 Hippocampus comes | reverse complement strand
AGTGCGATGAGTTCAGGAATGACAGGAAACAATGAACCTTCCCGGGTCCAGTAAATTAACCCGTGTCACAGGCCGCTCATTCCCACTGATCAATACTGAACACTTTGCTTTCAGAAAATGAGGGTCATCCTCCGCGGGCCGCCCACCTCCCCCGGGACGGACAGGAACGCTGATAAAACAATCACCATAAAGAGGTTCCAGACTCGCAGCTAAAAAGGTGGGTGGGTAGAAGGTTTGGTTGTGGGGGTGGGGTGGGGGGGTGTACTCGCCGTGCGGAGGCTTCCTTGTGTCAGCGCGCTCCTCGCTAAGAGCCGCTTGCCAGGGCTCTGACAGCGGCGCGGTCGATAAAGTGGATTTGAGATATAAATGTTTCCCAGAGCCCTCTCCATCACGTGGAGACACCTGCAGGGCGGTGACATAGCGTCTCTGTCACCGCCACGGCAGCTTGTTTTCGGCCCCTCCGTGCTGCCGCTTTAATACTGTGTTGGGGTCACGTTTGACCACTTTTGCCATTTTGTTGCAATAAAAAAAAACATACCCTAAATGCCATTTTTAACGTTTTTAATTTCCCCCCCCACCCTAAAATTTGAGGTCATACAGAGGTCAAAGGGTGCCTCGACAAACGTGTGAGTATGCACTTGCGAATCACATAGGCTCCCTGAAATATAGCTAAATAAAAACCTTAAAATATATATAGATATAGGTATAGATTTTTCTTTTTTTTTTTTGTTTTTGCCCTGGGGAAAAATTGACCAAAAAAGTGTGTGCATGTGTGCACACACAATTTTTTTTTTTCCTCATCTCTTTTGTTGGAATGTAAGTAAATGTGTCTATTTCAAGCATAATGTCCCTGAAGGACCTTTTGCAGATTCTTTTTCTGAGCGTTTTTTTTTTTTTTATTTTAAACATGCGGTGATACAACATCAATCACGGTGAAGTGAATTTGAGGCAATGACTGTTGCACAACTGTTGCCATCTTAAAACTTTTCTGACCTGCAAAAGCAGTGCCTTCATAAACATCAAAACTGGGGGTGCCGAATGACCCCCCCCCCCCCCCCCCACATTAGGAGTCATTCCCTCTCCCGGTGACAGAGTGGCTCCAAGTCTTCATTTTCTGCTGATCCAATGTGAGCCGGAGGCGGGGAGGGAGCTGCTGTCATCAGTTACACGAGCCGCCTTTGCCTAATTGCAGCGGACCGTCGATGCATGCATTTGGTCCTTTCTTTAGGCCTACATTATTTATTGGTGGGAAAATATGCTATTGATTAGAGATGGCCTGGCGAGATAGAAGCAAAGTTGCTGAACAGCTGACGAGACACTCTGTAACTTTGATGCGAGTGTCATTGCGGTACAGCGAAAACGGTCAACGTGGTGCGGGATGACTCGCTAGATGCTATTGGCGCTCGGTGTGTTTTTGGCCCACGGTCTGAAAATGGTCTCGTAATTTGCTTGTCGTTTAGCCGCGTTAGTGTAAGCCTTGGCAAGACTTTATCAGAAAGCGCCACAAACGTGGTTGATTATCAGTCAAGTTATCGCGGCTAAGTCTCGAATCTCACCGGGGTCAAATAAAAACAAGACTTTCAAAGCATTCTTGGGTGAAATGTAGTGACCGGTTTGAGAAAGCATCAACTCGGAGCAAGGGGCTCATAATTCGCTGTTGCTGGCTGTGGTGGGCGCCGCCTCCCGCAGACGGCTAAAATTGGTCCATATCAATGACCACTCCTAAAAAGGCACGGCAATGATGCGTTGGTCGCCGCTGCTGGCACGGCTAAAAACGCCCAAGAACGACTTTTTTGCAAATGTCCGACTGTTGTGAACACTCCTGAACTAAATCCCATTCGACGTCCGCGAGAGGAACTGAAACATTTCAGTCTGGAGAAGGGGTCTCTTTCAAAACTTCTGCTTGCGAGTTTCATTGGCATTGTTTTACCAGTTTTTCACTCTGCATGTCAGCCACGCTTTCCTTATTCGCCACTTGATTCGTTTTGCTGCAAATCACGTCAGCCTCCTTTTCCTGACTAGAAATTCGACCTTGGCTCTTCCTACTTGCCGTTTCCCTGCCTCCCACCGTGGCTGTTTGGTCTTGTGATGCAACGTCATAGCAGTGTGACGTTCTTTTAATTCGCTAATATTGGATTGTGGACATTAAAAGTCTTGACCAACGAAATTACTGTGGTGGTGTTGAACCGCATTTGGGGTTATAGTCTTCCCAGTGGCACCCTTTTTTTTGTGGGGGGAGGTGATTTTTCTTTCAAAGTTGTTTGGCAAAATGTGAAGTTTCATTTTTGTTCAGCGCAGGTTGTTGAACCAACAAAATACAGGCCCTTGTTGTGTAAACTGTTTGAAAAGTGCTTGAAGGTTTCATTAAATGTTGAGTCAGTGTGCTTATTTGGTTTTCACAACCGAATGAAGGTTTTATTGTCGTCCCAAATTCGTGTGTCAACTATTTATTTATTTATTTGGGGGCGGGGG
>NW_017842060.1:4430218-4443423 GCF_001891065.2 Hippocampus comes | reverse complement strand
GAAGGGGCTGGCACTCGTCATTGGCTTTATAGGCAGATTTTTGCATGTTGGCGCACAAACTTGCCATGTCATCCCTTTCGCTCAGGTCACATCATAGAATCATTCCCTTGATCGCTTTCCAGTGCTGTTACCTCATTACTAATAAAGACTTTAGCGGTATGAGCACATTAGCTTGAGGGGTGACGCGGAGTTCTCCGCAGGAGTCCCCCCCCAAAAAAAAAAAAAAATCCGAAATTGCTCCAAAGCAGCCCTGCACCGCAAATATTGCTCTCAGTCCGCAATGAGACGCACACAGTTGTTGTGTTGTTGCTTGGCCAAGCAACTACTTTCTTTCGTTCATGTTTTACAATAAGTCCTCCAATAAAACAAGGCTTGGCTTTCCCGGGTGAGCAGAGAGGAAAGGCCTTTGTAAATCCCGCTTTGCCGCCTTGCTATAAAGACCTTGTGCCTAACCTACCTGCGATGTTTGATTCCGTGTAATTGAAACAAGGAGAGAGCGCAGTCCTCGCCAGCATATGGCCGCGCCATGTAAGGTAATGTTTGCGCTGCAAAAAGCGGCTAATGAATCCGAGTCTTGGGTGCTGGCACGGCGACTCCACTCTCACAAGAGGCTGAAAAACGCCTTGGGATGCTGTCCCCCATTTTTTTTTTCTCTCTCGAAGCAGCTGTGAAAAGTTTAAAACGCCTGACCCCATAACATGAAACGGTGAGGGCAAACACGGCTACGATTAAAACGCGGCGGTGAATATATTACATTGGCATCTTGGGGTCATTATCCAGTTTATTGCCATTTGTACAGTTTTTTTTTTGTTTTTTTTGTTTTGTTTTTGTATGCTTGGGATTGGCTAATAATTGGGAGTGTCTTTCAAAATTCTCCGTGTCAAGGGGGTGTAAATGCCTGTGTACCTGCAATGACCCTGGGAGGTTCCCCAAGAAGCATATGATTATTAGACCGACTGTCTTAAAAAATATAGTTTTTCAGATACACACACACACACACACACACACACACACACACACACACACATCAAAATCTGATTTTTTTTGTCTATACAGGAGTCTAGCAAATATCAATAATGTTGGGGCTGCCAGTAATGTTTAGATAACACAAGCCACGCAAAAAAAAAAAAAAATGCTAGTTTGCAGCTTTGCTACCAGATATCCATCGAACCTCAAGTGTGAAGAGATCTTAATCCACTAACTGGACCGGAAAGAACCTTAACTGGCTTAATCTGGAGGCTCTCTGGGGTTCTCGCAGGTACTGATGGACTGAGATGGATGCTATCTGGTGTTGCGTGCTGCTCTGCCGGGCATTTAAACAGCATTACCGTCGCCGGCAAGGCAGAGGAGCCGGGCGGGAGGCCATTAGAAACTATGAATGATGGTCTCCTGACGAATCACTACGTGTCATGACAAATGCGCGTTTTATGACACGCCGCAGTTGTTTGTGTCAGCGCGAATGACGGATGTTCGCTCCTCTTGTTTGCGTGTGGTCGGCTCAATGCATGGCTGCACGCTTGTGATGCTGCGCGTGTAATACGATACGGTCGCATCGCCTTTCTTTGTATTTGCTTAACCGGTTCAAGTTGGAGAGTTTGTCATGATTGTGAAAAGAAAATTTGCATGAGTTCAGAATGCGTCACCGACTGAAGGTAAATAAACGCCACCCTTTAATAAAAGCTTACCTTTTGCCATGTGGTGATTAAAAAAAAAATGGGTAGAACCCAAGAGCCTGATTTTAGTTGACAAAAACGAACCAAATATTTAAAGGGGGGAAAAATTATGAAATAATAATCTATAATTATAGTGAACATGTCCTTCATTTTATTTTTAATTTCAGACATGAGCCTTTGGGTAATTTTTTTAAAGTTTTCAATTAATTTTACTTATTTTAGAACAATTATAAACCTGTTAAAACCTGACCACCCTGATAAAATATTTGACAATTGATTACATTACGCTGCTATTTGCTGTCAAGCTAGCTCTTTCTCAACTTCGTGGCCAATGCTAACGACTCTTTTGCTAGCATAGCGCTTTGGCGCCCATTTATAGAGCACAAAAATATGTGAGTTGGTGCGTCTTTCATCAAATTGCGTGTGCCCGAGGGCCAAATTTGCAAATGAGCCACCATTCACAAAATCGCTGGACGTTAGCTCTATTTTTACTTCATCGATGATTTTGTTTAAACATGAGCAGTTACCCAGTAAGCCTGATAGAAATGCGATGCTAACAAAAAACAAAACAAAAAACGGCAGCACTTAACAAAAACATTTAAAGATTACGTAGCTGGCATTTATTTAACCCTTTCATGAACCCTGTGACATGATAACATAAGATGTCCACTGTAGTAACCGCTGTCCCTGAAATGGTTAGTAAAAACAAAATAAATAAATAAAAGTTGTGTTCAGTGGTTCAACCAACTGATGCATTTCTCTGGTTTTGTTGCAGCCTCTTCTATTTTCTTGATCCGAGTGCCGAGTGAAAGTCAATGGCGATTAGCTTGATAATATGATTATGCGCCACTGGAATTGATGTTTACTCTTAAACCCGTCAATGCGGGTTAGCTTCGAAACCATTGCACGATGCGGCGCTCGAGATCCCATTAATAACCGATCATGCCGAACTTTGACGCTGATCATGCACCACTCCACCAGAATAGGGCGCTCAGAATGTGTTAAATTCCGAATGTTGTTTTTGTTTTTTATTTAGATTAAGCAACCATTTAAACCTTTACTTGTCATTTCTCTTGCTAAAAAGCTTTAATAAATTAAAGATTCGAGCTTTCAGTGATATTCCGATTGATTTCTAGGTGTAGCTTATTTTCGTTTAAACCAATGAAATACATTTTTTTAACTTTAATGATCTGTGAAAAATAAAGTTTGGGATCACCTCCAATTAAAAAAAAAGTTGAAGTAAATACTGCACCATATTCTCGAATACATTTGAACAACAGCACTGTTGCTATTAGCTAACAATCGAGTGGCCTAGCTAGCGGCGTTTTCATTGTCATTAATTTTGAGATATGCTTTGCCTTTTTGTAGCTGCAAGTGTGGGTGACTTTTGAAATGTGAACATGTTGTATTTGCTTAACCGGTTCAAGTTGGAGAGTTTGTCATGATTGTGAAAAGAAAATTTGCATGAGTTCAGAATGCGTCACCGACTGAAGGTAAATAAACGCCACCCTTTAATAAAAGCTTACCTTTTGCCATGTGGTGATTAAAAAAAAAATGGGTAGAACCCAAGAACCTGATTTTAGTTGACGAAAACTAACCAAATATTTAAAGGGGGGAAAAATTATGAAATAATAATCTATAATTATAGTGAACATGTCCTTCATAAACTAACCAAATATTTAAAGGGGGGAAAAATTATGAAATAATCTATAATTATAGTGAACATGTCCTTCGTTTTATTTTTAATTTCAGACATGAGCCTTTGGGTAATTTTTTAAAAATTTTCAATTTATTTTACTTATTTTAGAACAATTATAAACCTGTTAAAACCTGACCACCCTGATAAAATATTTGACAATTGATTACATTACGCTGCTATTTGCTGTCAAGCTAGCTCTTTCTCAACTTCGTGGCCAATGCTAACGACTCTTTTGCTAGCATAGCGCTTTGGCGCCCATTTATAGAGCACAAAAATATGTGAGTTGGTGCGTCTTTCATCAAATTGCGTGTGCCCGAGGGCCAAATTTGCAAATGAGCCACCATTCACAAAATCGCTGGACGTTAGCTCTATTTTTACTTCATCGATGATTTTGTTTAAACATGAGCAGTTACCCAGTAAGCCTGATAGAAATGCGATGCTAACAAAAAACAAAACAAAAAACGGCAGCACTTAACAAAAACACTTAAAGATCACGTAGCTGGCATTTATTTAACCCTTTCATGGACCCTGTGACATGATAACATGATAAGATGTCCACTGTAGTAACCGCTGTCCCTGAAATGGTTAGTAAAAACAAAATAAATAAATAAAAGTTGTGTTCAGTGGTTCAACCAACTGATGCATTTCTCTGGTTTTGTTGCAGCCTCTTCTATTTTCTTGATCCGAGTGCCGAGTGAAAGTCAATGGCGATTAGCTTGATAATATGATTATGCGCCACTGGAATTGATGTTTACTCTTAAACCCGTCAATGCGGGTTAGCTTCGAAACCATTGCACGATGCGGCGCTCGAGATCCCATTAATAACCGATCATGCCGAACTTTGACGCTGATCATGCACCACTCCACCAGAATAGGGCGCTCAGAATGTGTTAAATTCCGAATGTTGTTTTTGTTTTTTACTTAGATTAAACAACCATTTAAACCTTTACTTGTCATTTCTCTTGCTAAAAAGCTTTAATAAATTAAAGATTCCAAAAACAATAACAAAGCAGCCGGATGAATCGTAACGGTACTTGAATGGGCTCAGCAGTAAACTTCTCAGTCTTTGTCACCATTCACAAAATCGCTGGACGTTAGCTCTATTTTTACTTCATCGATGATTTTGTTTAAACATGAGCAGTTACCCAGTAAGCCTGATAGAAATGCGATGCTAACAAAAAACAAAACAAAAAACGGCAGCACTTAACAAAAACACTTAAAGATCACGTAGCTGGCATTTATTTAACCCTTTCATGGACCCTGTGACACGCTTTGGCGCCCATTTATAGAGCACAAAAATATGTGAGTTGGTGCGTCTTTCATCAAATTGCGTGTGCCCGAGGGCCAAATTTGCAAATGAGCCACCATTCACAAAATCGCTGGACGTTAGCTCTATTTTTACTTCATCGATGATTTTGTTTAAACATGAGCAGTTACCCAGTAAGCCTGATAGAAATGCGATGCTAACAAAAAACAAAACAAAAAACGGCAGCACTTAACAAAAACATTTAAAGATTACGTAGCTGGCATTTATTTAACCCTTTCATGAACCCTGTGACATGATAACATAAGATGTCCACTGTAGTAACCGCTGTCCCTGAAATGGTTAGTAAAAACAAAATAAATAAATAAAAGTTGTGTTCAGTGGTTCAACCAACTGATGCATTTCTCTGGTTTTGTTGCAGCCTCTTCTATTTTCTTGATCCGAGTGCCGAGTGAAAGTCAATGGCGATTAGCTTGATAATATGATTATGCGCCACTGGAATTGATGTTTACTCTTAAAAACAAAACAAAAAACGGCAGCACTTAACAAAAACATTTAAAGATTACGTAGCTGGCATTTATTTAACCCTTTCATGAACCCTGTGACATGATAACATAAGATGTCCACTGTAGTAACCGCTGTCCCTGAAATGGTTAGTAAAAACAAAATAAATAAATAAAAGTTGTGTTCAGTGGTTCAACCAACTGATGCATTTCTCTGGTTTTGTTGCAGCCTCTTCTATTTTCTTGATCCGAGTGCCGAGTGAAAGTCAATGGCGATTAGCTTGATAATATGATTATGCGCCACTGGAATTGATGTTTACTCTTAAACCCGTCAATGCGGGTTAGCTTCGAAACCATTGCACGATGCGGCGCTCGAGATCCCATTAATAACCGATCATGCCGAACTTTGACGCTGATCATGCACCACTCCACCAGAATAGGGCGCTCAGAATGTGTTAAATTCCGAATGTTGTTTTTGTTTTTTATTTAGATTAAGCAACCATTTAAACCTTTACTTGTCATTTCTCTTGCTAAAAAGCTTTAATAAATTAAAGATTCGAGCTTTCAGTGATATTCCGATTGATTTCTAGGTGGAGCTTATTTTCGTTTAAACCAATGAAATACTTTTTTTTTTAACTTTAATGATCTGTGAAAAATAAAGTTTGGGATCACCTCCAATTAAAAAAAAAGTTGAAGTAAATACTGCACCATATTCTCGAATACATTTGAACAACAGCACTGTTGCTATTAGCTAACAATCGAGTGGCCTAGCTAGCGGCGTTTTCATTGTCATTAATTTTGAGATATGCTTTGCCTTCTTGTAGCTGCAAGTGTGGGTGACTTTTGAAATGTGCACATGAGAACAAAAGTGGGTATGTTTTTTTTTTTTGTCCGTATAATGAGATCGGTCGCTGTGGTCCGTTTTGTGCCCACCTAATCACACGCTCACATAGATTGGTTGAAACCTCATCTTCCCGTTTGAAGACGCTCCTCCTCCTCCCTCATGTGATCTGGTTAGTGTTTTTACATGGGACGCCAGCTCGGCCCAATTACAGCGGCTTGACCACAATGTTCCAGTCATTTGATTGGGACGGAGATTCACTGAGGTGGAATGGTAATTTAGGGCGGTTGAAGATTTGCACATTCCCCCCCCCCCAAAAAAAAAAAAAAAATTGGGACCCTAGAGTATGTTTTGTTCGCAACTTAAAAAAAATAGCCTATTTGTAATTTTTTTTTTTTTGCGCATAGGAAGTATTACTTGGACGCCATTTTGTTGAATACGGGTGTTGCTGTTGTGAAGTGTAATTGCTTTTGTCTCTTGAATTTGTGATGTCCTGTTTTTAAAGACTGACCTTGAATGCACCTCGTGCACAGTCAAAGTAATACGGGAGGGAGGTATTTGGTTGCTTCGGTTGCTACTTATAGAGTCTTTAGTGTACGTTGATTGCATTCATTGTGTGAAAATGCCAAAAAGTGAGTTGAAGGACATATCCATTGTATCTATTAAAATGCTATAGATTGTGGACGTTACCTCGTACGAGGTATTCATTTTAAATTCTGCTTTGTAAGTCTTCATCCTGTGACTTTAAAGATGCTTTGCTAGGTCCTGCTGTTTTGGTTAGCGGCAGTGTTAGGGAATAACAGGCTGAATATTGGACCCCAAAGAACAGAACCATAAATGAAAACAAGGATGAAGTGCGAAGTTGTTATAAGGAAAGAAAGAACCAAGAGGAAGCAAAACCAATGCACGCAGGAGGCTCCGCCCATCCACAAAACAAGATGGTGGACAAAAACAATAACAAAGCAGCCGGATGAATCGTAACAGTACTTGAATGGGCTCAGCAGTAACCTTCTCAAAGTCTTTGGGTCAAAGTTATGAACGGAGCTAATTAAAATGACGACCTGTTTGTTTTTCCCTCTCTTTGAGGAAGGTTTTTATTTTGTCAATTGTATGAAAATGATTTGGACCCAACACCGTGGGGTGGACACTTGACCGTCTAGTTGAGCTCTAATCGTTGTTTAGTGACCCGAGAGCCTGTTTACATGTTGCCATTTTGATTAGCAAAATGCTACAAATGGGATGATTCGTTAATTTTTAACTAGCTGTCTGTGAAGCAAAAATCAATCCGAATATAATGAAACTGCAGTCTTTTGACCAAAATAATGACATGGAATTCATGGAATTTTTTTGGTTTGGTTTTGTATGTGCATTGACTCGGTACTGTGGACTTTAGATAGTCAGTCAGAGATTGTGGATCCAGAAGAGGGTGCCACAGATCACAGAGCAAAATCACGCTGCCTTGCTTTTCTCTTAACTGTGGCGCGAGTGCGCACACGCACAGACACACACGTGCACATTTAGTGGTCGTTGCCTTTCCTGGCAAGTCCATAACTGCCATCTCCTAATACGGTACAGCGTAGCAGGTTAATTATCATCCAGCAAAGAGGAAGCAGGAAGCCACAAACGAAAGTACCTGGAAAATCGCGACTAAAAATTATTTTGTCCGCAGAAGGGGAATAATTATGCTTTTATCCCTCACATCTCTCTCCTGGTCTTGTCTCTTTGTCCTCCCTCACCCGTCCCGTGCGTGTGCGTGTGCGCGCATGCTCCCACCGGACCCAGGTGAGGAGTTATTTCTGCATCTGGCTTGAGGTTCCTCGGCGCTTTTACATAATCAAATCAATATTGCTATGATTCAGCCTCTGGCAACGGTTGCCTCGTGCAAGTTGCCGGCTTATGAGATACAAACAAAAAAAAAAACCTTAGTTAAAAATCCCTGGGCTATTGATTTTTTTTTTTTTTTGGTGGTGCTTCTTCTATCACCTGTTTTTCATCACCTATTTGCCCGTTGTTGCCGCCTGTGATCCGGCCGCTAGGTCCTGGAAAAAAAAAAAAAAAAAAAAAAAGTATTTTTGAAAGTGGGTGAGGCGTGGCGATGCATCGCTTAAAATCCATCGCGATGAGTTGACTGACAGGAGCAGAAGTGCGGCTGAAAGCAAATCTGACAGCCAGATGTTGCGATGAGTGTGAAAACACACCCACTGAAGCAAAAGCTCTCGAAAAAGGCACATGCTGGTGTTAGTCAGGTGCTTGAGGTGTGGCCGTTTTGCAGTGGACGCCGCGCTTTGGGCTGTTTGTTTACATGACGTTTTGCACCTTAGAACGGTTTTCAAGTCAAATACAACTTTATTGTCAAATGTGCTGTACAGCACAGATGAAATTTCTTCCATCTCAAGACAACATGCAACAAGAGGAGCCGCTGCGGGTGCCCGCGCTGCCATCAAAAGAAAAATTAACATGAAGTCAATCAAATAGCTCTCAAATATTAATGTTTTTCTTTGAACAAGCGGCCCTCCTACAATTACGATCCTGGTGTCCAAACTATGGCCTGGGGGGCCTCCCACTATTTTTTTAGCGGCCCTCAGTATATACTTTAAAAAAAAAAAACTTTGACATGACCCGTAGTGCCATTTAAAAAAATAAAATAAAATAGAAACGTGGAGGATGTGGGCAGTGTTAGAAGTGTGGCTGTTGAAAAAGTGAAGGCAACTGATAATAAAGCTTTTCTTGGTGACGAAGTGCTGCCTCAACTAGGGAAAATTATTATTCTTTTTGAAAGTAGTTCTGCCCTTAGTTATCATGGTACCCAGAGCCAACCTCTCCAACAGTCCAATAGTGGAGTGGATTGAGTCAGCAGTTTCCACAATAGAAAATACAATCTGTGTTTTTTATGCTCATCGTGAGAGATCGTGTTTTTCTTCACAAATTGGCCTTCCACAAGGAGAAGTTGCTTGCCTCATTGGCATTTTCATATTCCGCGTTTCACGTTGTACTCTCCGTCGGCCTGGCAGATGCTTGGACAACAACAGTTCCTGTGCGGGACTCAATCCAGCTGAGTTTCAGCAACATTCAAATCAGTGTGGCTTGGCGATGAAGTGCTGTCACCTCAAATGAAAATCCAGTGCTTTTATTGTCGTTTTTTTTCCCCCCAACATTCTATAATCCCACATCCGCAAGTAGAAGGGCAACGAAAACTGTCCATGAGAACACCATTTGAGGAATATAAATACAGAGACTGATATGAATTTTTAATAGCACCTGTGTTGTGTGGAAATCAATCCATCCTCTTTGTCCCTTTTGATTGGCATCCCTGCCTTCTCTCTGTGAGAAACTTGAGAAGATGGGTGACAGTGTGGTCAGGAGATGGAGCGCAGGGGGAGGTGACAGAGGGCGTGTGTGTGTGTGTGAGTGTGTGTGTGTGTGTGTGTGTGTGTGTGTGTGGTGTATATAGCACATATCACATCGCATTGATTTGGTCCATTTGGTGGACTGAACATGAACCCAATAATCAGATCTTGCTTAAGCACGCGCTTCCTCCGTAATTGACTCTCGCGTATTGATTAAGATGTTGATGTGTCCCAGTCCTGCTCATGTGCTAATGCAACAGAGAATCAGCGGGACCACCCCCTCCCCGCCCCACTCCATTCACTGCACCCACCCACCCACCAATCCACACTCGCTCTGTGACTCTCCACGCCCTCACCGACCAAGCCGGAACAAGGCTGTCGTTGGCCTCCGACTAATAGATAAAGTTGTCATGTAAATGTTGCGGTGTCTCACGAGGCCCGCGGATCAAAGGTCCCTTCCAGGTCTATTTAACCAGTTTGTCTGGACTTTAGACAGTCAGCAAGTAGGATTACGACAAACAAAATGCAAACAAATCTGTAGATTTATCATGTCAAATTTTCATAGTTTTGTCAAACATGATATGTAAATGAAGGGCCCTGTTTTTGTGCACTCTCTGGACTTTTCTTTCTGATGGTGATTTTGGTAACCGGCACTGTTTGAAAAGGGACGCTTGCGCCGTTGTAGGAGTGAACGCAGCCAACTTACTTCCTGGCCACTTGAAAGTGACTTGATGCATTCCCTTATAATTCAGAGTAGGGCTTTGTTTGTCTTTGTTGCGGAATCAGAAATAGACATTTGACAATTGGGTGTTGATTTTAATCGGAAGAGGGGGAATGCCCATCAGCGGTCTGAATATCAGTATCTGTGTACCACGCCTTGCTCAATGTTAAGACACTTTTACATTTCTACCCATTCTCTGATTCTGACAAGCTCTATAATGACAGAAGTTTCTTTTTTGCCACATTTTCTGGCAGGCTTAGTGGGTTCTTGTTGCGCGTATAACCTTTTTGGAGGGCCGCTCGCATGCATACATTGGCCCTTTCCGAGCGCGGCTCGCTTGACTCAACTTCTCCGGCGTTGCGAGGTTACAGCGGAGAAGCCTACGCGCTCTCTTGGTTGAGATTAACCCTTCGCTCCTTGGGAGCGCCGGTCCCTTGACAAGGAAGCCCGTTGCCAAGGATCTGTTTAAAGAAACTTGTTGTGCGTCTCCAGGAGCAGCGATGCGATTGCGCTCTTCTCTGAATCTACGTGTGGCCTCCAGGCCTCTCCCGTCCCGATGGGAGGTCTGCCTGTAGCGAGGTGAACCAGCCCACCCCACGTCGTCTCTCCGGAGTGGGCCCGCACCTCTGTGCATGCTCGGGGAAGGGGTGGGGGGGGGGGGTTCAGGGAAGACGCGGCCTCTCCCGGGCCTCCAATCAGCCAGCGCTACCGTGGCCTTAGGCTCTGCAGCCGTGTGATAATCTCTGCCTTTCGCGTTTCCTTCGGCCCCGCGTGAATTCATCCTGTGACCACCTGGCACTCGCTGTTTGGAATCCGAGCGCTGTTTTCTCTTGGCTGTGAGGGACTGTTTTCCAAAAGAGTCCGACAACCCCCCCATCCTCCCTCCCCTTCTCTCTACTCCTGCCTCCTCGGCTCTCCTCCTCCAGCAGAATGTTTTAACCTCTCACAAAGACCCTGCCGTACATGCCGTTACGGTGGCAGGAGTGGGCTTCTTCTTCACCTCGCCGGGACCTGTGTGGGGGAAAAAGGCCACGGCTGCGCTATATTTAATTTTTTTTTTTGCTCTAAGACAAATTGAAATGCGGCAGTGCGGGTTTTGTCAACAGCTGCCGTTTTTTTTTTTCCTGTGAATAATCAGCGAAGTTGACCTGTGGAAGCCGAGGATTGTGTAACGCGCAAAATTAAAGGTCGACGCAAACATGTGGCGGAGATTTCTTGACTTCAAACTCCTTTCAAAGCCACTTTGGCGACCCCAATTACATTATGGTAATAGAAACTCGAGAGGCAGATGAGAGCTGCCGTTGACGGTTTCAATAATGCGGCTTCGATGGAAACGGTGCATTAAGGAGATACGATTTTCATCAACCTCCAGAACCGCATACGGTCTCGCGTGCGCCGAGCGGAGCCAGTCGCACCGCACTCAAATAGCTTGTGGCTCCCGACATTTGAATTTCATATTTTGTCTCTTGTTTTCCTTGTTTGTGCAAGGAAAAATGTAGGAGAGAAAAAAAACAAAACAAGTACATGTTTTTCGGCAAGAGTGTGCTTGGCATCACATCAGATCCTCAATCTGCACTTTTCCATAATTGGTCTTTGCTGATTATTGATTTGTGCGTCCTTCTCATTTTCTTCAAGCGAGCATTTGGAAAAGAACTAATAACAGACGCGCTTTATTTGGTTGCGAAAAAACGATCAGGTGTTTTTATTTTGGCTCAAAACAGCTCATTTTAAATACTTGGACAATGAGCAGCCATTCAAATTAATGCGAATATTGATTTTTTTTTTTCCCTCCATATGCCTGAAACATATACATATTTTTGGCACTTTCAGGGTTAAAAAAAAAAAGCAAAAAATAAAAAAATGTTTACAGTTTAGAAATCTATATACTCAACAAATTTTGTATAATCTTTTTATCAATGGATCAAATAAATCTGACTGGAACGACCAAAGCAGAGTCCTCTGTAGATGAAAATATTTGACTTGCGAGCCCCCGGAAAAAAAAAAAAAAGCCCAACAACTTGCAACCGACAGATTCAGGAGGGGGGGGTGGGATTGACGCGTTGACTTTGTAGCCTCAGCAGAAAGTCATTTCAAACAAGTTTTGAGACATCCGAAGGCCTAAGTTCCGAAATGAATGAAATATTAATGTTTTGGATTTTTTTTTTTTGGTTTTGTTTTTGCCGGGCCGCTGTCACTCCTCTCATCCGCAGGACGTCGTACTTGTTAGCCGGGCAGCTAGCGGCGACGAGACCCCCGTAGCCCCCACCGCCCCCCTCCTCAAAAAACAAAAGTGAACGTTGAAGGAGTTGCTGATTGGGCAGGTGTCAGACCTCTCTCTCTCTCTCTCTCACTCTCTTGTTTTCCTGGACTAACTGTTTGTACGGCGCTGCCTCTGATCATGAAGGCTAACCTTAATCGCGGTGGGTGAAGCCCAGTCGTGGTGAGCTGTCATTAAAACATCCCCCGTGGGCACTGGAGTGGGGTTGTAATTTTTTTTTTTTTTTTTTTGGCACTCAGGGCGATGGAAGGCGTCATCTAAGGAATCGCTTGGATGAGATGGCTTCACAACTTTTCATCCTCGCGATACGCAGCAGTTGTGGTGCGAAACATAAAAGGGGGCCGGGGATACATGCTGCGGTTGCGGGCAACTTCAAGCAAAGAAGCAGCATCAGCCGCTTTTTTTTTTTTTTTCCCCCTTTCACAAAGTTTCAGGGACCTAAAGTAGCTGAAATCCTAAAAAGGAAAAACAAAATCTGGTGCGTTTTGATTGAATTTAAAAAGTTGAATGCCACAAAACGTTGTACAAAAACTGTTTCAGATCTTGCAAAATTGTGATGATAGTCATAGAATCATCATGAATGCCGCAAGATCACAGTCAATCAAGTTGAACTTATGGTTGACTTTGTGGCTCTCTAATTGCAGCAACGGATGTACATTAGACAGACAATACACTGGACCCGGCAAACTTGGATTTTTTTTTTCCCAATATTTTTGTTTCATGATTATTGGAGGGGGGGGGAAGCAAATCGTGTTGTCCATTCAAATTGTTACTCCTTTTTTCCCCCTAAATAATTTATTTGGTTTAAAAAATGAATAAATGCATTTTTTTCCCAGTGTTTTTGTCATGGCCAATTATCCACACAATTTGCAGGCCGGC
>NW_017842060.1:4403384-4430146 GCF_001891065.2 Hippocampus comes | reverse complement strand
CCACCCCCGTAGTAATTACAGATTCTACCCCCTCCCCCCAGTAATTACAGGCATATATTCCTTCTCCTCTGCAAAAAACAAACTGTTTCTGCATCTTACTGAGCCCCTTCATAAAACTCTTCATTTGTGTCTGCAATGCTGAATTTTACTGCCACCTGGTGGCCATGACACACATCAGAAATCCGATTACTTTAGTGGGGGAAACGAAAATCGGAGAGAAAAAAAAGACTGAAGGCAGACTTAGTTACTTTTTCTTGATTTCCCAACATTGTTCATTTTATTTTAGTGAACTTTTTTGTTACTTTTATTATCCCCCCCCCCTCCTCCCCCCATAACTTCTTCATACATTTGTATGACAGTTGGGATCGTCTCCTGCAGTGTTCAGCAGCGCTCGTGGGTTCAAGCCAGATGCACCATGTTAAAAAAAAAAAAAAGGAAAGAACCTGAGCAGAAGTAAACAAAACTAAGACTTGGACTTGGGGCGGTGATACTTAATTGGGAAGACTGGTTTTATCCCCGGGGCTCGTCAAATCACCTCTGCCGGTTCACTGTGACGTGGCCGAGCGCCAGGACTGGATTGATGCCATCGCTCCTGGCGTGCGGTGAACTTTGCCTGCGCGCCGGCTCGCTCGCACGGTTTCCCCTCAACCGATCCGGTGCGCCTTCACGCTTGCCTGGCTTACTTTCACCCTAACGCCAGACGCACCCAAAGACTTTTCGAGATCCTTAAGATGAGCTCTCAGAAATAAGAGCGTGTACGTTTTTAAACCGATGGTGCGGTGGTAGACCAGAACAGAAGGCGTTAATCACGCTCTGAGGTTGCGCGCCTTCTCATTTAGGGTGCCCACCCCCACCCCGACCCCCACCGCCCGCCTTCCCCCTGCTCACCGATGCTACAGACTAATAAGCTTGTCCCGTAATCACGTTAGCCGCCGTGTCGGCCCCAGCCAGGGGACCTAATTGGGACAGAGCTTCGGACAAAGTGAAAATTAATAACTTCGGCGGAGCTCCTGGCGCATTGTCTTCGCCGAGCAGCGCGGCTCAATTAGAAAGCGTGATACGATAAGGTCTGAGCAGCGCAGGGGGGATGACTCAATTAGGACGGGGGACTGGACTGTTGAGCGCAGACCCGAGAGGAGACGCCGGGGCCATTTTTTATCCTTAAACTGCTGCTTGATGCGCTGCACGAACGGGCCGTTAGTCGCGTTTGAGTGCCTTTTTGGTGAAGTTAAAGGAGATGGCGGCGTCTTGCAAATTAGTTTGAGGCGGTCTGGAAACGTTTCGGCCAACGAGGTGTATGAAAAATCCTTTTTTAGGTTTGGGACCGAGCCCATCTCGGGAACTGACCCCCTAAAAGTCTTCATTTTTGCCTATCGCTTAAATCGACGATCGGCAACCTTTATGAAACTGAGAGCTACTTCCTGGGTGCTGATGAATGCAAAGGGCTACCAGTTTCGAACTGTTCTAATTATGAATCAAATATATTAATTTATGTGAATACACTGATCATTTTACTGATTTTTTAAAAATATGCAACACTATAGACCAAAACCCCAAGCTTATGTCTTTATGTGGTTTTAGAAAAGGCATTATTAATCAAATTTACTGAAGTTACAATACATTCACTGTACCCAAATTATATTTATAAAATATACCATAAAAACAAACAATAAAGCTATCATTGGTCATTTGAAACAAACGCAAGCCTCCTTAAAGGCACTCAAAACGTGGGATTGTATTTTCACTCCAGGAGGCAGCACTTCTTCACCGAGACCAATTACACGTGTGATTTACTCTGCAGATCTGTGCAAGTGGTGTATGCAGCGGACATATCGCTATTTAAAACCGATCTGGAATGGCTTCCGCCATGCTAATGGCCTTTTTCTGGTTGTATAATAGGACACCTAGCGTTAGCATTTTAGCAAGTGCTTCTGCAGTCGTTTTGCCGACAGGAAGTAAAGATACAACAAATGATTGACAGAGTTGTTCAGTAAGATGATGAAAGTAACTTGGCCTTTTAAAAGCGGACAGACGGATGCAAAACCTTGGACACTTGGATGCCCCCCCCGCCCCTCCCCCCCTTAAAAAATCTTGGAAAACTGTCAGATGATAATTTGCGGGCCGAGGCGGAATCACTGACTTCCTCCCCCGTTTTTACGACATCGTCATTAACAGCCTTTGTGCGCGTTGTTTTACTTTATTGTCCGGTCCAAGTCGATCCGAGCGTGCGTTCCCTCTTCCTCCTTTCACATGTGCAAACCATTGCAACCACAACACGTGTAATTTAATTATCAGCTTTTTTTTTCCCCCTTCTCCCTCCCCTCCGTGTCAATAATTTGTGTGCGTCGCGGCACAAGCAGTTTGGCGGAGACCAAAGAATGGGCGGAGTGCAGATGCTTTTGTCTGGAATGAAGCACACGGTTCTTATCTTCAATTCAACATCTTGTCCCACCGTTTTCCTCTCTGACCCGCCTCCCTTGCCGCTTCCGTCCGCGCAGGTCATCTCGGACCTGTCTTGTTTTTGCACCTCTTGTCACACATTTTACTGGGCCATTGTTTCAACAAGCCTCTCCTGGAGAATTGATGGCTTGCGTTGGACGTAGTTGGAAAGGGGACGTCAACAGAAACATTCGTTGCTTGGCATCGATCCGACATCGTAGACATCGATGCCAACCCTCCTAATCTTTTCCTGGAACAACCCGGAGGCGGAATAGATGTCAAATAGATGTTTAAAAATAAATAACACGAAACAAAAATGTGGAGTTCATCAGAGGCAAAAAGTGGGAAATTTTTTTTGCACTGGCCAAGTCATCTCCAGACTGAAACCCTATCGAGTGGTGGTTCTCAAACTTAACCCCCCAAAAAAAGCTTTGCTCTTCAAGTAACAGTTGTGGAGTAGACGCCAAGTGTAGATGGTGACCTGGATGTACTGAAATACTTCTTATTAAAAACGTTTTTTTTTTTTTTAAACTTGAAAATCTATTGAAATACTCACTAAAAATTCCCTCGATGCTCTTAAATCTGCAGTACTACTCCTGAAAAAGTTCCATAAGTACCCTTTAATTGAGAATTACAGGAACAATTAATTCTTATTTATTTTATTTCGGGGGCCGGTTCTGGCCATCATGGCCACTAGCCTTATTGTGCTGAATGTTTTGAATTTCAAACGGGAAGGTTGAAGTGAATGTGATTTCGTTAAATGTGTCATTGGAATGAAAAGGGATTTTTTTGTTTTTGTTTTTGTTTTTTTGGGTGGTGGTGAGAATGTTCCATTTTTGGTCATTGAGTGTTTTTGGTCAGGTTGAAAAAACGTTCCCAAATTGAATTGAATGAGCTGGATGGTTTCAAATGGGAACGATGTGAATCTGTGCCATTTGGAATGAATTGAGGAATTTCAGTTTGCTGGACAGGCATTTTTTTGAAGTCTTCTGAAATTGTACCGATGTGCATCGGATAAACTATGTGGAAGTAGATGCGCGTCAAAAGAATAACGGGAATATTGACACAATGAATGCTGTCAGCATTCACACAGCAAAGGAGGACTGATTGCTGCGTGCCCGGACATGAATACCGTATTTTCCGCACTAAAAGGCGCGCCTAAAAGCCTTCCATTTCCTTCAAAGCTCACAGCGTGCCTTAAAATCTGATGCGCCTCGTGTATGGTCATTACGGTAATATTTCGACCCCAAAATGGCTCCTTGTTCGAGACACATGCTTACAACGCAGATCATTCTGTTGGCATTTCCTTGAGCGTAGCTCCATCTAGTGGATGCATTGTGGATTGCGTCTTATAATGCAGTGCGCCCAATGTATGAAAAAAAAAAGATAAAATAGGCCATTCATTGACAGTGTGCCTCATCATCGAGTGCACCTTTTAGTGTGGAAAATACGGTACTCGGCCATGGCACGGAGCACCTCGGTAAGATTTGCTTCAAACGAGTGCACCCATCCAAAGATGATTCTGTCCACATCCCGCTGTAACATGAGGCTGGAGTGTCTCAGGCGCTACTTTTGCGAGGTAGCCAGACGCTTAGCAATTCAATCTCAGGGTTACATCTGCGTGTAACCTTGTAAAGGAGTCCCTCCTGCCACCGCATTATCGTTCTCACTCGCCGCCGTTCCACCCGTGGAAGTCTCTGCTGCCTTGCACGCAGGTAATGCAGACAAATGGGCCTTTAATGCTATCCGCCGTCACGTCCGACATTCGCTCGCTTTGTCATCGGTTGCAGCCCGTCCTCCCTTTTTTTTTTTTTTAAATGGGTTTCTTCCACCTTTAAGCAGCACTTTATTGTGGCGTGTTATTTCGTCCAATCGGATTAAACGCACAATAACTAGGGATCCATTTGAACCCAATCCTATCGCTCGAGCTTCCTCGGTCAATTCCATTAGCTGTCATACTTATCCAGAAGCTTTCGGAAGCCAAATGTGTAAAATGAGGCATGGTCAATACCGCCCTGGGTGAGCGTTGTCGTTTTTAAGAAGTTAAAAAAAACAAAAAAACGAAAAAAAAAACCTTTGATGTCTTTCCAATGGGGCGCCAGATCAAATCAACGACAGCGCCGTCTCGCCTTTAACGGGCTGACTCCTCCCCTTCCCGCCCCTCCGCAAATACACTCTTAGCGCAAAGTGGTCTCCTCCATAACATTTGGAGTGTAGCTAGTTTAGCCACGTTTGAGCTTTCTTATTTTCTTCTGAGAGGCACCCCACCCCTCCCCGCCCCTTTTCGGTGTCCCCCATCCTGAAGTCATTTTTCCGTACAGAGCCTTGAGAGGGGTGAGGCAGGAACTTGGGCGTGTGACTCCCTGTGGCGAGTGCTCCTCTCTGGGTGTGTTCGGTGGATCCCACCCCCTCTGATTTCCCCCCCACCCTCACCGCCACCCCCCCCCTCATCCTCGACTGCTGCCTTTTGGGACTCTCTTTTGAGGCTGAGGAGTAAAAGGACACCAATGCCCTGAGCAGCCTCTCAGATTTATTGAAACTTCGTGTCCCGTCTCAGTAGTTCATTTGTCAGGAGACCTAATTTACACTGGCCCTTAAGACTAATTGCAAATTTGTGAAAAAATGCTGATGTCTTTGGAACCGAGCAGGGATTTTCCCTCCCTCGGTTGTCCCTCGCCATGCATTTGCTAATGCGTTTCATCTGTGGAGCATAAAGTAGACAGTGTTCCTGTCCTTGTGTGTGTGTGTGTGTGTGTGTGTGTGTGTGTGTGTGTGGCTGTGTGTGTGTGTTTGGAGAGAGCGAGAGTGATGGCGAGTGAGAGAGAGAGAGAAACCGAGGTGAGCGAGAGAGCAAACGCTCCAAGACAAAAACCCCTGATGGGACTTCCAGTAAACAGGAAGTCGTGACAAAAACTAAAACGCAAACAGTATTTACTGTTTAATTTAATTCAGGGAGCCCGGTGCCCTTTTGGAAAAGCGAGACGCATTGTCGCTTGTTAGCAGAGAACCATGAGGTGCTGATTTAAAAAGTATGCTTCTCCCTGCCATTGGGCTGCTGCTGCAATTAAAAAGTTGCACGGGAAAAATGCTTGTGTCAAAGTCCTCCATGGATCAAGGATGATAGCATGCTTTTCGTCGTATTTTGTATTTTCGTATATATTTTTGCTGAAACGCAAACCGCGGAGAGCCCACCAAAAAAAAACATTGGTTGTATTTTCACTCGTGGTGGCAGCACTTCATCACCAAGCCAAAAATGACGCTGGTCAATGAGTGTACAATGTGTCAACACCAAAATGATAAGACCGGGAGTCAGTATTTATTTTGTTTGGATTTTTGTTGCTTTAAAATCAGTTGGATTTAAATTTGTTTTTAAAACAGATTTGTTATTCGTTTTTTAAAAAATATTTCTTTTTAGGTTTTTTTTTTTTTTAATTTTTTTAGTTGTTTTTAAATATATGTGGTATTTGTCGCATATAATGCTACGTTTTGTTTGGATTTTTGTTGCTTTAAAATCAGTTGGTTTACATTTGTTTTTAAAACAGATTTGTCATTCGTTTTTTAAAAATTATTTCTTTTTAGGTTTTCTTTTATTTATTTTTTTTAGTTGTTTTTAAATGTATGTGGTATTTGTCGCATATCATTATATGCGACAAATGCGAAACTACATTTGCTAACTGCAAAGCTAGTAGCTGTGTCTCTATTTGGATGATAATAAATTGCCCATAATGCCCTCTCACTACCATCCAGGAGCAAAGGGGTCCGTACTTTTTAAATTTTTAAAAAATCTTTTTATTTTTTCGTTTTCTGAACATAAAAACAACGCGCATGCGCGTAATGCCTCCGTCGAAACGAATACAGTAGTTTATCCCGCCCCCCTGGATGGACCAGCGCCGATGGACTTAATCTTGATGGGAGCACGCAGCGAATGGGCGGGGCTTGGTCTCGGACGGACTTGTAGTGCGACATCTCGCCCGGTTCAAGACGCAGAATATTTATCTGGTATTCTGACAGCGGGACCTTTTGTGAACGACAAAAAAAGTTGTGCAGTTTTTAGGAGGCCACTCGTGACTGAGCACACAATTTAGTGCCCGCCAGTTGTGATCTTCAGGAATCAGGCCTTGGGTGTTTTTTTTTTTTTGCAACTTTTAACATTAATTGTGCTTGACTGTTTTTCCTCTTGTCTGACAGTTGAGAATTTTCAAATCACATGAACCGGGGCCTGTGTATTTAATTCCGACGTTAAGAAGGCATCGAGGTTGACCATGCGGCGAGTTTATTTGTATTTATTTCCTTTCGGGGGGAGGAAAATTTGTTTGGAAATCCGAAAATCCTGTTCGACCTCGGCGGCTCCGCTGTATATTTGCACAAAGTTTAGAGGGTAACTTCTGCCGTGAGCAATCTTCCAAACTGTAATCATAGATTGTAGTCGCCGCTTCAATGAGACTGCGTGCTTTTGCGGGCGCGTCTTCATAACGGAAGGTCAGATTCCTGAGGCTTCTGCAGCAAATGTTTCACAGATCTGAACATGTGAGAAGAAGCGCAGGTCTGCCGCTAAAGACGGATCACGGTTTCACCTCCGGCCATTAGACTTCATTTCGAGAGCCTCCAAGAATAATGTTTATATCCTTAAGAGGATGTCGAGTATTTCGGAGAGCGTGGCCCGACGTCTGTGGCGTTGCGCATATGGGAGGAGAGCTGGCTAAGCAGATGTGAGCGCCGAGCACATGCTGCTTGATTGAGTCATGTGGCTGCGTCTCATCGCCTCCAATCAGGAGATCTGCCCTCGTTCGGGCTTTCGACGGCATGCTTTGTGGCTCGTTTCATATGCGAGTATTTAGACGCTGACAGATT
Organism: Hippocampus comes; assembly: GCF_001891065.2. NCBI lineage: Eukaryota > Metazoa > Chordata > Actinopteri > Syngnathiformes > Syngnathidae > Hippocampus > Hippocampus comes. The sequence continues at coordinate 4,422,856 of NW_017842060.1, read as the reverse complement.
CTTGTCGTGGACGTTGCGTTTCTTCCTTCCTCACGCAATTATTCTCATTGATTCGCTTTGGTAATTCTTGCAAAATGTCCTCAAGGAAAGAAAAAGGGGGAGAAAGGAAAAAAAAATCCCTCTTGTGTTTTGAGGAAGCAGTTCTGGCACATTATTTCACAGGAGAGAGCACCCAAAAAAAGAAAAAATCTGTTTAGCTTTAGCTTGAAGGGTCGAGCAATTATCTGATTATGAAAAACATTACATGTCAAAAGGAACAACAATATGTAATTGGCGCGATGCATGCGCGGGCCGTGCGGGACCAGATGTAGAGATGTCAGCGTAATGGCTTGCAGCTTGGCCACACAGTGCAAAAGAAAGGCCTCAGACGGCAGTAAAAAGATTCACTGGTAGTACCAACCGCTTTCCATTTGGCAAAATTCACACCGTTATGGGGCTTATAAAGGATCAGAACAATGACGTGTGCGGGGGGCCTTGAGCGGTGCCGGTTCGTGGACTCCCGGTGGTTCACAACAACAACTCTTTTAATGGGCATGCTTTGTTTCCTCCATATGCACAAGTTACCTGTCCCACATTCAAATAAATTGCAATGTGTAGACCTCTCCGAGTTAAACTGCAGAGACACACCTCTCCCCCGTTTGAAAGTAATCGCATCGAGACAAGTTTTAGCTCTTTTTTTTTTCTTTTTTTTAATGACAACAACAAAAAAAAAAGTCCGCTTGATGACAATTGGTGCAGAAATGAGCAAGTTACGACTTATTTTCGATGACGACGCATTTCCTTTTGATTGCCCCTGCCAACATGGCCGCCACAACGGTTAGCCGGGCTGCTCCAGCAAACTGGCGTGTGTCCTTTGACGCATTACACTCCTCGAACGACAAGCAATAGACCAATCAGAGACCGGTATTTGCGGGCCATGAATCCTAGCATAGCAACTGTTGCTATGCTAGCGTTCATGTGGTTTTCGTCAATCATGCAGAGTCAATCGTGAGTTTTATTCTGTTGGGATTCTCCGCATGGATATCAACAGCAAGGAAATGGGAGTTTTACTGACTTAATGCGATTAATTAATTTATTATTATTTCTTTTTAGCATTTTACAATGTTTACAAAAATTTAAATCGGTGAAAGGAGTCTAAATTTGCCCTCTTGAATATATACGAGTGAGTTCCAACTCATTTTGTTGTGGTCAGTGGTCACCAATTGTAAAACTGTAATGCCCTCATATGTGGGCAAGGAGAGCCTGAGTCAGCGATGCAATTTCAGCTCTTTATTGAATGATACAAAATGTGCAAGAAAGCACTTTGACTCGCAATGCCAACGCCCCCTTGAAAAAAATGGGTGAATGGAATTTTCAATTCATTTCAAAGTTATGTTGATTGAACAATCGAGAAGATTGTGTCACTAGCTTGGTCGTGAAATGAACAAAACTATCAAATCAAAGTAGCATTGTGGTTTTAAAAAAAGTTTTTTATCTTGCAATATTCCCCTTAGCAATGGTTTGAATGTTGCCAAAGACTCTCCGTAACTTCTGATGACAATCCAGGCGAAACTTGGCCCCGCCCCCACGGTACAAAGATCTTAGTTGACCGAGATGTGTTGACGTCTTAATTGGAAAAATTCTACGACGTCACAATTGGCACTCTCCGTTGTTTACAAAAATAGCATAAAAAATGCAAATAGGTCAGGATTTCAGTGAATTTCTGTGGCTAAATTCCACGGGAAATAAAATGGCAAACAGTTGCCTTTCGGAACAGCGAACCGTGATGGGAAGAGACACCCTCCCTCTCCGCCTTGCCCAAATGTGGCCCTCAAATAAGGAACACATTCAGCCGGGCGGCGGGCCAAGACATTATCTTCCCGGATCATACACTGTAAATATTCCCGATTGGACAGAGCACATCCCATTTTTCACATCTGAGCCTCCTCCCTTCGATCCCATCAGAAGTCGCTGGATTTGATGCCCGCTGGCAGGCGCCGATGGTGGCCAAGACGGGAGTTGGAAACCAAAGCCAGAGACGGGCCTTGGATGCCTTTCCTTTTGATTTGTGTTGCGGCAGGAATGCAGACGTTTTATGCCCTTTTTGTCCTGCAACGACGGCCAAGATTTTACCTCACGGTTCAGACATGTGAGGTCAGACAAAACATGCTCAACCGGCCCCCCGCCCTCCCTCCCACCCCCATGTGTTCTCCATGGATGAACTGTCTATTTGCGCATGTGGCCGTCAGAGGCTCTGACTCGAGGCCCTCACGTTTGTTTGGTCCATCGGACTTGTTACTTTTCGACATTTCAACGTGATCACGCCAGCACGTGTTGAACTTTGCTGAAATTTGCCACAGTACCGTTGGAATTGGTGAACCTCAGTGGAATGCTGAAAGCTTGTCGATTCTCAACAAATGTGACGCATCCTCATCTGCATTTTGTGTCCTGACATGGTAATTTGTGTTAGTGATTTTCTGGGGCATAATCAACAGACAGCAATCTGTCTACCAACCAATGACAGGATCCCCAAAAGATTACTGGTTTTGGTAAGGCACATTGTTTTGGCATTCAGTGGACCCTCAGAATTATTTTTCAAGGGGGCCCGGTGGTCTAGTTCGTTGACCTCACAGTGCAGAGGTTGTGGTTTCGATCCCGGCTCCGACCTTCCTGTGTGGAGTTTGCATGTTCTCCCCGTGCCTGCGTGGGTTTTCTCCGGGTACTCCGGTTTGCTCCCACATTCCAAAAACCTGCCTGCCAGGCTAAACACTCCAAATTGTCCCTAGGTGTGAGTGTGAGCGCGGATGGTTGTTTGTCTCTGTGTGCCCCGCCATTGGCTGGCGACCGGTTCAGGGTGTCCCCCGCCGACTGCCTGAAGATGGCTGGGATAGGCTTCAACATGCTTCGCGACCCTTGTGAGGATTAAGCGGATAATAAAATGGATGGATGATTTTTTTTTTAATTCTTTACGTTTACAATTTTTAAATATAATTTTAAGCCACTGTAACTTTGATGCACGGTTTAAACCTTTGCACTGTGCTTCAGTATAGGAAAATGGAGAAAAACAACCTTAAAATGTGTTTTACATTAAAAAAAAAAAATTTAAATCGAATGCAAATGTTTTATCGTCAAAATGCTAAACACAACTGAATCGTTATTGTTTTACCTACCAGCAGAGGGAGCCTGTGTACCAATCGTGGTATTGATACCACACTTTGAGAATCACTGCTCTAATCTATATCTCGCCTCACGACCCACGACCATCCCTTTTTTTTGTCCACAATGGCTGCCGTAGCTGCCAAGAACATACAGCCCAGTTAGCGCCGCTTATTGGATGGAAGAAATGAATTGTCACCGTTTGGCTGTTTTTAAGGTGTGTCCGACATTTCTCCTGCTTCAATTCCATGAATGCCCGAGCCATACAAAAGTTCATTTGGAGGGGGGGGGATCTGCATGTGTTACAAATAAGGAATTTAGTTTTGTGTTGATTTGATCTGATGTGTGTCTGCTTCCCAGCGGTGGTGCAATGGTGGCTGTGGTGGGATTTTGGAGTGGGTGTTTGCTCCTTTTCAACAGTCTCTCCACATGGCCTCCTGTCTCCTTTTGTCTTTTTATAGCCTCCTTCTGGGAGAAGCTGCACTCTCCCCGAACGCAACGCAAGCCAAAAACACCTCTCAGTTCCTTCGCCAGGGCCCGTTACCCAGGGAATAGCGCTATCCCTCCCTTACTCCACGCCTTCCATCCTCTACCCCCCCCATTTTTTTTCCGCTCCCCCCCTTAGCCAGCCGGGGCTGGACACAGAATTTGTGTGTGCGTGTGTTTTTGGAGCGCAAGTTTTGTGTTATGTGAATCATAATGTTACGCTGCAAACTCAAGCGTGGGCTTCTCGGTTATTCCTGTCACCTTTCTGTCATCTTCATTTCATCATCTCTCCCTCTGCAGTTGGAAAACGGCGCGCATCGTTCTTTGCGCTATGAAATCATTTGGACAAGTTTTATTGAAAAAGTCTGCTGACCAGCGCGTCTGCCTCAGTCCCTTTTTTCAAAATGGCTGCATTTTCCCCACTCGTGGCCTTGTGGAAAATGGCTCCGCCCATTCTTTCGAAACGGTCTATTCGACTGGTTTTAGTTTTTCGAGGTGGCTTTGAGTTTATTCAGCTGTTACAACCGCAAAAAGTCTGTGGTTGGCACCATGGTGATTATGAAATTAAGTGGAAGAGGCAGAGAAGGTCCCCAACTAATCTCCAGTGATAGAGCAGAGGAGAATATATGCCTGTGTATACTTTTTTTTTTTTATTCCTGCTGCATTTGCGTTTAAGTGTCAAAATCGTAACTCCTCATTATCCCTTAAAAAGATGGCGAAGTTGAAGTTACCTATCAGGAGGACGAGGGAAAAATTTGATTCTGACAAGGCCTGACCAATTCCCACATGCTCTCTGTCCCCTCCATGCTCCCTCTCTCACTTCATATCCCTGAAGCATTTGGTCATGAAGAACATCGACGAATCGGTATCGGTGTCCATCAAAATTCCTGGCCTGAATTTCGGTAACAGTACATCCCCCGGTTTAAAGAATGTGGGAGGAGTAAACCAATTTTCCAAAATGTCTTTGGTCTTTCTGTACGTGGATTTTCATCTATTCCAGGTAGCTCAGGAATATATCCGCCGTGATAAATGTGGGCTCATTATACTTCTCCATCTTGTTTTCAGTACATCCGTTCCACCTGGGCCAACGCGCCGCGTCGTCCAGTACAGCGCCACGGCGCGGAGATGCTCGTTTATCTTCGAGGCCGTCGTAGCATACGGAGAAGGGGATGGGGACCGCACAGATGTTCCGCTAAGTGCTGATGGAGGAAGTGAGCAATAGACACGCTCCTTTTGAGCTGCGCTGATGCAGCCGGATGCCGCTGTGCCTCGCAACCATTATTTGCCGAGGAGGGGCAAAGCGAGCAGCGTGAGTTAGCATATGTTTGCATTTGCCGTCCCTCCGCGAGCATCATGAGCACGTTGGATGAGAGAGAGAGAGAGGAGGGGCAGCAATGCGGAAGAGCGACTGCAAAGAAGTTTCAAAGTCATCAATCCTCTCGAGTCCGACGACGTCGATGGGAACTCGGTCCGAGGAAAGACTTCGATAATGATATCGCCGTGGCATCTGGGGGCGAAGGGTGGAAAGACGGAGCGGCTTTCGGGAGAGCGAGCTAGCACTTTGAATTCCCCCCCCCCCCTTGACGAGGGGCTTTGCGGCTGCCTGATACCGGCCACGCCACTCCCCGCACGGATTGGCCGCAGAAGCCACCCTGGTAGCTTATCAGATTTATGGAGGCTTAACGGGAGATGTTCAAGAGTGCGTGTGCGTACGTGTGTGCGTGTGCGTGGAAGGAGAACCGGGTGACTCGGGAAAAGGGTCATCTCTTTAACAATTCCACCCGTCCTGTCAATTTAGCCCGAAGCACCAAAGTTGGGGTTTAAAGAGGTTCACTACAGGCCAATGTCTTCAAGATGAGGCCTGGAAATTGATAATTTCTTGTACTGTACGCCAAACTGCCCACAAAAAATGTACAGTTTATATACTGTACCGTGGTGTTCTACTTACGAACGTCTCTTCATACGAAATTATCAAGTTACGAAAAGCCTCAAGTGGAAACTATTGCCTCTTGTTATGAAATAAATTTCAAGATACGAAAGGTAAAAATACAGCATGGGCAGCTACTGGCGGCTCCAAGGTTCCTGGACACAACATACTTGCTGCTCTCCCATTGGCTATTACCCAGGATCATCCTGGCATCCCATTGGCTAAGAGGGATCTCTACCGTTTGTGTCTATGCGTGTAGATAGATAGGTAAGTGTCTATGCAGCCTCTTCGTCATTCGCCCCTCGGGCCATGAGTCGTTTCGATAGTTTTGCGTAAATGTGAATCACCCAGAAAAAGTGTTCACTCGTCGGGCGATCGCTCACTATGCTGATGTTTACCTTGGACATTTTCGAAGGATTGTTAAAAGTCGACAAATGCAAACGTCCTTGGATCAGTTCTTTACAAAACGCGAGGTAAAAACCACTTCTGAGAGAGAACAGGAACTAAAGAGGGCAAAAAAGCGATGAAAAATTCAATGACCGTCATTTTTATTCTTTATTCTTAGTTTTTTTTACATTATGCATAACTCTCATTTATTGCGCAATAATCTCATTGTAACATGTATTTCTTACATATTTTGATGCATTTTTATGCTTTAGAAAATATTTATGTCTGAATTTTTTGGGCGGGGGGGGGGGGCTTGGAACAGAATAGGGCATTTACATGGAAAACGCGTCTCTACTTATATTTTCGAGCTAAGAAATGTTTTCCAGAACCAATTAATTTTGTTAGTAGAGGTGCCACTCTATATCTTTCTGTAGTATTCCCAGACATTCTGAGAGAGAACAGGAACTAAAGAGGGCAAAAAAGCGATGAAAAATTCAATGACCGTCATTTTTATTCTTTATTCTTAGTTTTTTTTACATTATGCATAACTCTCATTTATTGCGCAATAATCTCATTGTAACATGTATTTCTTACATATTTTGATGCATTTTTATGCTTTAGAAAATATTTATGTCTGAATTTATTTATGTCTGAATTTTTTGGGCGGGGGGGGGGGCTTGGAACAGAATAGGGCATTTACATGGAAAACGCGTCTCTACTTATATTTTCGAGCTAAGAAATGTTTTCCAGAACCAATTAATTTTGTTAGTAGAGGTGCCACTCTATATCTTTCTGTAGTATTCCCAGACAGTACTGGAAGGACAAATAACATGTTTGGGTAATTTTTGTCAACCTCAGCTCCTGCCGGAACAACTGGCAATGAAACGATTAAGATGAACAAAAGTCTTTATGCAGGCAGCATAACAGCTAAATGCTTGACGATTGCTTATGGATACTAAGCGGGGGCGAGGTATGGGAGATACGACTCTTCCGTGGATACTAAGAAAAATACATTTGGTACATACTGATGTCGAAATGATGTCCCACCCCAGCTCTGACATCAGATTTTTTTGACAGTGAAGAGGCACAAGTCGTGACTTATCATTGAGCAACGCGCTTCCACACGCCCAATATTTTGTCAACCAATAAAGCCGTCGCAGGTTCTTGTCAGAAGCGCGAATTCGACTCGACGGAGCCTCTTGATCCAACTCCTGCAGGCCAACTGACTGTAATGTCTTTTTGCTTCATAGGCAACAAGGTCAAAAATGTCGTTTTGCCCAATGAAAGCGTCTGGCTGGAACCAATTGCTACGTTGACCACAAGCTAATAGGATGTGGAAATGTTACCTTGAACATGTCTGCTCTTGGAGAAGAAAGCGCGCACCACAATCTTGTCTTGTCAGATTTCCACGGCTAAGGTTTCCGACACGCACTTCAAACTCCCCGCTAATGAGTGGAAAATCATTACCAGCTCCTGCACGACATTTTTTTTTTTTTTTGATCCGTGTGTGCACGCCTGCCTTGGGTTTCACCGGCTTGTCTTTCTTCCAAATGTTAGCAAATCTTTTTCACCTCCAGCACAAACAAACACTCAAGTATCGCCTATTACAGCGGGTATCAAAGGCAGCATTTGTTTGCAATAAAACGCTGGCTTGAAATGGCTCCAGCGCAGATTTTTGTGCTGCAGTGCTGGGCCAACATTTTTTCATGCAACGGAAAGGTGGGGGGCGAGGTATGGGAGATACGACTGGAAGAAAGTGTAAAAGGAATAACCAGACAGATAAGAATTGTTTCAACTGATAATTGTTTAAATGCTAATACGCTTAAAGTTGATGCTATGTTAGCTATATGCTAACTTATAGCAACCTGGGTAACAAAAGCCCTGAGGCTGAATTGCTGCGGAGGAACTCAACACCTCTTTTCCAGGACCACTTAACAAATCTGTAACTTTCTCACTTCAACTTTTTCAAGTTTTATAAGATATGACGGGTAAAGTGGACCGCACTTCTTAACTGCCGAACTTATCTTGACATTATATCAGTAAATGGGCCAAAAAAAAGGCGCTCAACGGATTAAAATGGAACATTTGATGGCAATCTGAGTCGAGAAAAACCCCAATAGGTGGTTCATAAATTCTGTACATCCTGGTCTGTAACTGGGTACAATTTTCCCGAGAATATATTAAATGCTAACTTGCTAACAGTTGGTAAGCTAACCTCAACTAAGATGGCAACCTGAATATTGTCTTCCATCATTTAGCATGATTTTGATTGCGTCTTTGTTCTTGCTGCTGTCATTTCTTTTGAGCCCCCCCCTCTTTAAGAGCATATCGAATTTGGGACACGCTTCCCAGCCTCCGTAACAGATATGGACAATCGATAGGCACATTATAAGACTGTGTCACACTGACACCCACCCCACCCCCCACACACATCTCCGCTGCTACTGTGACAATGAGTCTCGTCTCGTCTCCCGAGAGCCAGCGGAGGAAGGAGAGATCACATTATCTCTGTGAGTGACATGAGCGCTTGTTAACCCTTCAAGTGACGTTGTCCTTTGAATATCGGGCCATTGGAGACATGCAATAAGGTGCTGTTATAATTTTTTAAAAATTTGATTTTTACATTGGGACATGGTTTATCTCCTTCATAATCCAGAAGGGATTCTTTTCACCCAAAGGTGGATGGGCGCTGGTTGGTTACCTATCAAATGAGCTTTAAATTGGCAGTAGAGTCAATGGAGCCCATCTCGGCGGTGTAGCAACACGTATGTCGTGGCATTCATGGCAAAAAAATGAGTGTCCCCGCCCCCCAGAGAGAATGTCTCCTCAGCTAGTTAGCTTAGCTTTCGGATGCTGCTGATAACGCCGATAAGGACTAATTTTGCATGAACCACTAAGCACAATACCCAACCTGGATTCCACTTTTGGTGACAGTGTGGAGCAGGATCCTGGTTAAAGTAAGTCATTTTAAACTAAAAAGTAGAAAACGTTGATAGCACACAGATCGACCCCCGTTTTTATACTCCAGAATGGTATTGATGTGTAAACGGCCATTTTGAGTCCTACCGACCTCGGACAAGCATCAGTCCCGATTCCATTTTGGGTCTTAAAAATGTGAGCGTCATTCCCAGGTGGTGCTTGCGAGCGAGCGAGGTGGGAGGAATAGTTCACGGTGGATAAAAAATGAGCAGTGGGGTTTGTCCGGGTTCAAGATGCGCTGTGTCTGTTGGCAACCCGTTGGGCCAACATTGTTTGACGTTCTCGCCCGCGTGCCTTTTTGTGAGCATTTGAGGGCTTTATGGCTCGCTGTGACTCTGCCGCCAATCGCTTCCAGATGCCGCCGGTGTGGGAACCGGCGAGCGGAGCGAGAAGAGGGGTGGCGAGGGGAAGGGGGGAGGCGGAGGGTGGGGGAAAGGATGAAGAAGCATAACCAGGTGTGACCCATTGCGATCTGGGATGTTCTCCATGGATATTCAGCCCATTATGCACGTGTGCACTGAAGCAATAATGGGCCGCAATGTGTTTGCAGGCTGACACCAGACAGTCAGGACAACACATTTGGCGACTTTTTTTTTTTCTTTTTTCAAGGCCTGTGCACGGACGGTGCCAAGGCACGGATTTCATTGCTCGAGGTGCGTTGTTCAGCACATTTGCTACTGGCATGGGTCAAACCAACATATGGCAGCACTCTGAGCGCTGCTCCGATCACAACCAGCCAGCCCCACGATGGCCGACGGTTTTTTTGGGGGGGTTGAGGAGGGATTGCAAGCGAGAACGTTTAAAGTCCCAAAGCAGCAATGATAAATGTCCATGTTTCTCCCTGTAATTACCTTCAATCTGGTGTGTCCCCCCACAAGCCGGCCCATCTTTTTATTTTTCAAGAGGCCGGGAGGAAGTAGTTGAACGTAACTATGAAGGAAAAACATGGAAATGATAAGGCTCTTCCTGCTGGCTATTTGGAGGAAAGCCCAAGTCATTGTCTCGTATTTAGGAAAATGGTAACGATATGTATTTTAGGAGGTTTACATCACACAAATATAACAAAATAAAGTTGTACCCAAAATTATTTAGAACATGGCCAAATAAAATGTTTATTTGGTGAACTGGTATTTACTAGCTCTGACTGATAGCAGACAGTCAGGACAATAGTTACTATTGAGAATTTCAGATCCTCAATAGGAACTATTAACCGATTTCTGTGGTAATCCCTGAAAGTGGACTGATTATACTACTTGAAAACGTTTTGGGATTTTTTTGTTGATCAGATTGAGCTACAAAACTGCAATACTTCAATTTTTATTTTAGCAATTGTTTTTAATTGATGAATATTTATCTACTGGCTGATCATGGAACAAAAAAAATTGTTAATATAATTATATTTAAATTATGATATATTATATTATTTTACATGTCAATTGGCATAAAAACCGCTTGTGTGAATGATCCGCAATTAAAAAAAAAAGTACTGGATGGTAAACACAGCACATATGATTCAAGATTTGAATAAAAGGTGAGAGCTTGTGTCAAACCAAAATCACATTTGTCGACTAGAGCCGAATTTAGTCAGAATTGCAATTTATGTGATCAAAACATAACACTCGCGGCCCCCACCCCCTCCTTCCCTACATGTCTGTATTTGACTTTGTAGGGGGGTACAATTCCCCTTAACCTCCTCAAGCGGGCCACCATCTCCAATTTCCCCCTGGAGATGAATTCCGCGTAGGCGGGTGACTCGCCCGTGTGACCGATAAGAGCACAGCAAGGTTCCCGCAACGAGGGTCAAACCCAAACTATAATAAAAATAACCACCAATAAAAATGTTTTTTTTTTAAAAATCGCAAATAGCAGAAAAATATCATCCCTGCTTTCCGCCCCTAAAGTTCTCCACGGCGGCGCAAGGCTATTACCCTGATAGAAACTCTCCTCGCCGCTCGGCCCAGAGTGCTAGCCGCATCTCAAGCTAATTTCACGACGATCCCGAATTATTCTCTTATCTCGGGCTTTAAAGGTTGTAAGGTTGATTAACAAGGCTCCCCGTCCTGTTTATCAGTTTTCGGGCGCGGGCACGGAAAATAGCCGGCGATAAGTGCACAGGCCATTAAACATTCTATTTCCCCTCATATTTGTCGGCATCCATCTGCTTAACTGATCTGCCTTTGCTTTAATTAAAAGGGATTCCCGTCTTGTCGGGGTCATTATGCAGCGGCGGATGCCGGCGGAGGAGTTTGTGATGAGTTCAGCGTTCCCTCTGTCCCAGGGTTGCCAAAGGGCTTTTTTCATTTCTGACGCCCGGCCTTCTCTCTCGTTTAACCCCTTCGCGATTGGCTAACGCTAAAAGCGCGACGAAACCGACCTGGACTTTCCCGTCTGCGGTTGCAGCGCAATACTGTCGAGGTCTGTTCAATAAAATCAAATTGAAAGTGGAATGAAAGACTCATTTTGGAAATATCCCTCTTACAAAGATGTAAATATTCGCTGGTGTTGGTTCTAATTCAACGTTAGCCTACTACGTTTTTAAGAGTGCCGTCATTACGGGGTGGCGGATGGTCGGTTGGAAGGTATTTGTTTCCCCTTGTTGTCACGTGAATGAAGTTTGAAGAATAGTAGATCAACGGCAAGGTTATTATAGTTGATGATTGACATTTCACATTTACAAAATGAACTGATTGAAGTGATAACGTGCTTTGTTTTTTTTTTTTTACTTTTTCAACTCATTTCATGCATATTTTGGAGGTTTTCATTTTTCTATTGTCTGTATATATGAATTTTTATCTTGCGCACAACAGATACCCCATTAAAAATAAAACTAATACTAAAACTAATGGAAAGCCAACACATTTTAAATAAATAAATAAATAAATAAATAAATAAATACATACATACATACATACATACATACATACATAAATAAAATTAATAATAAAACTAACAACCCCCCTCTAAAAACTAATTAAATGAATTTGAAAAGCTGAAATGAAATAAAAATATGAAAAATCTAAAATTGAAAAAAAAATTTTCGGTAAATGAAATAAAATAAATGAGTGTTAAAAAAAACCCCATTTACAAATGTTAAACTGTAAATACAACATTGTTTTTTAATTGGTCTGTTTTCATCTGTTTTTTTGAAATAAATATTGCACAAAGAAAATAAGCCATATAAAAGAAATAATAATACTAAAACTGAAAAAGTAAACTGAAACCTTTTACAAAAAAAAAGAAACACGAATAAAAATAATGAAAATTAATTGAATTTGAAAATGAAAAGACAAAATGAGATTCAAACTACCTGTAATGGAAAATCCCAAACTATTATAACCCTGATCAGTGCTGTTCTTGATGAAGTCCGACTAGTACCAGACTGAAACAAAACCAAGACAAGGTGCAACATCCAACATCGTTTTTGACAGGGGCGGCAACGGGGGCCTCCGAATGCTGCGGCTTCTTCTGTCGCGCCTTTCTCGCTCGTGTCTTACTGGAAAACTTTTTTCCTGATCATTGGAGTGCGCCTCGGCCACCTCCTCCAGCAGGCGTGAAGACGTTGCGGGCCTCCTAATGGTTTGATTTGCCCGACACTAGTTGGATTGATGCGGCTGTTTACAGTTTCTCCCTCTCCTCATCCCTTTTTGTCTTTTTTTCTAATTTAGTGTTCCCAAACCATGGACAGGGGTGTGAGTGTTGCGTGCTGCGCTTGCATCTTCGCCCTCCTCCCCGCTCTCCATCACTGTCCATTGATGTTCATTCACCCACCCAACTGCCCCCTCCTACTCCTCTTTCACCCCTCTTCTTTCTTTCGTCTTTCTTGCTTTTTTTTTTTTTTTTTCCTTGGAAGGAGAGCTGCAAGCCTCCACACTTCTGGACAAGACTGATGGCTCGTCAATAGCATTAGCCAGCATTGCAGACCTCACTGGTGTAGAACTAAATCAATGACACCCAGGCAAGAAAAAAAAAAAAAGTGATTCGGGGCATATTGGGCAAGAGAAAATTATTTTAAAATTTACTTCTCAGGTGGAAAATCAAGTGCCTCCGTTCGGTTTTGGATCACACTGAGATGTTTGGATGAAAGCGCCGACGGTTGACTTTGTTCCCCGGTGCGTCTTCTAAATTCTCGTCCTTTGTCATCTAATTTCAATCACTTGCAATCAGTTAGTCCTGGATGGCAATTGATTGCCACTCAATACTGTCACTGGATGCGATTGTGTGTGTGTGTGTGTGTGTGTGTGTGTGTGTGTGTGTGTGTGTGTGTGTGTGTGTGTGTGTGTATTTGCACTGAAATAAATGTCACCACGTTTGTAAATTGCTTTTAGTCACAAACTGCTACTAATTTAGGATTACATTGAGAATGTGACTTATCTTTAACACTTTATCTGTTGCAACAAACTATTGCGGTTTTAGATCCTTGTTTCCAGACAACACAAATTGTTTAAAAATAAAGCATTGTTCACTTAAGATCATTTCTGTCAATTGCTGTGGATTTTAAATGTTCATGTTTTTCCAACGACGTTCAGTGAAAACTCAAAATTTGAACCATCCGGAAGAGCGTACAATTGCATCCAAGATAAACGTCGGCAACAATTTAGCGCGGAATTTTATTTGGAAATATTTTGCCTTTATTTTGAAATTGAAGTTGCGTGTTACAGAATCTCTGTAAGCTTTATGCAGAAACCGAGAAAGCACTGACGAAACGGCTTTTGCCATCCGCGATGCTTAGTTTCTTCGTCGTCATTCCTCGTTGTTTAGCCAAAGCCGTGTGAAGATACAAAGCTCATATAATCCCTTTGTTGAAGCTTCATATTTTCTGACCTGAAGGATCATCTTTGGAAGAAGACTGCGTTTGGTGAAAGCAATCCAAAGTGTTCTGCGATCTATTGCGTTGCGGCGTGTTTCGACGTGTTGCTGTGCAATAAACATCTGGAACAGGAACTGGAGTCTCGATCAGTGGGCGGCATGTTGAATTGAACTTGAATTACATTTTCCGTGATGAAATTTGTCACTCTAATTAAATTACGATTGTGGTTTTTATATAGAGTATTAAAAAAATGACAATTGGCAAGTAATCGTACCATCGGAGCAATTTGTGAGTTGATGTGAATATTTTGCCTTCAGGACGACGGTCAATCTGTCAAATCGGGATAGTTAAAAACTTGCTCCACTATTAAATTTCATGAAAAAAATGTGCCTGTTTATTCAACATAATGTGGCAACAAAAGATTGCGAAATCTTTCCAGTTTTCATTGAAACCATCCTCCGCTCTTTGCCTCCTCCTACGATGACCACCCTGCCAATTTGCAAACACCAGCAGCGGCGTTGCCTCACGCCGCTTAGCCTTTTATTAACTCTTTTAATCTAATCGTCCACTAATTGGTCAAGATAGCCTGTTCCCCGAAGACTTTTATCTTTAGGTAATTAAAATGCCCTGGAAAACCTGCTGAAATATCACACTGTGATTGACACTTTCAAATGTGTGTGTGTGTGTGTGTGTGTGTGTGTGTGTGTGTGTGTGTGTGTGTGTGTGTGTGTGTGTGTGTGTGTGTGTGTGTGTGTGTGTGTGTACAGGTTGTGCAGCTATAGTACAAAAAGCCAAATGAGCTGCAGTGACAAAATGCCAGTGACTGATAAATCTTTAATATAAAAATTGTACAAGAATTCTGATACAAATTACAAGAGGTATTTGGACAAAATATGAATAAAATTCCATTTACATCCCAAAACCCTTATGCATTTTATGCAAAAAAAAAAACAAAAAAAACACTAAACAAAAACAAAATGGACAGATATGATACAGAAACGAACAAAAAAAACATTTTGGGGGGAATGGATGAAGACCACTCCCCACCCCCTCTTTTCTGCGAAAGGAAAAACACCATTTTAGGTAACGTTTGCGGTGTTGAAAAATCACCATTTTCTTCCCCGGCAAAGCCCGCGTAATACATCCCGCTTTGCGTTGCCGCTTCGCTGTGACTCTTCAAGACTTATATGCAGGTCCTCAAGTGTCCTACCTAAAAACGCTAACGTATGATTGGCACAAAACATCAGCAATATGAATTTACAACATTTTAAAATTTTTATTGATTTATTTATTTTTTAAGACTGTTGACATTTCACAGGTTCCAGTTCAAAATTAAGACGGGCGTAAAAGGAAACAAAGTGAAGCATCTGCACAGACCGACTTGGCGTGTTGAATCCGTGAGCCGCCCCTCCCCCCCTCCCCCGCCGGCGTGAGCTACATGAACACTCGCTCAGTGACGTGAAAAACAGTGATGAACAGTCCTCCGTTCCATTGTGTGGAATTTACCGACTAAATGATAAGAACTGAAGGGAAGGGAATCGTGATGGACGCGGCAGTCTGGTCGCGGTAGATTATGAGCGTGGTTGAGCCACATTGATGTTCAGTTCGCTTCAGGTCACGACGGTACAGATTGTACGACTACTATACACTGGAACCTCGATTCAACGGACAGAACATGGTTTTTCTAGAGCAACAGACTTGTGGTAGACTAGAGCAGGCTAAAATGCATCTCGGAAGGTTCATTTTACAGCGGAAGGATTCGGTTCAGTGGGATTCTGATTTGATACAGGACGCAAGATGCTGCCCAAGACCCGGCGAATGGGAAAGTAGTAACAGTGTCGAGGAAGTACTCTATGTTGTGTGGTTAACATCTTTGCATGCTGGGAGGAGTTAAGTTTAACGTGCGTTGTTAGTGGATGTACCGGAGAGTGTGTGTGTTTGTCACATGTAAGACATTTAATTTTGAAGGGCAATACTGTAAGAGCAGTTTGAAATGGTGTTTGTGTTTTAATGTAATTAATTTGTGGTACACCTGTGGATTAAAAATGATGAATATAGGCTAATATAAACATTTTGGGGGTGCGTCAATTACTCGCAGTGTTGACTTACGATGAAACAAATGGGTAGGAGGTGTTGTAAATACTGCACATAGATCAGCACGTAACACTGCGTATTTTGTCCTTCCGTGTGTAGCACCAAGTCAAGTAAGACAAAAAAAAAAAGGCTTGTATAGTAGCGTATGGCATTGCTCAGACACTGTGAAAACCAAGGAGGAAGCGTTTTTCAAATAAAAAGGAAAAAAAACACTGGACTTAACACATCTCTACCCACCAATAAATACCCCGTTTCCCTTGGCTACTTGGACCACTGGATGCAATTGTACCATTAAACAGTTGTGTAAGTGTTTTTTTTTCTTTTTTTTCACTTTTTTCTTTTTCACAGATTTGCAATCGATGTCACAGCAAAATGATTTTTAAGACTCAAGTGCAACACATCAGTCGAATGGGGTTTTTAAGTACATTGATACCGAAAGAGCTTGAGTGGAGGGACTCTTTTGTTTCCGAATCAAATAGTTGAGGACAATTCTCGTTTGACAATGTTACGCAATTAGCCCTCCTTTTTGTTTTTGTTGCCAAAGCAGGGCACACACATACTGACCTTTTACCGATTATTTATCGGATTTGCCATCCCAAGTGTTGAGCAGTTTGAACATTTGCAATAGTCATCACTCAACCGTCTTCCAAGCACTTCGGGATGGAAAAATCACTCTGGTCATAACTCACACCACGGGATAATCACTCGGGATAATCGTTAAGAGACTTTGATCCGAATGGTGAAAGAATACGGTCATCAACAATCATAAATGCATAAAAAAAGAAATGTTAAAAAACTACATATACAGTGGACCCCCCACATACACGTGCTTTGACACCCGCAGAGTCACCCCAAAAAATGTAATAATAATAATAATAATAATAAAACATTTTTTAATAATAATAATAATAATAATAATAATAATAAAATGAATTTTTTCTAAGTATTTTAAAATATTTTTCAGGGTTTTAGGAAGATTGTCTTTTTTTCACCCATTTCGATCCTGTTTCATGGCGAAAGAATATTGAATGTTTATCAGCATTTATTTGAAGATTCTTTTGGGGCATTTAAAAAAAAATCATTTTAATATTTGTGTTTGTGCATTTTTTTTACATACATAAAAGTGGGGTTCGGCTCTTTGCAAAACATATTGACCAAAAATCTTGCAAATATTTTTTTAAATTGAAAAAAAAAAATCTGTAAATAGGTGAATGTGAGGAAACAGGGGTCCACTGTGCTCCATTTATTTTGTATGTGTGTACCCCGCCTAAGTATTGGGAGGCAATTGTAGGGGAATTGTCTTTTTTTTCCATTTTTTTTTCATACATTTGGCTACGTGCAGAAAACAAAAAAAGAAAACTGATGCGTGTATGTTAAAATTTACCGTCAAACCATACATCTCTTCACTCACCATTGCAAAAAAAAAAAAAGTCCTCAGTCTAGTAATATTACACATCCCCTCGTATAGATGCAAAGTGCAAAAAACGGAATTGTATACTAATAAAGCTCATATAAACATGGGGGGGGGAGAAATCAATAGAAAACACAGAATGATATCAGTGTAGGAGCCTCAGAGAGCATGCCGGCCATATCTAACAAAGTAATTCACATGATGTTGTTGTTTTTTTTTGTTTGTTTTTTTTCCTCTCTGCATCCCCCCCCCCCTTCCCTCCCCACGCCCCTCGTATTGTTAAAATGACTCAAGATAGTTATGATGCTACCTCTTTTTTGCTTATAGCTGGAAGTATTGTACTGGACTGTAACAAAAAACCATAAGCAAGAGAAGCAAAAAAAAAGAAAAGAAAGAAAAACAAACGACCATCATCACAAGTCTTTTACATCAAAAAGCCTCTCTGGGGCAATATTTACAAATGAAGCTGACATGCTTTTTTTTTTCTCATTTTTAAGGAGGGGACGGGGAGGTCATTTAAAAGCTATCATTACACAAATACAAGTTGTTGGTTTTTTTTTTCCTCGATACTATCTTGTCTGCAGGCAAAGTCACAAATAAGAAGTTTGATAGATTCTTTGGAGATAAAACTGGGGGAAGAAGTTCATGAAACTCCAAATGAAGAAAACAAAGAGTTTTTTTTTTTTTTTTCCATAAAGCATAAAGTCCTCGCTCGAGTCATTCCGAAAGGAGGAAGAGTCAAGTATTCGGGACACAGGCGGTGGCGAGGACTCTGAGGAGGACTCGGAGGAGGTTCAGCCTATGAGTGTGGCAAAGGGCATGTTCTTGTGCAGGTTGGGGTTCTGCGAGTGTCTGTTGCGGCTGCGCACGGAGCTGAACACCATGTTGCAGCCGGCCACTTTGCACTTGTGCATCTCGCGCAGGTGCACCGTCTTGTAGTGCACGCGCAACGTCCCCTTGTTGCTGTACATTTTCTGGCAGATGGTGCACACGATCCCGCCGCCGCCGCCGTTCTCTGACGAGAGGCGGAACGGCGATTCCGAGCGCGCCAGTCGGCTTTTTTCTCCGCTTTGGTCCCCGCGTCCGCCATCGCAGTCCTCCCCTTCGCTGTTGCCATCCTCCTCGTCCTCCTCGTCCACCTCCAGGTCGTCCAATAGGATGCCTTCGTCGCTGCCCTCGTCCGAATCGTGCGAGGAATGGATGCTGCCGTTGGACTGGACGATGGACGTGGTGCTCAGGTCCAGGACCACGTAGTCGTCCGGCCCGCCTCGTGGGAAGCCGCGGTGATGATGATGATGATGATGATGGTGATGGTGGTTGTTCTTCAGGTCTTGGTGGACAGGGTGCTGGGGGTACTCGTTACCTGTGGGGGAATGCTCGCCGCGCATCAAGTTGGCGGCGGGCCCAAGGCCCCGGAAAGCCATCCCACCCATCGGGTCCAAAGCCATGTGGTGGTGGTGCCCGGCATAAAACTTGGCCAGTAACTCGGCTCCAAAGTCCTTGGGCAGTGGCGTGAGTTGGGGGTCCAGGACGATGTCGTCCAGCTCTTTGGTCAGCAGTTTGCGGTGCAGATTAATGTTGGAGCTGTGCCTAGCACAAAAGAACAAAAACACGGTGGAGTGAGTATCAATCGTTCTTGTTTGGCCATGCAGTTAAATTCCTCAAACAGCCTTCACTCGAATAGATACCATACCCCTTCACATTATTATTATTATTTTTTGCCGTACTAGAATAAAGTGTAATTGCACATCTGCTACAGTAGGTGGCAGTGGCAATCTTTTTTGCCATAACTACAATAAAGTGTAATTGCACATTTGCTACAGTAGGTGGCAGTGGCAATCGTTGTTATTTATTTATTTTGAGCGCAATTTTTTTTCTTGTTCCAAAGGGCGGGGGGGGGGGGGTAACAGAAATAAATTGACAAGCAGTGCCTTAAGCTATATTTCACTGAGCAGTGAGGGTTGGCAAGTGTCTGTGCACGACCCGAATGTTGATCTTTACTTAAGGTTTGTTCAAGGTCGCGAAGACGTACGGCAATTCTTTTAACAGTTGCAAATAGCTTTTCCTGTCGCCGGGAAGTTTTGAACTTATGTATCTTAATTTATGAAGCGCTTTCGCAACAGCTGCAGCTGTAACAAAGTGCTTTCCGGAACATTTAGCACAAAAATAACAAGACAACAGAATACATAACATAAAACAGACGTAACGTGTGTGTGTGTGTGTGTATATATATATATATATATATA
>NW_017842060.1:4381298-4403226 GCF_001891065.2 Hippocampus comes | reverse complement strand
TATGTAGATAGATAGATAGATAGATAGATAGATAGATAGATAGATAGATAGATAGATAGATATATATATATATATATAGATAGATAGATAGATAGGAAGACGGATTTTTTTTTTAATTGTTAAAAAAAAAAAAAAGAGCTTTACCGAAGCCAAAGTTGCCTTATTTGCTGCATTTGAGTACACGGAATACCTTTACATTAATATCCGTTGTTAAATATCAAATATTGTATTCCATGTGAAATGTTATTTCCATTAGATATCATCTTTGTCTAGTCATGCAGTACATATGATGCATTTGGACAGATAAAAAGCTTCTATCTACCGCGTGCCTTACTCCAAATAGTTGCCTGCTACTGTGTGACTTTATAAGGATGAACGCAGCTCTTCTCAGCCGGGCGCAGACAGACAGACAGACGGAAGAGCAAGAGAGCATCCTGCCAGTGTTTACTGCTGTCAGCATGTCTGCACTGTGCACGGCCCTCAAATCCAATAGACTGTGACTCAATTAAATCGTCGGGGCATATTGAATGGGAGTTTATCAATTGATTCAAGCCGCGGTAATGTGATAATCAAGGCGAAGAAAGGATAGCGCGTTAGCACCGGGTCCTGGCGGCATGTATTCGTGTCACTCTGGTTCTAAGTTAAACATTTCAGATTTTTTTTTTTGGTCTTTATTTGTTTGTTTTATTTTGCCACGGCAAACCGCGTAGTATAACGTGCGCAATATGATGAACGAAATTCCCATGTGGATGCCAGAATGGGATTACTCAGCTTTTTTTTTCTTCCCCAGTAAAAGCAAACAAAAAGCCATGCTCAGGGGTGCAAAATGCCTTTTTTTGTCTTTTTTTTTTTTTTTTGCGCTTTGCCTTTGCAGTTAGCCAGGTTTCATGAGGCGGGGAAACACACACTTGTCACAATACAAAACTGCAGCAGACAGAAAGCCCAAGGCCCACCATAACCACAACACCTTTACAGGTTAGGGAGTTCCATGCAGGGAGGTGAAAAAAAAAATCAAAGCAAAAATCTTTATCAAAAATAAATAAAAACAAGATGGGCACATACTGTATGGAGTCACAATGGATAAGTCGAGCTTACCAGCAGTGGCAGGGTTGGTGCAGTCAAAAAGGGTCCCTTTCCTTTAATTATTTACTTCCCTATCCGACATTGTCCTGCAAGAGGGTAGAAATACATTCAATTGAGGGACCCTTTTCCGTCAATCGGGCAAGAGCGAGCCCGTCCACTCGAGCATCGTCAGCATCAAGGAAGAAAGGGGGCGGGGGGGGGGGGTCGACCAATCGACTGGAACGCCGACTGTAATGTGGGACAATATGGCGCTTCCATACAGCGGATCAAAGAGAGGGCATAAATCCCGCCGTTGGATCGGAAGCCAAAATGAGGCGCCGGGAATTTTCAAAGTGCTGTTTGTGTGGCTGCTTGGCAGTCGGCCAGTCAAGTTGGGGCTTCTTTTTAGCGAAGTGGGACACCAGAGTGGATCCTGCTTCTCTGTCCAAATAGCCCCCAATTTCTTTTTTTTTTTTCTCCAAAAGCCTGAAGATGGCGATGCTGTCGGTGATGCTCGGGTAGGCGGGCCCAATTGTTGGGTTTGAAATACAACAACACCTTCACTGCTAATAAGCTCTAAATGAGTCTGCAGTAACCCCCTTCACAATTGTCAAGACTGTATTATTATGTTGAAAGGAAATCACATTTTTCTAAAGAAAAAGTCAGATCATCAGTTGGAAATTACAAATGCAATTGAAAAATTTCCACAAATTTATTCTACGACTAAATAAAAAAAGCCTTTTTTTTTCCTCATAGGAATTGAACTTGAATCTTGTAATATTCCAGACGAAAAACTGTTTGAAAAACATGAACTCTTTTCTCAATGAACTGAAAAAAAAAATGTTAGATAACAAAGTAGCCTATACATCTTAAAAAAATGTAACTTGGATCCAGATGATTTAATTTCATGCAACCACTGGACAAAATAAAACGGAGTAAATTCAACTGTCTGTGTGTGTGTGTGTGTGTGTGTGTGTGTGTGTGTGTGTGTGTGTGTGTGTGTGTGTGTGTGTGTGTGCGCGCGCCACATTTTTTAAACCCCCCTTTATGAAAAATGACTTCCTCCAAGCATATATATTGAATAAATTGATTATTAACGTGTAAAGTATCGATACACAGATTCTTTTTCTTAAGAAATGAAACAAATAAAAACGTTTTTTTGAATGGAAAATACGTTTTGATAAAAATAACAAAAGCTGACTTATTTTCTGAATTAAAAAAAAAAATCTCCAATTAGTTTTTCCAAATGAAAAGTACAATTTAGGAGGGGGGGTCGAATAATTAAAAAAAGGTTCATAAGAAAAGAATAAAAACACTTTCTTCAAACAATGACAGCTTGATTCTCGTAATTCTTTATTTTTTTTTTCCCAAATGTGCCCCTAATACTAATACGAATGGATTACTCATTGTTATAGCCTAAGCGCACGCAGCGCTACAGTGAAATGTTCTAATCACTGAAAAAGAATATGACTTCATTCTTATCAATGATGAAAATAACAAAACACATTTTTAAAAATCTGAATACATGTGCATGCATAGCGCGCCAATCGCCTCATTTATCAAATTTAGACTTTCTGCCCACATGTCCCACCCCCTTCCTAGCTCTGATGAATTCTCTCGATTTATCTATTTATTTATTTGATATATTTTGGGGATTATGCAGAGGAGGAGGACGACGAAGAAGAGCGGAACATTTTCACCTCTCCCGCCCCGACATTAATCATCGTTCAGACTCATCTTGATTGTGCACGAGTCCGACACCGGCTGCTTCTTTGCCTTTGCTGTCATTCGGGCTTCATTACGAGATTTTTGGTGCAGGTGGGAGGATGTGGATATTATTGATATTTATCGTCTCCCTCCGCTGCTTTTCACTGCCGTTACCGTTAACTGCTAACGGTTGACGCCAACTTCTTTTGTACGTTTACTTCGATCTTCACAATATACATGACACATTTGTATTCAATGGTGACTATTTTAACCCTTTCATGCACCCTGTAACTTGATCACATAGTAAGCTGTCCACTGTAGTAACCGCGGTCCCCCACAGGGTTAAAATGAGGGTGTGCATCTTTCCAACGAAAGACGAGTCATGTCTTGACACGATTCAAGGACGGTAAAGTGGAAACATGCCATTCGGTTTGATTCAGTGGAATTATCGATTTGAGTTGAGAAGGCACGGCTCAGTTTGAGAGGGTATGATGCATTCTTCATGTTGTCATTTGACAGGATGAGCGTGAACTCGTACGTACTGTAAATGGGGCATTTCTGTGTGTGTGTGTGTGTGTGTGTGTGTGTGTGTGTGTGTGTGTGTCTGTGTGTGTGTATATATATATATATATATATATATATTTTTTTTGTTCTTATAGGGCGGCGACACACATTTTTAAAAGTAATAATTTAATCTGTCGATTGTTTTGTTGGCGGATCGAATTAAAAATAAATAATTAAATGCAAATTTAATTTCCTTCCCTTTCATCAAAAACTGGACGTCATTTAAACTCGACGATGGAGAAAACATGCAAATATAAAAAGGTTACAATGAAGTTCCTGGTTTGGTCTGTGATATGTCGGAAAATGAGCACCCACCCCCCCCGAAAAAAAAAATGGAGCGTTTGCAGGGGGCCTCGCATCCCATGAGGGGACTTGCAGGGGCTGGGGAGGATGAGGGGGAGAAGAACGGGGTGTATTCTCCAACATAATTAACCTTGACTCTCTCTCCGTTCGTGCCAGCCCTGCCGCCAACGAGGGACTACCCAGCGCGGCGCTGTACAGCGTGGAAAGAACAGGTTCAAGTACCTCAGTACTGAAGGCTAAAAATACGCTAAATTAAAATGAGATGAATAACTGGTGTCTCCATTAACGGGTCCAATAATGATGGCGCTTTGCTTCACTTAATCACGCGGCGTCCTCTTTCAACTCCCCCGCGGTAAATAAGCCATCTTTTTGCACTCAGTGGAAAGGGGAGGTGGAGAGGGGGCGGGGGGAACGCCCTCCTCTTCATAACTTAATGCCTGCTTTTTTTTTTTTTTCTAAATTTCATGAAAAGCACTGATTTTCATCGTGTCGTACCTTCCTCGGAAGAATGACTGCCTAAGCACGGCTCGGTTGTATTTAACTTTGAAGTTCAATACCGGTTTGTATTTAATCTTGAGGGTTATGTTTGACAAAAATACAGCATGAAAATACATTTGTAGATACATTTTACCGTTTTTACATGACTGGCAGACTTTTTCGTTGCTGTTCATGTCAATTTTCATGGCAGCGATTAGGATTTGAAAATCACGTTTTCTTTCAATTTATTTTCTATTGGGGGGAAGCCCCCCTCTTCATAACTTAATGCCTGCATTTTTTTTTTTTGTTGCTAATTTGCATGAAAGCACTGATTTTCATCGTGTCGTACCTTCCTCGGAAGAATGACTGCCTAAGCACGGCTCGGTTGTATTTAACTTTGAAGTTCAATACCGGTTTGTATTTAATCTTGAGGGTTATGTTTGACAAAAATACAGCATGAAAATACATTTGTAGATACATTTTACCGTTTTTACATGACTGGCAGACTTTTTCGTTGCTGTTCATGTCAATTTTCATGGCAGCGATTAGGATTTGAAAATCACGTTTTCTTTCAATTTATTTTCTATTGTATTTATAAAAAATAAAAATAAAAATTGGGTGGAAAATATGAGGTCTTCAAGGAAAAAAAAAAGTCTGAATGAGATTCTACAAAACATTTTGGGTGAATTTCAGAATTTTCGCACACATCAGGCACAGCAATATTGCACCATTTTTCCTCAAACGAATATGAATTTAATCTTATAACAGTCCAACGTTTCATTCGTTCATGAATTCATTTATTTATTTATTTTATTTTGCCGCAGCGATATTTCTTACAAAAAGTGTTCAATCATTATAGTGGCACCGAACAAGATTTAAAAATAAAAACAATGAGCAAGTTCTGTAAAATTATTCTCATAATGTCAGATACTTTTGAATAACTTTGTTTGCAATTGAACATCACTTTACACATTTATATCATACAATAAAAATCGGCGAAACATTCCAAGAATTTACAAAATATAGAAATCAATTGTAAAACAACTATTTCCCCTCTCACGGGATTGCCACCGGTAGTTTTATCCCATTGAATTTGGACTTGACTCTCACAATATTCATACCGACATTTACAAATATCTTCTGATATCAGACTTCAACTGAGAAACTGTTAAACATGCCCAGCAAGTGCCGCGGTTTTGGTTAGCAGCAGTTAAAACGGTTTAAGAGTGTGTCCATATGTGAACAATTGTCAGTGAATTGAAAACAGTTCGAGTTGCGCACATTTTCTTACATTGGGCGGCGTCGAGTCGAGGGAGAGGTTTCATTTCTTCCAAATGGATTACAAATTATGTACGTACCGCAATTTGAAAAAGATGGCACATGTCATCGCAGCAAAAATAACGCAGAAATGATCTCGGTTCCACTTTCATTTGCATGAGTTGCAACGGTTAATGATGCAGCCCAACATTTCTTCAAGAGAGCGCATTTCAAACAGCAGCGTGCACGTCGAGCATAACTCGCAGGCCGCTGGACATTTTTATATTAATTGCCGAGACGGAACAGCAGACGCGAGTGCCAATTAGCTGTTATTGGCTTTAAATAAAATTAGCGGCGAGAAGAATGGAACCTGATTTATCTCCGTTATGAGTCATAACGGGGGTATTGTTATGTCAACATTCGCTAATCTCTTCGGACTTAAATGGGTTGGAGGAAAACGAGCGCGTCGCGTTTCCGTTTTATCGCCGCCGTTACATGCAAAGGTGCATTATATCATTAGCGTCGGTATCGAACGATGGAGACGACGAGATGCCGGCACATTTCCTCATCTTGTAACGCTCTTTGGAAAATGTTCCATGTGTTCTCAGGAATTTATTATTATATTATTATGGCGTTTTAAAAAAAAATGTTTGATGTTTTTGGAAACCGTAAAAATATGATGACGTTACAGCTATGCTAGTAGGCTAATGACATCAAAACCAAAGCACTCAGTTCGCGCTTTTACTTACTTTTTAAAAATGGTTTTAAATTTACGGCCCAGAAGTGTTTTCCGACAAACGTTGACTTTGATTTCCAACTGCGTTCCCGCTGACAAACAAATCCGTCACACGTTGAGGACCATGCACAACAGTAATCGATCCGATATTCGCACTGTTCGCAAATTCAAGCAACGTTGGCCAAAACTTAAAACTTTTCCGTGTTCTTTCTGAGCCAGATGGCAATGTACTGAAAGACAAGGTTTATAATGCTATATTGGTCAGCCGTTCCTTTTTAAGGTCCGTGATGTGAGATGATTTTCAAATGATATTAAAACCCTCAGTTTTAAAATATTAACATGGGCACCATTTTAAAACAGGGTGTCAATTGCTTGCCGTTTATTTATTTTTTTTCTTTGCTGTTCGCGAATAGGAGAGTACACTTGAAACATTTTTTTCACCCCCATCCTGTTACAAATCCCAACGTCTGGTTATCACCTCTTGTATCAATTCTTAGTACATAAACAAACAATAGCTTTCTGTTGTCAGATGACGCGTGATGTCAGCATAACAACAAAAGGTCAGTCCCCTTTTTTTTTTTTTTTCACCCCCGAAAGATACTGGTTTGTATTCCTCTCACGGGTGTGCACTCGCCTGAGGCAACAGCGATGCGCTGCACCTGCCACATGCGAAATGCACCCCCCCCCACCCCCCTCGCGCTGCTACCGTGGACCTGCTGGATATTCCACAGCAGAGTGGTGGGGACGGCCGGGGGGGGGGCGTCTGCGTGTTAACAAGCCCGGGTCTCGGCTCACCTTCCGTGCTAATAAATGCAGCGGTTTGACTAACAGCTGTCAATGCTAATGCATGCACCTTCACCTCTGCGTGACAAGGCAGGCGGGGAGAGGGCAGGTAAACAAAACTGCAGCTGGAGGGCTTGACAGCCGCGGAGTTTTACCGTGTGTGTGTGTGTGTGTGTGTGTGTGTGTGTGTGTGTGTGTGTGGTGGGGGCGGGGGTTCATGTTGACACCTGCCACTTCTGAACTTGATGGGAAGCAGACGTCATGGAATTTGAGTTTATTTATTTACTTTTACACGTTCTACTAACTCGCGGCTACCAGGTGAAATGCTCTGCAGGTTGAATTGAATGCCCTTTCGAAAATTGCGGATTTAGCTTCGGCGGCGGTTTCCCGGGTGGCGATTCGGCATCAACGGCACAGACGGTGAACGGCAGGGTGCGGTGTACCGAACTCATGCCGACAGAGGTAGTATCAGAACTGTGACAGAGGCTGGACTTGATTTCCGGACCGTGTGGCAGTGAAAGCTATGCCGCTCTCAGACTGTTTTATGCCTCTCGTCGAGTGCTAAATATTTCACCCTCGGAGGATAACACGAGAAGCTGCCCAATGTCGTGACCGCTGTCCCTGAAAGGGTTAACATCCGGCAATTAGTTTTGCTGCAATATTGTAATGAAAGCCACATCCCTGCCGTGGATTGTTTTAGGATGCTAAGCTTTCCGGTTTGAGAATGCTAAGCTACTGGTTTCTTTGCTAACATTGAACAGGTGGTTTAGTGCCCGATCTTCTGTCATGACCGATGCAGCTTTTTTGCGTGATAAAGACCGTGTCAAATATCAAAGCCGCGACTGTAGAGGAATCGTCAAGCACTAACCTGTCTCGACTCCGTCGGGAAGGGAACGCAGCGTTGCAACCCGCCACAGTGCACACATGCATCTCTTTGAGGTGCACGTTCTTGTAGTGCAGTTTCATGCTGTAGGAGCTTTTGAAGCTCTTCTTGCACACGTAGCAGATCTTGGGGTCCGGACTAGAGCACGGGTCTCCGTCCGGCGACTGGGAAGTGGGAAACTTGGGCGGGCTGGCGCCGTAGCCCATCGAGGAGATGAAACTCCCGTGCAGGGCGGCCATGCTGGCGGCCGCCGCCGCAGCCGCCGCCATTCCGCCATTGTAGAGGCCGTACTGGCTCATACAGAACATGTCGTAAGTGGGGTCGTTGAGCTCTTCCTTGACCTTGATAGAATCCTGGTGAGGGGATGGCGAGAGCAGACCCTTGCCTTCCATTTCTTTCCTCAAATGGCCTTCTTCGCGGCCATCGTCGCGGTGGTCTTTGTCACTTTTGGAGTGTTTCTGCTGCTCCTCCACGTCCATCATCTCGTCCCGGTAATACATCTTTGAGTCCGAGGTTTCCGACTCGTTCTCAAAGTCTCTTTCGTGGTCTTGGTCCTCAGAAGTGTAGCTGTCCATACAACGTAGGTCGCTTGAGCCTTGGAGCTCACCCCTGCCGTCGCTGCCGGCTCCCTCCCGGCATTCGTCTTCACTTTGTCTCATCACGCCACGCAGAGTTATGCCGGGGCTCATCTCATCTTGGGAAGGGGATTGCTGCCCGCTCCCGCCGCTGTGGTTCCCCGTGCCGCCGCCGCTGCTGCTGTTGTTGTTGCTGTGGTAGTTTCCGTTCATTTTGACGTGTGTGTTGTAAAGGAGCGGTGTGGAGTGGTGGTGGTGGTGGTGGTGGTGGTGATTGTGGTTCATGTGATCGTCGTCATCCTCGTCTTTGTCTTCGTAGACATCCGCCACGTCGATCACTTCCTTCTCGATCTTCACGGGCATGCTGGATTTACGAGGCTTTTTCTTGGGCATGGGGTCAGCGGGGCCCGTCGTGGCCTCCTGATTGCCACTCGACGCGTTCACGCTGTGAGACGTGGCTCCCATCTCGGACACGTGAGCGTTATTGTGCGAAGCCACGGCCGCAGCCAGCATCTGCTGTTGCTGGTCCATCAGCGTGGTGCTGTTGGTGGTGGTGGGCAAAATGGGGCTTGTTTGCAGTGAAACCGGCGGACTGACGAGGTCCGCCGAGGTCAGTAACGTACGATAGAACGGAGGCACGGGTTGTACTGGCTGCACGGATTTAAGAGAGGGGAACACCAGCGGGCTTTGCAGTGGGGACTGAAGCATGGGGTCTACTGGTGGAGTGGTGAAGCCCAGCGGTGGCCTGCCGGGACTGGTCAGGGTGAAGCCGCCATTTTTGGTACTCGAGATGACTGGCGTGCTCGAGTTGGAGTTGGCACGGATGAGGTCCTTGTCACGGTTGTTGCGCAGCATCGGCATGTGCAGCCGCGGATTTGGGTTGGCGCTGTGACGGTTGCGGCTGCGCAGGGAGCTGAAGACCATGTTGCAGCCCTCGATGGTGCAGCGGTGCTTGATCTTCAGGTGCACGGCGTTGTAGTGTATCTTCAGCGTGCCTTTGTCGTAGAAGGTCTTGCCGCAAGAGTTGCAGCACACGCGGCCTTTGCGCGGGGTGGAGGCCATGCGGCGCATGCGGTGCAATTTGGAGGAAAACGGAGAGTGGGTTATGCACTTGGACTGCTCCTCCTTGACAAAGTGGTGGTGACCCTGGTGGTCGCTCAGCGCGTTGGCCTGCTGAGACTGGTTCTGGGACTGCTGTTGACTCTGCTGCTGTTGCTGCTGGCTCATCTGCTGTTGAGCCTGCTGGAGGGATGGAGATGGCGAGATGGGGGAGGCCCTGTTGCTGGACTCCGTTTTAGGTTCAATGTTGCTGTTGCTGTTGTTCATGGCGCCGAGCGGGCCGCGGCTCGGACTCTGGCCGGTACGGAAGGGCGACAGGGACACGTCCGACTCGCTTGTCTCCACCTGTTCCACTTGGTTGGGCAAGCCGGGCTCCCGGAGCCGGAGAGCGGATTGTTCCAGCGGCAGTCCGTTGGGGGGCAAGCCGAGCATGGGGGCCGACACGGGGTTGATATACTGGAAAGGTAGAAGGAATGCTAAGCTGTTGGGGATATTCTCAAAATGGTGAATGCTCGATGGGCTGCTGTTTTCTAAATGCGTAAGTAGTCCCGGGCTGCGTGTCCTGTTGTTGCTCTCAATGAACGTCCTAATCCCGGAGTCGGTCTTGGCGGAAGGAACAGTAACGGCCTGCCCTTCCTTCTCTTGAATGGCCATCAGCTCCACGATGGACTTGGTCTCACCGAAGCGCAAGAACTGCTGCAGGGTGATGATCTCCTCTTCTCGGGACATGATGGTCCAGCGGTCCAGCACCTTGCCCGCAGCGTCCTATGCACCCCGCAAGAGACACGAGAGAGAAAAAGAACCATTTTATTGATTGAGCTTAATAGTCGAGTCAAAGATAAGACGGGGCAGAGGTTAGCAGTTGCTGGAAAGCCCAGCAGTGAGAAGAAACTCCTTTCGGCATTTTTTTCTTCTTTTTTGTTTTTTTTTTGCGGTAACTGCCCGGTGAATAGAAGGGCTCCTTAGTTTATGACAGAGATCCGTTCCTATGGCGGTGACATGACCTGGTTTTGTACACCATTAGTAGCAGGCGTTAAATGACATAAGTGCAGTAGGAAAGCCATAATTCCAGTCAATATTTGTATATAAAGTTCTTCTGCACCTCACGTCACGGTTTGAAACCTCAAAATGCCGTCATTCAGTCCTGTCCCGAACCGAGGACCCGAGTACGCAACATAGGAATGATTTTAACATCACGATGAAGGGACATTCATCGCTGAACTCTTTTTGTGAAAGATGGAAACTCTTGTGTCCGACTCCCTCTATGCAACACCGCACCTTGGGATCATCACGACCCGTGTGAACCAAGGGGGGGGAAAAAATGGTCTCAGGGAGTTGAGTGTGGCTTTGCTTGTAACACGGGACATAAATACCGAATGACAAATGTGCTTATGTTTGACATTTCCAATAGGCGCATTTATCTCCTGAAATGCTTGGGAAGGGCTTGAATTTCTCCAGTGGGACTTGGATAATATTCCAAATTGTAAATCGCGTCCCTCGTTGGGAGAGATCAAGCGTTCTCATTGTCAAACATCAGGATCTTGCGCAGGTCTTGGAAAAGAATGCCGGCCATCTGTGCTCTCTTCTCTTAAAAGTTGAAAACAATTATCAACTAATTCCTGGCTCACACAAATAGTGCACCAAAAAAGCTTCCTCTCGGAAACAGGCACGAGTGACACTGGGGGAATAAACATGAGCTCGTAACAATTAGTCACATTGATATGAACACATTTCATCCGTTCCTAGCTGCTGGCATCTATGAAAGATAAATGGCGACGGCGGCGCACCAAAAGCTGGAAGGAAGAAAAAAAAAATCAACATCACAAAGCACAAAGGGCCTGTAAGGAGAAAACAGAAATAAATGTTTAAAGAGAGAAAGCGAAAGAGACACAGAGGAAGGAAAAAAAACCCGAAAAATAAGTGCGAGGGATTTGATTTCATGCCCTCAGATATTGGAGAGAAGTGGATTCTTCTGAGACTAAACATCAATAGTCACCAGGGTATTTGTTGTTAAATATACATTAAAAAACATTTTACACTTTCATTCTGTGTATGAGCTGGAGTTTTTGCCTGGAGGTATGACTTTAAATTCGAGCCCAAGCCACTATTATTTCAAACTGCATGGCCATCTGGGCATTAAGCGGCTTCCAGTGGATTCCTTCCAGTGGATTCAATTGAAAAAAAATAAAAAAGTCAGATATCTTCAGTCACTTTTTTTTTTAAATTCCAGCAGTACTTATTATTTTATTTTTTTATGTTAAGACAAGAGGAGTCAAATGTTAACAGCATAAAATGTGACACTTATCAAATGCGAAAAACCTGTGCGTCCATGTTGTTGCTTAGAATGCCAAGCATCTTTTCATGGATTAATTAAAAAGAAAAAAAAAAAACGAAAAACAAAATTGTGAAGTTTAGGATACAAATGTTTTTGGGATCAACACGGCAACAAGAAACTCGTCCACTTTTTCCATGCAAATGACTTTTTCTATACAGTGGTACCTCGACTTATGAACGTCTCTTCATCCGAAATTTTCAGTTACGAAACGCCTCAAGAGCAAAACATTGCCTCTTGTTACGAAATAAATTTCAACTCTCATTTATTGTGCAATAATCTAATTGCAACATGTATTTGTTCCATATTTTGATGCATTTTTATGCTTTAGAAAACATTTATATCTGAATTTTGGGGGGCGTGGAACGGATTAGGGCATTTGCATGGAAAATGCGTCCCTACTTAGATTTTCTAGTGAAGAAATTTTTTCCATTAATTTCATAAGTAGCGGTACCACTGTCCTGCCATGCCTTCAAATTGAATCAGAATTATAATCTTCATTTCTGTCCATGGTGAAGTTAGTAAAACAAAATGCGTACCGGCTCCACTTTGAAAAAAATCTCGTCCTGAGCCCACTACGTCAAGTCCACTTCCCCTCTTGAGCCACGCAGCAAAACTGCCATTAGAAGCACTTTTTTTTCCCCAAGTAGGCACTCATCTCCCAATTAGCTTAATGTGGCCCTCTTCCTTTCCAGGCATGCCCCACCTCTCTACCAGTAAAATCTCATCAATCCTTCAGCCCTCCCCCATGTCCCCCAGCGCTATGACATATTAGTCTGTCATTATGCGTCCCAGAGTCCTATTGAACAATGCGGCTAAACCGCTGTTTGCCAGGTTAATGACTATTAGCAAAATAATTACGACGGCCGAGACGATGGCGGGGGGCACCCGGCTTTATTCGCTAGACAGCCCGCTGCTGTTAGTTTATTTTATCTGCCAGCCTCCATGTCGCTTAGAATTAATCTAAGCGACGGCTGTATTTTTTAATCTCTCTCGGCGGCTGCGCAGCATTCTTTAATTCGTGGCTGGCTCCATTACGCGGGTCGTGGGCTGAATGGTGTTTAGTGGGTTTTTTGGAAGGTGGGGTGGAGGGCAGTGTTGTAGCACCCTTGCAAATTGCTGACGACGACGACGACGACGAGCAAATGATGGCCTTGTCATGGGCCGGGGCGCAGCTGTCAGTTCAAACAAATCGGGCTACTCGCGCAATTAGCGGCGGCGGGCGTCAAGATGGATCAAGATCCTTGGTGTGCGGCGATGTTAGGTTGCAAAGTGCGAAGGGATTAACAACATGACATGCCTTTGCCAGAAGTAATTACTCGTCGTACTCTGTGATTGGTTACGAGCTATGGAGACTTTTTTTCGATTGCCCACAACGGAAGAAATGTTCGTCGTCCTAATGGACCGGATCGTGGATTGTTCTGATTTGAAACTTTTCACAGTCAGTCTAAATGCGTTCGTTTCTGTAGTTTTCATCTGTGATAAATGTCTAAATAAGCGTGGTACATACTCAGTGGGGATGGGGGCACTGAATAGATCGCAACTGGACTGCTCTGTTTGTCTTCGAATACGGTGAGCCAATCATCCGAGTCGGCTTCTTCAAATCACTTCATTAAAAACAAACGGTGATCAACTCTTAACTTGGCTCTTTGTCGTAGCTCATCCACAAAACAATTTTTGAACGGGAGAGTTGTGGTCGGCAACGTTTTGTACAGCAACCGATAAAGATACTTGGAATTCTAAAGATGTTTCCATTGGCTGTCTACATTGGTTATGTATGTCGCAGGAGTACAGAGAATCTGATTCTGTTCAAAAGCCAGTGGACTTGGGACGGCAGCACAGTTCCACCGCAACAAGGGCGCTTGGAATGATCACGTTAGGGACGCGGGGTTCTCACAGTGGCAAAGTGAAGCATGGGAACCGCATTGATTCACCAATCACCTTGCAGTGGATGCGATCTCCATCGAGCCCCGAGGGAAGCCGCATTGATTTCCAGCCCTGCTCTCAGATCCAGTTTCTTAAAAAAAAAAAAAACATTGCCGTATGCCTGTGTTCGTCACTTCAAGGAAGGTTAAGCAGAAGTTCCTTGTGATCTGAGAAGGTCTTGAACCTTGCCTCTTCCCTCTTTCCATATTCCCGTCTCTCTCCCCACCCCGTCTCGGGGCCGTATGAATAATGGAGAGGATCGAGTGGCGAGCGAGGTGCCACTGGGGATGGTTTCACACAAAGCACACTGCCTGGAGCCATCACATCAGAGGCCAAGAGCTCCCAAGACGCGTACCGGTTCCCCCCATTGGCTCCCTCGTCGCGGGTCAGAGGTGAGGAAGCGAGCAAGTAGCTCTGCTTCTTCCTCTGTGATGGACCGCTGGGAAATCAGTAGCTACGTCCAGACGTGGGTGGAGGACATTTGTAAGAATCAGAGAGGTTAAAATTTGCACTGTGTGATCATGCTAAATAGCTCGTTCAAGCCATGCACGTCGGAGGCTTTTGACCTTACGTCTACCTTGCATGGATGCTGCTTTGTCCTTTTGTTCTACTGCTGTCCCCCCCAAAAAAATTGGTTTACGTCAACACAAAAACCATACAAAGACTTGCAAATATGAACAATAGATTACAGTAATTGATGCTTTCCGGCTGTCTTTCATTACACACACACACACACACACACACACACACACACACAAATCAGTTTTGTCGCCTATCCCAGATTCTTTGGCGGTTTTTGCACGAGGATCAATGCCAAGTTTTTGTAAAGTTGCGCTGTGATGCGAAATACGACAATGAAACGGTTCTTTCTTTTCCGTGACCAAAGTGTAAAAGGCGAGTGTGCCGTCGCAAACTGAGGTGGAGCCTTCCGCTTGGTGGAAGAATGATGAAATGGTCAAAAAAGACGGCGGTTTTCATTGTTGCCGAGGCGGAGCCTCCTCGACTGGATGAGAAGAAGCCGCGGGGCGATTTTCACTGCTCGCTGACACCGACCAACGGGCCTCGCCGTTCAACCTGATTTAACTCGTGGCTGTGGTTAAAAATTCATGGCTGTGTGTTAGTTGTTAAGGTGCTAAAGGCACACCAATCGACTAGAGGAAGATTTATTGTTCAGTCCAGAAGGGGGGGGGGGGTAGTTTTCACCACTGAAGGATAAGTCACGCTCTATCCTTTCCCATTATCCAGGTGGCCTCAGGTAAACTTTTTTTTTAACTCTTGTCTGCTCCCACTCAGTTGTCTTTTTTCATTATCTGTAACAGAAAGTAAATCTGTCATTTGGGCAGAAAAAAAAAATACAAAGATTTCCTAACCCCTGATTCATCTAACCCCTCTGACCTGCGCCTCACTTTTTTTTTTTGTTCTTGAGCCATCTTTAAAAAGTGGAAAGGACAGTCGTTTGGACGCAGCCCAAGCACAGATGCAGATGGACAGCACATGGAAGCCATTTAAGGCTCCGGTGTGCAGCAAGAACAGAGCAATCCCTCACAGTTCAGAACCTCTGCCGAACCGCCGGCGACTTCCAATGGGAGCGGCGTCTGCTCTCAACTATTGATTGGCTCTTTTCACAAAGCCATGTAGCTCGCCTCGCCCAGCTGCTCACCCTAGACAAAACTCAGTGGACCTCGCGCGGAGCCAGAGGGAACGCCTCAGAGAATTAGAAGAGAGGTGGAATGATGGTTCCCATTTAATTGAGGATGATTCGTGTGATGTGCCGGGTTCTGGCCAGGTCTGTCGCGGGGGTCTGTGAGACAGATGTGGTGGTGGTGGGGGGGGGCACCACCGCCGAGCCTAGGGGGGAGCAACGAGGCGGCTAAGAAATGGTGGCTGACAACCTGCTTTTCTCCCCCACTACTCTTGTATCACATCTCCTTTGTTCTGATGACTACTTTGGCAAAAGCCAGAATGCTTCATTACTTCGTTATTTTTCCTCATCACTGATGTGACTTTTGCGCTTCTTGCTGATATTTTGCTGTGCTGTTGCGAAATCTTGATGCAATGGGCATTAGTTTGTCACTCTAAATGTCACTCATCAGATGCAGCTTACCTCGTGCGACAGAATTTTTTTTTACATGTAATTTTAGCTCTAACATTTTTGTCTTAAATTGTTTGATAAAGTCTTCAAGACAAAATTTGATCCAACAGCCTATATTCTGTGATCCGACACCTTATATTCTAGACCTACAAAAATGCTCTGACAGACATTCTAAAATGACACCATTGTCTGCATTCATTTTTTTTTTTCAACCTGACCACACTACTGGATGTTCTGGGTGTCACACGGACAAGTAAAAAGTACAACTTCATTCTGTTTTTATTCATTAGTCTTTGCTGACTTGCAGTGCATCGCTTCCTTATCATCGTACCTATTTCCCAAACAAGTTACTTTAGTGTGACAGTGTCCAAAGGAAATAGAACAGGACCCTTTGAAGTAAAACCCTGACACATTTAGAGTTCTTGGCGTTTCTTCTGCGGAGAGCCTACAACGAGAATAAGCTAATGGACTCTTTACTTAATGTGATCAGAGCCGTTATTGACATGCTGCCAGGAAGATGCAAGACCATTAACTGGAGCCTCTCTCTCTTTCTCTGTGCTCGTCAATCCGCCCCGCCCCCTCATTTCCCCTTCCACTCTCACTCTCACACCCTCGGCCGGCTCACATGCAAAAGGGCCACAGGGGGGTCGGCGTGCCCTGAAGGAGCACGTGTCTGTCACATTAACTAGCAGTCGGCCCTATAGAGCGTTGGCGTAAATTGGCTACGTGTTAATAGGAACTCCTGTTAGGTTTGCAGATGTAAAAACACGGTAAAGGAATGAGTAAAAAATAAGTTAAAATTAAATTTTAAAAAAGATTCATCTTCACTCAGTACCTTCATGACAGTGCCGGAAATCGGAATTGGTCTCGTTCCGTCGTGACCGTAACTGATGAAACGTCTTTATATGGTTAAATTATGAATTGATGACTTGAAATTCCGGGCTCAAATATTCACAGACTTATTTTTTTCCACCTTAGAAAATGTAAACATGATTCTTATCAGATGGACACTTGAGCTGAAGTTTTACTTGTGTCTCTAATGACCAAATCGGCCCTCTATTTTTAAACCTCTTCCCTTGAACGTGTGCCCGGCGCGCAGCTCGGCTCATCCGTCTTGGGAGGGCAGGGGCGGCGTAACGTCCACGGCGTGCTGGAACACATCAACCCATGTGGCTCGGCCGGGTACGGTCGGCGTGTTGAATGCGATCATGTGGCTCGGGCAGGAAGTGGCGCTCGGGTCTCTCTCGTCCGCCGTCCCCGTGTTCCGAATACGGTGATTACGACTTTCAAAAATAAACAGCCGTACCATCTGGCGCTACGTCCTGTACGGTAACTTACACGGCGGGGAAAAGCTGTGGACCATCAAAATGTACAGAATGGAGACCCGTCACGGGAAAGACACGCTAGTTTGACTCACGTCTGCGTGTGTAAAGTTATCCCCGGAGAGGAATTTATTCTGTAATTCGTATTCGGATAGTAAAATTATCAAAGCGGAGGAATGCGTATTGTATAAGCAAGGGGTTCTCAAAAGGGGGTCAGCGAGTCATCGCTCGGGAGTCCCCAAAATAATGTCCAATGTTTCATGACATTATATATATATTTTAGGTGCATATCTGCATAAGGGGTTTGGCACTAATTAAAATAAGAACCATAGCATACAAGAATAAAGTTGTAATTTTGAAATTTAACTTGTTAAATGAGATTTTCTACTCTTGTTCAACTTTGACATCTTTCAAGGGAAATCAAAGTCACTGCCACTGAAAAACCCAACTTTTTTTACAGACTGGCCTTCAAAGTTAAATACAACTGAACTGCACTTGAGTAGATTGTACGGGACCCATTGTCACATTATTTTGTTTGGACATTTCATTTTGTTCGTCTTCATTCGGGGAAACACACGGTCATTGGGATTAATGGGCATCGGGATTTTGAGAGGTTTCTACACTGGACCCAAAAAGTTTGAGAACCCCTGGTAGAAGCTACTCCCACCCCCCGTGACATCGGTTGAACGACGGGGGTCAGTCGAGACTGCCGAGCCGGCAGATGTCTGATCCATCCGCCGCACATCTGGCCCTCAGCACACTCAATCCATTTCACTCCACTTCTCCTTTTGAGATGTTCATTGTTCCTCGCGGTCCACTAAACTCAGCACCCCCCACCCCCTCTCTCCCCACTCCGCCTCCCACCGCCGCCCGCCCCACCCTTTCTTTTGCTCTCCCCTCGCGGCCCACAAATATTCATCCATCATCATTCATTTGAAGTGGGATTTCGACTTTGATGCTTTTGCAAACGGTCTTCTGTGTTTTTAGGGCAAGGCGGTTCCAACAACACACGCGCTGTGGCACTAAGTGGCAGGCCAGTTAATGCAATCGCTCTTGTTCCGGTGATCCCGTAGAGGCTCATTGGGTTCACGGCTTCGGTGTTTTCTTTTATTGTTGGAAACGTACGAGAGTGAGGGGGCGCCCATGCCCGAGTGGTCCGCGCGGTTTCCTATGGTAAACGTCGACCCGGTGACCCAGCGCCTGGCACGGCGTTGGATGGCCCGGCCACACAATTTCTGTGACACGAGTGGTGGGGGAGGGGCGTCGGAGGTCGACTCTGTTTGTTCAGACCGGGGCTCCAGAGCCACCGGCACCTGACGGCTCACATCCAACATCAGCACGCAAAAATATGACCGAGTATGCGCGTTTTGACGTGTTCCGACAATGGGGCCTGTGTGAAGTTTATCTCAAAAGGCTTATAATCCCTTCAAAATGAAATTGAAGCACTTTGCTGTCCCAGTCGGCATGCATTCATCCACTGTCCTGCGGCTCAGGTTTCTGCTGTTTCTATTCAAAAAGTTGTTTTTTCAATTCGAGTTTGTGCAGTCATACTGTTTGGGCAGCGTAGCTGTCAGTTAGTATTGGCAGCACTTTTATTGGCCGTGTTGGCACCACGGTTATAATAGTTTGGGGATTTTTCATCATAGTTGGTTTTCATTTTGTTTGGACTTTTGTTGGTTTGACTCATTTTTTTATAGCGGATTTTTGTGTCTGTTTTGTTTCAATTTTTGGAAAACGCTTAATTTTACTTTTTAGATTTAGGATTAGTTTTAGGTTTATGCATTTCAAATAAACCTTGAAAGCCCATGTATGAGACTAATTGACGAATTTGATAGCGAAGGACATTTTCGCTATTACTGTAGTTAGTTTGAGTTCATTTTATGAATGAAAAATGTAGTTTCCGATTTTTTTTTTTTTTTTAAAGCACCATCATTTTAGTTTTATTTTGGTCAGTCTTGCAGTCATGTTTCGTCAATCCAGTAGTTTGTTTTTTTGTTTTTTTTAATTGTAGAAATAATGCATCAAACTTTGGAGGATTCTCAGTGTGAAACTGAAATTGAAATCTCAAGCTTTAAAAATAGCTGGTTTGATTTAATGAGGAAAAAAAAAAAAAAAGTAAAATAGTCATGACTTGTTCATCCAGCAACGTAAACCACTCACTCAATCATACTGGATACATTTGCAGCTGATGATGACTCTCTAAACATCTTGAGGCTTCCAAGTGCGCACGTGTTTGTGTGTGTGTGTGTGTGTGTGTGTGTGTGTGTGTGTGTGTGTGTGTGTGTGTGTAACGCTATCTTCCTGTGTTTGCGTCTGGCCTGGGTCGGCAGTGCTGTGCAGTGTATTGCTATTGATCCTCGGTAGCCTTGCGGTCTTTAGGGTTCCTGTCAGCCGACCAGTTAGCCAAGTATGCCCTTTTGTAGCGCTACAAGCTCAACAGCCATCAAAGAAATCCAATACGGGCGGATTCAGCCGCGGCTAGCACCACTAGCCTAGCGCGACGTCCCGCGAGGCCGGCGAGTCAATGCGATGTCAGTGTAGCGTCTCACCTTGTGAACTTGTTGCCGGCCTAATATGTCACACTAATACGTCTCCCTATATCATCCCAAATGCAATCAGTATGGATTTGCTAATGTCTGCATCTTGTTAGAACGCAAAGGCCGGGTGGATTGGACGTGATAGTAATCGCCTCGAACAGGGTGTCTGCCTGTGGCTCAGCGGTACGGCGGAGGGGGGTGGCGGAGGGGGCGGCTTCTGGGAATTCTAAGCAGCTCTGGGAAATTTTGCAGAGAAAAAGAGAAGCGACTGGGAGAGATAACATTGAGAGAACGATTAGGGGGGAATAAAAAGAGGTGTTAGCGCTAGCTGCCTTTTGTCTATTGATCAAGAGGCAGGTTTGAGGTCTTAAAGGGCTCATACCTGGTTGGTTGTTGACGTTATGTGCTAGCCGCGCTTGCTAATTGATTTGTGTTGTTTCTACAACAGGAGCG
Source organism: Hippocampus comes (assembly GCF_001891065.2). Taxonomy (NCBI): domain Eukaryota; kingdom Metazoa; phylum Chordata; class Actinopteri; order Syngnathiformes; family Syngnathidae; genus Hippocampus; species Hippocampus comes. The sequence goes on along the minus strand of NW_017842060.1, from coordinate 4,383,158 downwards.
GAAAGGCGGAGGTACTCGGGGAAGGATAATGCCAAATGAAAGGTGAGTAAGTGGTCAAATTAGCGCTGTTATTAAAGTGGTAGGTAGAATTTCAAATGTTCACCATATCAACATTTTGGGGGTGGGGCAAAATAGGCCTCAGAAGTCACACATAAAGTCAAATGTAATTCTTGCCTTTGAATGGGTTTTTACTTTTGCTTTGGCTTTCTGGAAAACCTTATTTCAAAAGAAGGGCAGAGGAAGAATTGAATTTAGCACTTCGGTGAGCAAGACTTTGATTTGTCGCAATGTCGCTCAGTCTTCCAGCAACCACTGGGTCAACGTGTTTATTTTGAACTAATTTACAATTTTAACATTACAGATTTGTTGCAATGTGAAGTATTTTAATGTTACAAATACAGTACACCAAATCGAATTCCACACACACTCACTCACACACACACACATCCATAAAAAAACATCTTAGTTGATAGACATATCTCTCCTATGACTACACCTACTTTTTGTACCACGCCAAGCTTGTACTACGCCAGTTGCCAACAAAGAATATGCGGCTTCTTATGAACATGCAAAGGGCCATGCTTGCCACTGGCCATCCCTGCAGGCACGTGTGTGTGTGTGTGTGTGTGTGTGTGTGTGTGTGTGTGTGTGTGTGTTGCTTGAGAGTGAGAGAAGACCAGTGTGCACCTCTTTGATGGCTGTGTGTGTGTGTGTGTGTGTGTGTGTGTGTGTGTGTGTGTGTGTGTGTGTGTGTGTGTGTGTGTGTGTTTGAGAGGTGAGTGAAACAGCAGAGGGACTGTGTAATCCTCTGACATGCCTTTGGAAAAATACAAGGATCCCTTTGACAGTGGCTCAACGACAGGCCCCTGCGGCCAGTTAGTGTGTCCACGTCCACATGTCCGCGTGGCATACACACACACGCACAGCGTGGAGTTGCCTCATCGCTAAAATACTGTATATACTACCTACATTGTCATGCGCCGCCACGATTCTAGCCAAGCTGGGGTGCACTACTGTTTTGACACAATCACGGGTAGATTATGAAACAAAGCTTTATGAAATCTGTCTCAATGACACACATGCGCACACACACACACACACACACATACACACAGTGGAACGTCGAACATGGAATGTGATCTGTTCAGTGACGCTGCTTGTTCGGATTTCGGAATTTTTCCATTGCGAGCAGTTACCATGGAAATGGTCCGTTCCTGGGTCAAATGATCGCCATCATAAAAACTGTGAGTTGTCACCGTACAAGCAATGATTTAAAAATCTTGAACTGTCATACCATAAATATTAAAACTTAAAAACAAAAATAAATTCCAAAAAGATTGAGTCCAGATCTGTCCATCATTACGATCTGACAACATTGCAATACAAACACTTTGAATGGCGTGTACCTTATGAAAGCAACATGACGCATATCTATTAGACACACAGGCTAATGTTGTTTCCAAGCAAACAATCGTAGACATTTCACCTCCTGATTGTCTAATCGCCCATCTGACGGCTTCGATGGCCGCACCTCTTAACCCAGAGATACTCACTAATGGCCCGCACAATGGAATTATTTACTAGCCGTAGCGGGGGGGCAAATGGGTCAAATTGTGTGTGTGTGCGTACGTGTGTGTCAGTGGTGCCCCCCACCCCCATACACTCTCACACTGAATAAAAAAAGGGGGGAGTAGTGGAATCATTGAAGCATGCGGAGAGGGGACGCGGAGTGGAGCGAGTGGCGATGGCTAAAGTGAAAAATCATGCCACGGTGCGGAGGGGCCCACCGGCATCCGCGGGGACGAGGGACTACATCCATGCTGGCACTCAAGTGCTCTTAAATACTCCCTCTTATGTTCA
>NW_017842060.1:4378859-4381096 GCF_001891065.2 Hippocampus comes | reverse complement strand
CCCCCCCCACACACACACACACACACACACCCTTGCCTGTACCTATCTTCAGTCCCCTGCCCCCCCAGCTCCCGTGTCCCTCATCATTCCCAGGCTCTCCCGCCTCATTCCGGTCCAGGTCCAAATGGCAATTTGCTGTACAAGTCGCACCACATGTCGGGGGGGCTGTAAAGGCCTTGTTGACAACGTGGAAAATAGATCAAGAAAAAAAAAGTGTTTGTTTGTTTAGAAATAACTCCCGGTTAATCGGCAAGGTGTTCTATTCGGAGCAAGTTGGCAGCACGGTGTGGTAGTGGTTAGCAGCGCCCTGTTTTGGAAAAGCATCCGACCCGTCACCACCCAAATTTTTGGATATGTCTCTCTTTTTTAAAAAATATATTTTAGCGCTTCCACGCAGACTTAACTTTGATCAAATTGCAAGCATACGGTGCGAATGTGACGAGTGGATGATATCTGACAATCAACAGCGCTGCAATGTGTCACTTGCTGGGCTTTCACCAATCCGGATGAAACACACTAGCAGACGGACCTTATCATTCTCTCACCTCGGGGCTGCATGGCCGACTTTCTGTCAAGCAAGCCGACAATGCGTGTGTGTGTGCATACGTGTGTGTGTGTGTGTGTGTGTGTGTGTGTGTGTGTGTGTGTGTGTGTGTATGTTTGCACAGAGGTGGTTGCATTGTAGCCATATTTCCCCCTGCCTCTAATTAGCACGCAGGAGTCCTGGGGGCAATCAGAGGTGAGGGTAATGAGAGGGGAGGGGGAGCAGACGGGCGTGAGGGCTGGTTGTTGTTGGTGGGGGGTGCGATTGAAGAGCACGTCCTTTTATTATCACGTTCTTGTCCCTGATGTGACACATTGCACATTTCGTATTGTCTCTCATGTCACACGCATCGTTGCTCTGTGAGCGGCTCAAGCAGAGATGCTCGGTCATATATTATATATCCTCTGTGAAGAACCACTAATATTAGTGTCGTCCTGATGAGCTGAGACGTCTTCAGAAAAAGTCTGTCTGTCGCTAGAAAGAGCAGCACAATGGCCATTCAAGTGATCGTGTGAGAAGAATTGTTGCAATTTCTTCCATTCGATTGAAGTGGCATTCACGATGTTTTTCTGAAGTACATTTTATGTATTGTGCTGTAATGTAAGTGTTACGTACGTGTGCTCTTTTGCATTATTAAAGTAGATGGTATTGTTTTTTGCAGGCACCAGGAACGGATTAATTGCGTTTCTATTCATTTCTATAGGAAAAGATGATTTGAGATATTGAGCTTACATGTTCAGATGAATTCACCTCTTTGATGGCTGCGTGTGTGTGTGTGCGTGCGTGTGTGTGTGTGTGTGTGTGTGTGTGTGTGTGTGTGTGTGTGTGTGTGTTCTTCACAGAGGATATAGAATATATAATTCAAATTGAATGTTTTGACGAGCCATAATTATGGAGTGTGTACATTTTTTTCAAATGTTTTAATTTTAAATTTATTATTGTGTTTTTTTAAAAGAAGTTTTCTTATTCCTTTTTCTTCACCGAGTAGCAGATAAAATAAGCCTACAATTATTTCACATATTTTACATAAATCTGTACCATTTCAATTGCTAGAACATTTTTTGCAATCAGCTTTTGCATTTAAAAAAAATATATTGTATTTTGTAAAAAGAAGGGAAGAAACATTTTTAACGTACATTTTTTTTCTTGACTTTATTTCTTGACCAACTGGCTGAAAAATCAAATGATTTACTAAAAATAGTCCGATTTAAGAACATTGAAAACTAGATTTTTTTTCTGTTATTTAGTATTTTTAGAGGTGTTGTTTTGTGATCTATGTCATTCTTGCATGTGTGTGTCTGAAATTCAAACAGCACAACATAACTCTTCCCCTCTGAAAGCTTCATTGGCCCAGGCTTTTGAGTGATGATTAAAATAATATGCGCGCTCCGAACGGCAACACATGCGCCGCACGTGGCCGCAAAGAAGCCAGACAATTGTGACTCGGAGACGATGCCGACAACTCTGTTTATGCCATATTTCTTGGATGTTATGTCTTCACTCGGCGCTATTTGCATCTGGGCGCATTCTGCTTTGTGTTACGGCATTGTGCAGGCGCAGGAAATCATTTTTCTTAAATATTACCGGAACCTGTTTTGTTGAAACATCTTTTAGCTTACATACACTGCACATACAACTGGAGAAGGCCCAGCAGGGTTTCTTGTGTACGATGACAGCCACGTGTTTTATGGCA
>NW_017842060.1:4366379-4378733 GCF_001891065.2 Hippocampus comes | reverse complement strand
ATTTGTGTGTGTATGTGGGTGTGTGAGCTGTGTGTGTGTGTGTGTGTGTGTGTGTGTGTGTGTGTGTGTGTGTGTGTGTATCTGTGTGTCTATGTGTGTCTGTATGTGTGTGCGCGCTTAGGTGTATTTGTGCCCATGTACATGCACTGCACATACAACTGGAGAAGGCCCAGCAGGGTTTCTTGTGTACGATGACAGCCACGTGTTTTATGGCACCAAGGCTTGAAAAATAAAAAAAAGGAAAAAAGTTTCTGCATATATGTACATACATTTATGTGTGTATATGGGTGTGTACCATATGTATGTGTGTGTGTATGTGTGTGTGCGCGCACTTAAGTGTATTTGTGCCCATGTACATATATGTATGTATGTACGTACGTACATACATACCTTTATATGTATGTACGTATATGTGTGGGTGTGTAAGAGTGATGTATGTGTCCGTACGAACGTGTACGTATTGGTGCGTATATGTATTTCTAGATGAACTGTCACCAAACCATAACTATAATCACTTTCAAGTCAACATTTGTCCCCTGAACACAGCATATTACTTTTTCAAAATGTTGCATTGACTAATTGTTCTTTCCAAAATCATACTTATATCGCCTATATTTTTCCCAGGGTTTATTTTTGAAGATCCACTTACCAAAAGTGACTCAGCATATATCAAACGTTCACAATGTTAAGCCGATGGCGGTGAAAGAAAATCTCACTGTTTCTAATTTATCTGGATCTGCACCAAAAATGAACCGCTAACTTCCATGGATATTAGTCTTTTTATTAAATCTATTTTTTTTTTTTTTTTGCATTATTTTGATACTGATCATTCAATTCATGAGCTTCTATGCAGGTTTGAACGGTGAGCACCGTGATGCTGGGTCAGCGCAAGACATGAATTATGATTGTGCTCCCTTTTCTGTCTAGTTTTGAGCACCATGTTTCCCCCCCTCCCTTCGCCCCCACCCTCCCACCCAGCTCTCCCGCACACTCTTCCCCATCCCGGCCATATAATGGACACGAGTGGCTCCTGTGGCTTGTGTCGCTGCAAACGCGATGTGACGCTCGTGCATTATTGAGCGTCGCGTCGCCATTCGAGACATTTATCCAGTAGAATGATTCGATCACAACCCGGCGTGGATCCTCCATGCTGACATGTTGTTTTCCTGGCTTGATCATCCAAATATATGGCTTTGATTTGAACATTTTGACCACGGATAATGTGGACGGAGTGCATGATTTTTTTTTTCTTTTTTAAGGCTTTTTTTGGTAGATTTAATTTTATATTGAATTTTAAAACTGTTTTCCATGCTTCTTTTTTTTAATCACCAATGTATTGATAAATTAATCTTTTAGTCAATACATGATTAATAGCTATCAACATTGATGGTGTACACAATGCTATGATTATTCTTGAGGACGGATAATTAATTAACCCTCAATTTATTAAAACTATTTTCATTTCAACAATTTGAGTGAAGACTTCCTTAAGCAATTAAGAATTTCTCATAGTTTTCCAGAATTATTTTCTGTGCACTTTTATTTTTGATTGTGTTTTTTTCTTTATCCATTCGAAGCTAAATTGACTATTTTTATTTGTATTTTTTTTCTTTTTTTTCCTGAACAATAAACAAACCTTTGAGTAATTCCAAAGTGAAAGTATTTTAAATTAAACAATTTGACCATATATATTTTATTTTGAAATACAGTTTCTTTGCTTTTTCATATGTTGATAAATTGCGTTTTTTATTTTTTTACAGTATTTTTTTCTTTTTATATTATTTCAAATTTAAAAAACGTTTTTTCATTGACCTGTTTTTTTTTTCAACAAATGGAATAAAAATGAATCATTGACATACAGTATTTGAATTCAATATTTATGTTTAACCATATTTATTTAAAGTGCATTACTTTTTTGGCGTGTTTTTCCTTTTTTATCATCAGAATTCTAGATGTTATAAATATATTTAATATACTTTTTTCTTTTAACCAGTTGGCAAAAATTAAACAATTCCGCCCTTGATATTTACTGGAGAACTTTCTCAAAATGTTGCTAATACCTTCAACGCAATATTTGCCATGACTTTTTCCTTCAGCCACTGAGCCAATCCTCCCCACATAACAATGCTTTCACTGCATGAGGAATACTCTTCGCCGCAAATGTATCCTCGGCCTCTAATTCACGTCACGGAGCCAAAAGAGGCAAATCATTTCCTCCCGCCGTTCCTGCGCCGGGCTGCCTCGTTCCCTCCTCCTCCTCCTCCTCCTCCTTGTTTTTGTATCTCTCACCCGTTAACAATAGCGCTGGGGGCAAGCGCAGATGTAAGACATAACAACGCTTGCGAGAAGAAGAAGAAGAAGAAGAGATGAGCGGGGCGAAGATAGAAGATTAGACAAAGGGAAACAGACGGCTAATGCCGCTCACGAGCATCGCTTGTCAATTTACAGCCGCTGCTCCCTGAACCGCGCCGTATAAATTTCCAGCGTGACGTCCGTTTCTACTGCTTCCAAGCCGACCAGATCTCCTCCCCAGACACGGACTTGGAAACCTGATGTTTGCGTATCGGGCCAGATGCATCTGCCTTTACTTGTATTTATCCCCCCACCCGCCCCCTATTGGAACGGCTATAGGTGAAAGCTTGTTTGATGTGGTCGCCCTTGTGCGCACACATGGATGCGTACATGGAGCATGTGACGGTAAATCACGGGAGCGACTGGCGCTTGACGGAGACGTAGGCCAGAGAACATGGATGAGATGCGGTCGGCAAAGAACATCTCAGAACCGTGATTCTCAAAATACGGAGCACACCGTAAAAGTCCCGCTGCGTGTGTGACAGGTGTTTTGCGTATTCCATCACGGCCCCTTGAGACTGAGCCGATTGTCGTCATCACATAAGTCTCAACCGATGACGCGTTGCTACGATTTCGATTAAAACTAGTTTCAACTCATCTTTGCCCAGGAACCCGTTGAGTTTGTGTACGGACCCCAATCTGTCGACCTTGGCGGAGGTCTCTGCCCTGCCGAGTGCCTCGTTGCTTCTGTAATGTAAGGCAGATGAGAAGTGGGGGGAGGGGGATGACCTCCACATACTGTAAGTGACACGTTGTACATCCTCCGTCTGTTTAAATTATGACTGTCTTTTTGAAGCGCTGACAAGCAGCGCCTTTAAAATATAAAATTACACCCGTATCAAAACAGCCCCGATGACTCTTAACTCATACGACGGCGCGGAAGAATCCGCAAGGAAAACAGCGTCGGGCGTGTGATCCCGAGGCGCTCGCACACCATTGCAAAGTGCAACACCTGTTTCGACTTAGGCAAGTCAGCGCCCGGTAGCGAGATTAGCGAAACATGCCCATAAAGGGAGAAGAAAGGTGGCTGCGCCTTCGCTTCTGATATCAACACAAAAGCACTCCGTGACTCCTATTCCGCGTCCGTTTTTCTAAAGAGCCGACGTGGTCGTAGCGCCGAGGAATTCACCTCAGCCTCAAGCCAAAGAACAAGCGGGGAGTGGTGCCTAGTCATGGCTATTTTCAGCCTTCAAACCAGGTTGTAAAAAAACTCCTTTTTCAAGAGAAAATATTGTGTAAATGGCATGTTGGGTCACACTCTATGACTCAATCTGGCTGTTTTTTTGGGGTTTTTTTCAAACCTGCTTGAAGGCTTTGACTTGACCGTAACTATTCGGTGATGCTCGAGTCGCTTTGGTTTGGGGCGGTCAGCTTTCCGCTTTTGGATACTCCACCTGAAGGGTGATTAGAGTTGTAAAGCTCGCAAAACGCTGAACATCACGACACCTTCACAGGCTGGATTTTTCTTCGGGATCAGCCTGGAGGCAGCAACGGCCCAATCCCCCCCAAAACAGCCAGCGTTCCCTACTTAAAAATGTGAGACAACACCACCGCTGCCACGGCGCTGCTGCCAAAGTCATTGTCATCTTGTCAGGGGCGTTAGCGCGTCGTTCAGCCGGGGGGGGACGAGCCGCGATGACATTGTCAGATGGTGCGCGGGGTGGCTGGTGTCAGGAAGTCGGGGAAGGATTTTAACACCTCCGTGACAGCGGCGGCGACCCGCGAAGCTTAAGCTGAGCTGCAGAGAGCGGAAACTCTGCCCCAGCGACGGGCATGACATAAACACAGCGCGCGCCCGCAGGCGGACGTTGCCACGCGACTGCCGCCTGGCCTAATCGCCGGGTGCCTCGTGGGGCTTTTGTGCCGAGCGTTCCCGCTCTTATCTTTTGTTTATGCGCAAGGGCAGATCGTCGCGATGAACTGCCTGTGCGTGCTTGCTCGGGAAGTGACGGGGTTGTGCCTTGCGCCGAATCACCGGTTGGCTGTGTGCCTTAGATCCCAGAAATGTTTTTTTGTTTTGGGTTTTTTTTTCTTTTTTTGCAATATGTCCGTCAACACGTAAAACTGAACTGCAGTGGCCCCTCAGAAGTATGTAGAGCTCCATCAGGGTCTCGCATTGCTTTCATACGCACACGCACACTCTACTGCTATAACTTGATGTTGACCAGTAAAGTGCAAAACAAAAACCGAGTGAACAAATTACAAAACGGGAAACAGGAGAAAAAAAAAGGGAGTAAAACCACACATTCAGAAATCAAACGGGAAATTAGCAACAGAAATAAATCAGTTAGGGGAGCGAGACGTTGGCTAGCTTCATGAAACATACATAGCGTTCAGGTTTTTAGAATGGGAGAGCAAACCAGACCACCCGGAGAAAACCCACTTAGGAAGTTTATGCTAACTCCGCACAGGAAGGCCGGAGCCCAGACCTTAACACTGTGAGACGAATGTGCTTACCGCCACTCATCAAGCGTAATGCCCAAGCCGCTGTCTTCAAATTGATAATAATCACCTAAGACTGAATGACGTCTTCTGTAGCCAAAGCTTGACGCAAAAAAAAAAAAAAAAACCACGAAAAGACAACATTATGCTTCAAATTCCGAATTGTGCGACATCATCTCATATCAAGACTTGATGTGTTAAGTCATCATGCTGGGTGACCCAGTATTGCATCCTCTGTGTGTGTGTGTGTGTGTGTGTGTGTGTGTGTGTGTGTGTGTGTGTGTGTGGCACTCGGCCCGCAGGCGGCGGCCTGCCAGCGACAGCTCGCCTTGCCCGGTGGTCCCCGCTCCCAGACACTTAGCCATTTAACAAGACAGTCGTTGCGGGGACCGAGCCAAGAAGTGCATGCACGGAGCTGGTCGGCACATTGCGTCCCCACCTCTCCCACTCCACGTACACTTTTTTTTTTTTTTTTTAACAACAGTCTTACTGGCATGCACTTAGCGCTGCGTGAGTCCGTGTGTGTGTGTGTGTGTGTGTACTGGGTACCCGTTTATTCATTTATTACGACTATTAGGCCCCTTTTCTTTCCCCTTCTCCCTCCTCCTTCACCCCGGCAAAATCACGCTAATAAACAATCGGGGTGGCGCCACGCTGCGATGCCCATAATGGGCTCCCAATTAGCAACTCCAAACACAGAGAGCGGCCGCTTCGCGCCCTGCCTTTTTTTTTTCTGCACTCATCTGCACAAAGCCGCATGAATTGATTCCATTTGCACGCCACTTAATGCGCTGATTGTTTATTGGCATGGCAGGGCTTGAAAAAAACCAAACAAATAAAAAGAGAAATTTTCTTTAACCTTGTGAGGAGCGCTGATATGAATCAACACCAAGGTAGTTCGAGTCGCAGGACCGGGGCGCATCGTTAGATGTCGGATAAATTCGACCGTGGAAGTCAAAGCCAGACCAAGATTTGAAGGATCGGAACCGTGCCGTTTTCGGAGTCACGTTAGCGTATGTGCCAGGGAGCAAATCTTTTTGCCATTATATTGCAGCTTCCTTCATTTCTTGCACTTGACTAGTTCTTTTCGTCATTTTGCATTTCCCGAATTGTATTTGGACCCACTGAGACAAAGTAAAAAGGATTCAAGCTGGCCAAGTCAATCTCCAGACCTAAACCTCATAGAGGATGCATTGCACTGTAAACGAGGTGACAGAGGGGAGTAACCCTCAAGAGACGGAAGTGATTTTCAAGACGTAAACCCGATAGAGTATGCGTTTTACCCACTCAAAAGGAGGCCGGTGGGAGTAACGCAGCAAAACAAATGACTCAAAAAAAGTGACGGTTGAAAACTCATTCCCGTTTTGAGTCGTGCTGACTTTTCTCTCTTGTATCTGCTGCAATACTTTTGTTTTGCAGTACACAGACAAAATGAAAGAATTGCCGCTGTCCCGATACGAGGGAGCGGACACCCTGGTTAGTCAACCGCAAGGTGACTGGGAATCAAAAGGGAGGAGATGTGAATCGCCGCGCTACCGACGACACTTTTTGGAAATGGGGTGGAGGCGGGGGGTTTAAACGCCGTCTGTTGCATACATTATGTTGGGATTTAATGGTGAGTTCCAGCAGGTGGCAGGCACCGGATCCCACTGGGGGTCATTTTCACCTTTTTAACCCTAGTCGCCTGATGACCTGTATTGAGGCAGGGGGGCAGGATACGGACGCCAAATGCGTTCTATGGCAAAATGAACGTGTGAGGTCCTCCGATGTGTGTGTCGCGCTCGTCCGCCTGGCTCACTTCCTTTGCAGGCTTGCCTTCCCCGCTGCCTTTTATGAGCGAGAGCTTCTCCGGCTTCTCACCTCGGGACACACTCGAGTGTCTAAATGTTTCCACTTGTGGGGGGGGGGGGGCACTCATTCGCTTATGCTGTGGGATGACTGCCCGCCACAACGTAACCAGCCCACAGACAAGTAATGAATCGGCGATTTGGTGCGCATGCGCCCAGGACTGAGCCTGCGAAATGTCAAGTTCATGTACTGCGCACTTGTGGTTGTGACGAGCGGCATGGAACTTTATTTATTTATTTATTGTGATCATAATATCGCGATCAGTGATTTTCAACATGTGGCGCTAGTACCAACAGTGGTACTCGGGCTCCCCCTAGTGGTGCACATATGATTCAATGGCCTAGTGAAGTTCAGTTGTATTCAACTTTTAAATTCAGTACATCTGCATTTAATCTGGATGATTATTTTTGAAACTCTTACTTGGGTACAATATTTACCTTTTACGCCAATTTATTCACTTTTTAAATTTTTTTTTTTTTTTTTTGCGTGGTAGGGGATTTTTCTGCCCCCTTCATGGAAAAAAACGTTTCCATTTTTTATATCAATTCTACACAGACATGCTATTCGCGATCTCCATACCTGCAAACATTTTTGGGGCGGGGGGGGGCATCGACTGTATATCACAACTTTGTCGTGTTTTTGTTGATATGCGTATTTGGAAGTCTTTCACGTAAAATTGGTGGTGCTTGGTATAAAAAGTTGGAGAACACTGACTTAGACTGACTGTATAAACACCAAGTGTTTTTTTGCGCCCACCCCTTCCGTGTGGCTCCCAAATTCCCTCCAAAGACCACAGCAGGAAGCCGTTTTGTTTTCTTTGATGGTATCGATCACGATGGTTCACTCACATCAGACCGCCACTCCATTTCCGAGCGGCTGAAAATCATTTGTCTTGTGCCGATCACTGCGGGTGCCAAATGCCTGCAAAAAACCACACCAGAACATTTTTTTGTTCCTTTTCTCTGTGGTATCGATTACATTGGTCCATTTCCGGACTGTTTTATATCACTCTGTGCTAACCCGATTCCCGTGGGTCCCAATTTTCTAGGGGAAAAAAAAAAAAAAACGCACCGGTGGTTTGCGCCACGCTCCCCAACAATTATGTGTGACAATCAATCCAGGGCCAGAACCTCTCGTGCGGATCGATACCCCGCCGTGCTGCCCGACCCGTGCCCCGCACGCCGTCATTAGCGTCGCTGACCTTGAAGTAAAATTCAATTTCCCCGGACCCTTGAAAAAAAAAAAAAAAGCCACCACCGGATTCCGGGAGCCATTTTCAGTTTGCGGCACAGGATATTACAGCTTAAGGAATTCCGTTTGAGGCGGTAATTATATCCGAGCCCCTTTGTGAGGTAAATAAAAGTTCCTGAAAAGCGGGCGGGATGCTTCTCAGTTTCAATTAGGGCGTCTTTGAGAGACTTCTCGCGGGACGCTTGGGCAGCATCGACGGGAGGATTCGGGCCATGCTGCTTTGAAAGAGAGGAAGGCGAATGTGCAGCCAGAGAACCAGAAGTCTCATTACAGCGATCAGTGTAACGGCGTCGGACGACAAAGGGGGCGGCCCCCATTAATACTGCCTTGAATCTTTTTTTTTTTTTTTTTTCCTACTCCAATCATGATATGTCGGCACAAGTTAAGATAAGAGCAGCTGAAGCTTTGGTGGCCCCACTTGGAGACTGAGACTGGGACTTGCTTGTCGTCGGAATCAAAGTGAATGTCGGAGTGGCGGCGGGGGCCATGAGAAAGCGATGCTACCGGCTCGGCGGATAAAGCTGTAGGATTGGCAACTGCACTTTGAAGTCAGTTATCAGGGGGGATTTGGCATTGGGGGGTGGGAATGGGGGTGTAAAACACTGTGTGTGTGTGTGTATCTTTGGAGGACAGGGGTGGGAATCACCAAGGGCTCAAATTTCTATACAAAGAGGTGAATTCAGTTTGAAATTCCTTCATCCGGTTCAAAAATGATTAAACGAGAACGTGAGCGTGTTCGCATGACGCCGGCCACTCGATTCCGGTTTCTGACAGGTGATGTCATACTTTTTTTTTTCTTTTTCAAAACACTATGTTAAATAAACGTAAAACATTCCCCGCATCGCATGTCAACTCCCCCATCAGCTTAACCCATGTGCTGCAGTCGATCTAAATAAGTTTATATAACGCAACATACAATTTTACAAAAATTGTAAAAGTATTATTCCTGAATATTTATTTCACTTTCAACCACTCGACATGTTCAGTGGCATCAGTGCTATACATACACATATAGTTCTTATTTTTTTCATTGTATTTTTGCCCTTTGTATTTTTGCCCTCTATGGACAATAAAAGCGGTATTGTCCCATGACCAAAACATGAATATAAATCTATATAAATAAAACATGAATTGGAATATTTCATATCACACACTTTTTATGCTGTGTCTTTGATTTAAAGATGACAATACGATAAAATCTACAAAAATTGTAGAAATTGTAACATATGGGGTAACCCATGTGTTACAAACATCGTAGAAATTGCAGCACAAGGGTTACATCAAACACCATTTGCGCATACGTTTGGCCATGAAATATTCACGCGCTTGAAATCCAACCATATCGTAGCCGCCTCCTGTTCGAGGCGAGTGTGAAATATGCATGTCGCCGCCACAGGCGTGTAAATGCCTGCGTTTAATGGATTTCTTAATTGTTTAAGTGTCTCTCAAGGAGTCGTCTCCCAACATCGTGAGCTTCATCCCGTCCTTCTCCGAACACATCCTTTGTGTCGTCAGTTCTGGCCGCAACGCGTGCACGATGGTTCCAAATGATCAAGAGCGTATGAGCTCAGTGGCAGGGAAAACTGTGTTGCACTGAGAATCAGCGATGAATACGTTTTTGTAGTCGCTGCAACTTGTTTCCCCGGCCAAGCTTTAATCTAGTGAAGCAAAGGCCTCCACTTCCTGTTCCTGTTTGCCAGACATGATGGATGGTCCCGAGGTGAAATTGGACTTGGACCGCTTTTGACGCTTAACGTGAACGTGAATAAGTACGATGACGAGTCCTTTAGATGATAGCGGGTTTCGTGTTCGCAGCTCGCGCATTCCTGCACGCTTTCTGGCCGCCGGGATCCGCAAATCCGGCTCAGATGGGATTGCAACTGGCCTGCTTCGAGAGCGCGAACGCAGCGCTGCCTGGTATTGTCCTGAAATCTCGGTTCTTTACTTGGAGAATCTGGATTCATATTGAGAAGATCACGGGGTACTTTACAGCCATTCTGTGGTCAGTTATGTGTCTCATAGGCACTGCTTGTTTCAAGTGACACAATTTGGATTGATTTTTTTAATTTTTTAAAATTTTTGGTCTTTGGTGGGACAGTCGGAATGAGGAGTGAAATTAGGCCTGGAGTAATTCGAGTTCCTTGATTTAAAATATGATTGAAGATTATTTATTAATTTATTCATTCATTCATTCATTCATTTATTCATTTATTCATTTATTGGGACATCGCGTACAGGAAAAAAAGACAGTCAAGCCAGGCAGCAATCGTTCATGCTATGCATGATGGGAAGTTCCAATTTCAAAATAAAATTAGTCAGAATGATACAATGATATTACACTTTTATTTTGACGTTGTTCCTGGCAGCGTTGCGGCCTATTTGACTTGGTCTTCCGGACACGCAGGTTCGTTTACGTTTACGTCACAAACTATTGCCACCAACATCAGAGCGTCAGGCTCATGAAATCATGTTCAATCGCTTATTCAGGAGGCGAAATAACCTCAAATTAATGACGCTGAAATCGTATGATTCCGTGACCGGAGTTAGCGGTTCATGGCTAGCCACTAAGCGAACGCCTGCTAAGCAGCCGGGCAAGAGCCGTCAGACTTCTTCTCAAAGGTAATTTAAGAGTCGATCATGACTCTGCAAACTTTGATGCTGACATGTTGACACCGTTGCCGTTCCTATCGGTCCCTTTTTAACAAAACAATACGTGTTATTTTCATTTTTGCATTCATAATTGTTTATCTAAGATTTTTCAAAAAATCTGAATAATCGATTTCTCAATAGAATTTTTAGTCGAATATCCGAATACCAAAATACTCGAGAGCATTCCGATGGATATCAAAGCAAACGAATTAATTCCGGTTCAGTTACAGAAGGTTACGCGGACTTTTTGAAAATATATTCAAGCATATTTCTTTCATGTCACAGTGAGTATTGCACCTCAGGTTTGGTGTTGATCCAAATTAGGATTGGTTCAGGCCTTGGCAGAGGTCACAAGCTCGGTTGTTGGCCAGGCCTCGCTGACTCTATGGTCCGATTCCTCCGAATCCAATATCAGGGGACTTATTCCCCAAATTCCTGCATACCATGTAACCTGCTCGTAACCTCGTCACTCCAGCTTGAATTCATTTGGGGCTCAGGTTCGGGATCGCGAGGCGCTGAGGATTTGGCGTGCGGCAGCTTTTGTTGGGGGGGAGTGGGGGGGTGCCGAGTGGCGGATTTGCGAGCTGTGAGAAAAGTGACTGTCCGCCTGCTATTGCCATGCCGGCGCATCGGCTGTCCGGCGTTGACGGTTTTTAAAAGTGGTTAGCGAATGACATACTGCTAATCTATTATTTAGAATCACATCCCTTTTTTTTTGGAGGGGGGGGGCTCTAATTCTTATTTGTAAGTCAATAAAAATGCGTCTGTGGGGGGAAGAATCACCTTGATGAAGTACTGGCGGGCTGTCACGTGGCTAACAAAGCGTGCAAGCCTTCCAGCGAAAACTGGAGCCTGACCTTGCTGCCCAAATCATAACCATATGAACGCAAGAATTTCCACCTGAAGAGGACGCGCACTCTCACTCTCTCCCATCCATCTCCCGGGGTGAGGCATTAAGCAGTGATAACAGAAAACAGGTTACAAGGGGAAGGGGGTGTGGGGGGGGAGGGCGATGGAGAGCTGTGGGGAGGCGAGCAGAGTGGCGTCCGGAGGCCAGTGAGTGGAGAAGATGTCGTGAACGGGATGACCGAAAATGGAAGTTTCAGGCCAGTCGCTTTTGCTTCTGCTGTAATGCGACTTTCTCTGAAGATTTCTGTCCAAAGAACAAGATCAGCCAGGATTTACGTTGCGGGCCCAATTCGAATTTAAAGCCCTTTTTTTTTTTTTTTTCATTCTTAAGGAAACGTCTGTCTCCCTTTGAATGTTCTGAACTCCTGTTAGATTAATTTTTTTCAATATTAACCCTTTCAGGGACAGCGGTTACTACAGTGGACAGGTTATCACCTTATCAGGTTACAGGGTGCATGAAAAAGTTCAAAAAAATTAATATCCCTTGTTTGTTTTTGTGGGTGGGTGCCAACCCCCGTTTTTAACAGGACGGTTTTTCACGCTTTTTTGTTTTTTTGTTATATGCTTCAGGGCTCAGTTCCTTCGGAGAGTTTACTGTACAGCGTCTGGATTTCTGTTGCACTGCCAATGCGTGTAATTACATCAACCGCATTCATGTCCTATGCATGTACAATTTTTTTTTTCTTTCCTTGGAGTCCGCTTGTGTGAGTTAATGGTTAGTAGACACCCTCGTGTGGAGGCATGCAGCAGTGAGTTTTGGCGGGCCACAGTAATTCTGCGGCCGTGTGCGCCTGATAGTTTGAATAAGCATTCCTCCGGGTGTGTGTGCAATTAGGGTTAAGACTCTGTGTGTGTGTGTGTGTGTGTGTGTGTGTGTGTGTGTGTATATACACTGTGTGTGCA
>NW_017842060.1:4340095-4366132 GCF_001891065.2 Hippocampus comes | reverse complement strand
AAAAAGTGACTGTCCGCCTGCTATTGCCATGCCGGCGCATCGGCTGTCCGGCGTTGACGGTTTTTAAAAGTGGTTAGCGAATGACATACTGCTAATCTATTATTTAGAATCACATCCCTTTTTTTTTGGAGGGGGGGGGCTCTAATTCTTATTTGTAAGTCAATAAAAATGCGTCTGTGGGGGGAAGAATCACCTTGATGAAGTACTGGCGGGCTGTCACGTGGCTAACAAAGCGTGCAAGCCTTCCAGCGAAAACTGGAGCCTGACCTTGCTGCCCAAATCATAACCATATGAACGCAAGAATTTCCACCTGAAGAGGACGCGCACTCTCACTCTCTCCCATCCATCTCCCGGGGTGAGGCATTAAGCAGTGATAACAGAAAACAGGTTACAAGGGGAAGGGGGTGTGGGGGGGGAGGGCGATGGAGAGCTGTGGGGAGGCGAGCAGAGTGGCGTCCGGAGGCCAGTGAGTGGAGAAGATGTCGTGAACGGGATGACCGAAAATGGAAGTTTCAGGCCAGTCGCTTTTGCTTCTGCTGTAATGCGACTTTCTCTGAAGATTTCTGTCCAAAGAACAAGATCAGCCAGGATTTACGTTGCGGGCCCAATTCGAATTTAAAGCCCTTTTTTTTTTTTTTTTCATTCTTAAGGAAACGTCTGTCTCCCTTTGAATGTTCTGAACTCCTGTTAGATTAATTTTTTTCAATATTAACCCTTTCAGGGACAGCGGTTACTACAGTGGACAGGTTATCACCTTATCAGGTTACAGGGTGCATGAAAAAGTTCAAAAAAATTAATATCCCTTGTTTGTTTTTGTGGGTGGGTGCCAACCCCCGTTTTTAACAGGACGGTTTTTCACGCTTTTTTGTTTTTTTGTTATATGCTTCAGGGCTCAGTTCCTTCGGAGAGTTTACTGTACAGCGTCTGGATTTCTGTTGCACTGCCAATGCGTGTAATTACATCAACCGCATTCATGTCCTATGCATGTACAATTTTTTTTTTCTTTCCTTGGAGTCCGCTTGTGTGAGTTAATGGTTAGTAGACACCCTCGTGTGGAGGCATGCAGCAGTGAGTTTTGGCGGGCCACAGTAATTCTGCGGCCGTGTGCGCCTGATAGTTTGAATAAGCATTCCTCCGGGTGTGTGTGCAATTAGGGTTAAGACTCTGTGTGTGTGTGTGTGTGTGTGTGTGTGTGTGTGTGTGTATATACACAGTGTGTGCACGCAGTGCTGGGAGTTGTTAGCGGTTCCATCTGGGTCTCCTGGAAGCCGTGTGGAGTCAGGAAAACCGCATCTCATAAAAAGCGGAGGCAGCCCAATGTTCTACAAGGACAGAACATTACTGGGAATGTCGCTCAGGAAAAGCCTGGGACCCGGGCCCGCATGCCGACTCCTCTCCGCTCTCCTCGGGCTCCGTTCCACTCGCCTCCTTGCCTCCCGCGCATCTTATTTTTCACCGGGTGAGGGATTAGGAAGAGGAAGACATAATAGAGAGTGTGGGAGACAGAGCGGAGGGGGAAACGCTGATGACATTCCCATCTGTGCGCAGCCAACGGTGGAGGGGAGCGGCGACAGACTGTGGCCTAAGAGTGGGATGGGGGTCAGGGGGGAGGGCTGGCATGTTGGCCCGTGAAAACAAGCATGACAGTCGGATGACAAGGATGAAGAGTCGAGAGATGGAGAGTCGTGGCGGCGGTGCCAAAGTGAAGGGCATCGTTCCCAAGTTGTCCCGATTTGAACTGCTGGGAAGCCCTCCTTGACATATGCAAATGTGTGAAGAAAAAAAAAAAAAAAAGAAACAAGACATTACACGCACTATTTTCCACTCATCACATCTGCGCGGAACCGCTCCAAACTGCTTGCGGACCGTGCAGACTTGAGCTGAATGATCCAACGGGATGGATGCAGAGATACTGCAGTTCTGGAATGGGCAACTTAAATGACGGAGGGGGCCACAGTTTTTCATCAGCGCTACGGGGGGGTTGCCCACAGAGAGGGGCACCAAGCACTTTTGAACCACGCGGATGACAAAATGACCTTTAAAAAGGGATAGAAGTGAATAAGTAAATAAAAAATACGTGCCGGCCGGCAAATAGTGAAAATCCCTTTGAAAAGCATTGGAAAAAAAGGGGGAGGAGCATTTAGTTTTGACACCCCCCAACATTCTTCAAACATACGTTTTTCACAGAAAAATGTTGTCCTCACCCACCCCCAAAAAACAACTTTAAATCTTGAAAAATGATTTGGAACATGTTTAGAATTTCCCCCACAGAAAAAAATGTTTTTGCCAAAACCAAAAAAATGGTTGTGCAAATTATAAACATGTTTACATTTTTTTTTTGGGTGGGGGTGCGTGGGGAATTCATTGAGGGCCCACAGGCCGCCAAGTTGACTGATAGATCCTCAAGTTAAAAAAAAAAAAAAATTCTATTATCTTTAAGAAGATATATTTCAGATAAAATTGACCCCACCAAAAAAAAAAAAAAAATCCAATACCTTGCCCAGAAAACTTATTCTGACACAATTTCTCAAGGGTGAAGGGATTCTGGGTGCATTAAATTTCATAACAGAATGACCATGTCAATTTTAGGGCTGGGGAAACAAAGTCGACCAGTTGGGTTGTGTCGAACACAAAAACTGGTCAACAACAACAAAAAAAAAAAAACTATCAATGAATCCTTTGAAAACCATATTTTGCGACACCCGGAACCAATTTTGATCTATTGCGTAAGATGTCGTTTTTCGTTGTTGTACTGGTCTTGGCCATTGTTTTTTCCTCATTCGTAATATGTCACTGAATGAATATGAAATGAGACGACCAGAGTATGAAAATGATAATCATCCCAACTCATGTGTCACTGCAAAGACAGTGTGCACGTGACTGAACAAAATCTTATTACCCCCCCAAAAAAAAGGCAATCATTTATTTTAATGGTTATTGATGCCGCGGGTAATTCCTCCTCCTTTCCAAATCAAACTTCCATCCACCGGAGTCATTAATGCTATTGATTAACTTCTGCACTATGAGCAGCCTATTACAAAGGTAAATTGCCGAGTGTTACGCATATTTAGTCACACCGCCGTCCGTCCGTCTGTCTGTTTACTTTTTGTTCTGCTGCAGGCGAGGTGCGCTGTGCTTAATTTCTTCAGTAAATTACCAGCTAAAAGGCCGTGGTGGCACGTGCTATTACTTAGACGCCAACAATAAGAGTTCATTGCAGCGCCAGTGGTGCTAATAATAATTATAATTTCATGTCAGAGTCGCATCGTTGCAGCACTTCCACCCTCGTGTGTAATCATTTGTAGGCACGATTAAAACAATGAAGGAACCTTTATTTTTACTCGGTTATTATGTTATAACACCGTTGTAAGCATTAAAGAAGCGCTTTTAAGCAAAACTGAGGAACTATTGCCACACTTGCAGTCTCTTAATTGTTAGTTGTGGGCACTGCATGGAGATTATTTGCAATATCCTTTCACTAAAGGCAACTCAAACTATTAGGAACAGCGCAAGATATGATACAGTGCAGTGGTGTGCAACTGCAAACTACAAGCACTAAAGTAAGCGTGTGTCTGCGCGCAGACACAGGAGTGGATCTGCAAGTGCTCTAAGTCACAGAAGCAGTTTCCGTGCATATACTGTGCCCCCCCTCCGACACCCCTCAATAATACCCCCCACCCCCGTACTCCTCTCCCGCCATGCTGTTCCACTTACACTCTTGGAATGGTGCACCCTACTTGCATACTGATAAGCACATGTGAACACAACACGTACTCGCACACAGTAAGAAAACCACATGCACATGTCCGCTCGCTGCACACTAATTCATTCAGGAACACTTCGGGTTTCAGCACCAGAACCCTTTTGTGCAATTAGAGAGGAAGAAGGGGGGAGTGTAGTTTGCTGGCATGACATTTTTCTTTTCTCTTTTTTTTTTGTTTTGTTTTTTCGACCTCTTTTCCCCTCTTCTCGAGTGTCCGCCAAGGGGAACATAGTGGAAGTGTGATGGGATAAAAAGTGGCCCATGACTGTGGCCTAAAATAAGTTTAGGGGACCACGATATGGTTTTTTTTTTGTGGACCACTTCAAGAAAATAGTGGAAAATTGTAACGTGTGTGTGTGTGTGTGTGTGTGTGTGTGTGTGTGTACATAAAAAACAAGCAAACCAACAATACAGCAATGGTTGAGTGGGGGTGGGCAAACCTTGAGCATGAGGGCCAAGTTTTGAGTTTTTAAAGAGACAGATGGGTCAGGTCATTTGTAGACAAACTTTTAAACGACAAATAAATCAGTTAAAGGTTTGGGACAAGTAAAAACAATCTGCGAACATTTGTGCAACCTTTTACGAACGCTGATGAAAATCCCAAATTTGCCCCGTTCGCAAGCATTCGCCGCTCAGTGAGATACCAACTTAAATGCGATTTTCCGCCATCTTAGTGCCAAGCTTCAATCAGACAAAAGTGGTACTTTGGCACCATCTTCTGGCATCTCGGTGCCATGGAACTAATGCTCGGAACGACCGTATGAAGAAGTGTGTTGAGGAGCTTCATAATTAGCTTTGATAAATCTAATTCATATCATCTTTCGAGGGGACGTCAATTACAGGGCTCTTGATAATATGAATGCTTGGCAGGCCACATTACAGAATGCGCCATTGCCATCGGACTGGACTTTGCCCAACCCTGGTTTTGGCGGGCCGGTCTCTGACCTGCAGTATGTAGCCCCGCACGTAGTCCCGCAGGGTCCAGCCCAGGCCGTGCAGGATGTGCAGCACCTCCTCCTGCTTGAGCACGGAGAAGAGGCGGTCCAGGAGGATCTTGAGCCGTACCGGCACCGCCTGTGTGCCGTACAGCATCAGGCTGCTGATGTCGAACACCACATTGGACTGCACGATCTCCACCTGCGTCGGGTGGTACAGGTGCTGCGTGCTCAGCTTGTCCAGGGCTGTACATACACACACAAAGAAATAATAATAATAATAAATAAAAAATAACTGACTGAGTCATCAGGTTTTATCTCATCGAAAGTTCTCCACTGGCCGGGGGAGTCTTATTTACTGACCCGCAAATGGGGCGAGACCTTCATTTGTTCATTAGTGGAATATTTTTTTGTACAATATAGTCAGGTCAAGGCAAAAAGAAAAGAACTGAGCACCACTAACCAGCATTCCAAAAACATGCACATTTGGTTCATTAAAGACACTTAAGTGTCGCATTGGATACGTATCAGATTGATATCTACATTCAAAAGAGGCCAGACTGTGGGAAAAAAAAAAAATCGGAATTCTGGTATTCAGATGCATTGTTGCTGAAAATCGTAACTAACCTGCAGTATAACGGTGCTCTTGAAGTGACAGGTAACAAAAGAGTGAAACAAATAAATAAATCAATTCCAAATGCACACAGCAATGTAGTCGAAAGTAACTTTCACATCGTAAAGGCTGCAAAGAATGTTGTCCTCAAAATATTTCTACCTCCTCCCGTCTCACCCCTCGGTCATTCTTAACTGTGGCACCCATGTGTGACGTTTTTTTTTTTTAAACGTCACTTGGCGTCATGCTTTGTCCGCCTGTTCCGTTCACATTCGTGTCTGTAACGTGAACGAGTACATGCCAAGATTGAATTTAACAATAAAACTCCCAATTGGGTATCACGCCCGACAGTATCAATGTAGCCTTGGTATTCTTCCTCAACTTGACCCCATGAGCAGCAATCTTAAATTTCTTCAGTATATGCAACATCTAATGTGTACTCCACATTGATTTTCTTTGAAAAAAGTCCTTATCGCTCCATTATGTTGCGCTTGCCTTCGGGGGGGAAAAAAAAAGCACAACAAATTGCAACAAGGTTTCGGGTGCATGTAGCCTGACAAGCGTAAATCGGGGAAAACCAAAACCCTAAGCGAGTTTGCGACCTCAGTCAACTCTTCCTCCGGTCTATCCGTCCTCTCTCCTCTCCTTCCTGCTGTCTCCCCCTCGTCCCTCCTCTCACCCTTCCTTCCCCTAAAGAGGTCGTTGTGAGAGGGCCTGCCAATGCTGACATGAAATGAAAAGTTGAGGGAGGGCTCGAAGGGAGGGGGGTCCCGCCAGGGGGTGGGGGGGAAAACGGACGCCTGACACTTCAACGGGGAGAGGCTGGGAAATATTCGCCCAGGTCCTTATGTTGATTCACCCAGAGAGCCCCACGGCTCCGCTATGGTGAGCCAAACAGGTGTTTTCTTTTATCCGGCTTTCTTCCACGCCTTTTTCTCTTTGTACTTTTGGGTTCTTTGTTTTTTGTTTTTTTTTTTCTTTTATTACACCTGTGTGAAGTGCTAAAGTGTGGCTTTTGGGGATCATCCAATATGCGAAAACAAAGCTTACCAGAAGAGTGCAGGCGAACGTTTTTGTGACAATTGTGCGTTTTCATGTCCCTAATGTCACTTTTTTCTTTTTTGCCTCGCGGCAATTAAAGTTGCACGTTGGCCTTATACTTTTGTCATGAAAGTTAACGCTCGTTATTTATTTTTACACTTGCATGACAGTTGAGAGTTTTAAAATGCCATGAAATGTTGACTTTTCAACAAAGCTTACCAGAAGAGTGCAGGCGAACGTTTTGTGACAATTGTTCGTTTTCATGTCCCTAATGTCACATTTTTCTTTTTTGCCTCACGGCAATTAAAGTTGCAAGTTGGCCTGATACTTTTGTCATGAAAGTTAACGCTCGTTAATTAATTTTTACATTTGCATGACAGTTGAGAGTTTTAAATGCCATGAAATGTTGACCAACACTCACAAACAAGAAAAAGAAGGAGAGTTTTATTGATTTTTAGGCTTTTAAAAAATATATATATTATGAATGACTTCCTTTTACATTTGATTGACAGGACGAATTTTGCATGTTCGGCTTTTTCTTTGGCTTTTCTCAACAATTATTTAAAATGGAGAGGAATTAGTGAATTTGAATTAGCGGTCAGCTCAAAGGTTCCACCGTCAGCCAGTTTTGGAAGTCCATAACTGGTTTTTGCACAAAGTGAATAAAAATGAACTTACCGTGCGCTACCCAGCCATGTTTGCAGTGGTCGCATGTACGCAAGTGAATCTTGCCCGGCTGGAAGCACTCACACGTGCAGTTGACCAGCGTGCAGCGAATGGCCTGCAGGGGGCACAAACACATCCACATGATTACAAGAAACATTCATTTGAGGTTGATGTTGTCAGGATTGAAAGGTGTTCTCCACAAAAACAAAAAGAAACCCCACATGCAGCGTAGTACGCCGAAGTTCAATAACTCATGGGAGCGCTTTACTGCGCTGTTTGCTGTCATTTCTGCTTGCGTTCCGACATGTAGACAATCTCACGTTGACACCTACGGGGGCAATTTGAAGTCTTGAAGCTAACGTGCATGTTTTGTCATTAAAACCCCACAAATGCGAACTGTGACACAGTTGAGCTAAACACGACTTGGTGCTGTTCTGTGACAACAAATTTCCATGACAACAAATTTTTACTCAAATCAATACCGGAATATTTTAATAATTCTAATAAATCTAATTCTGTGAGGTGGTGGTGGTGGACCCCAAAAAGCAGGCAAGAGGGAGGAGCAGTGTGTACTTGACAAATTGTATGAAAACATAGCGAAAACTAAATCCTAAACAAAACAAAGTCCTGAAACCAAAAAGAATCCAAAGTAGCAACCAAAACCGTGACTGAAACAAAAACTATCACTAACCGAAACATGACTGGAACAAACACACAAACACAAACAATGACCCGACACTGAGTGGTCGTGCTGGGAGTCCTTTTAAAGCAATAATTAGATAACGACCAAACAGGTGTGCAGCTGCAGGGAGAGCCCTATAGTGCCACCTGTTGGTCACAAACAGAATCATGACAAATTCAAGCATACACAACTATAAATGATCAATTTACATGGCGATCGTTGAAATCCTAGCTTTATGCTAACTAGCGCGCCAAAACCGTGACTGAAACAAAAACTATCACTAACCGAAACATGACTGGAACAAACACACAAACACAAACAATGACCCGACACTGAGTGGTCGTGCTGGGAGTCCTTTTAAAGCAATAATTAGATAACGACCAAACAAGTGTGCAGCTGCAGGGAGAGCCCTATAGTGCCACCTGTTGGTCACAAACAGAATCATGACAAATTCAAGCATACACAACGATAAATGATCAATTAACATGGCGATCGTTGAAATCCTATCTTATGCTAACTAGCGCTAGGTCCTGACAAAGCTAGCACTTTGTGGTCAAACAGACATTTTTTTTTTAGATTTCTTGGGGACGAAGTTTCTGCTTCGGTTGTTCATTTGAGTATCTTACTGGATATTTATGGCCTTGAAATGTTTTTATACGCATATTTGCTGGAACTAAGCATTTACCATTTCTGGAGAAATTCCATGTAAATGCTGAATGGAAATACAGTCAAACCTTGGTTTTCGAACGTCTCTGTTATATCGGATTTCGACCTGATTTTTACACCTTGGATTACGACCGAAAACCGGTTTTCGACCAAACTGAGCAAACCCGAATACGCTTCCTTACACGAGGAAGTGACACTTCCACGTGTAACGTTCATTGTGAGCAGACGTGTTTGTTGTGACTCACGCAAATCTGACTGTTTTATTGTTATTTCTGCCTAGTGTATTAGCCCCTAATCATGGGCGAATAAAATAGTTTCGGATTTTGAACAAATCGCTTTTCGAACAGCCTTCTGGAACGGATTATGGTCGAAAACCGAGGTATGACTGTATATGGAAGCGTGTGGAATTTTGACGAATGATGTGGAATGATATTAAATGATGATAACGGCACATTCTGACTCACGAACAAATCTGTGTTACAGCCGTTCCCGCCATAGGAATGGAACGCTGCCGCAAACTGATCTGACAAGCTGCTACGTTTTGCAGTCCGCCTCTTTTCATCAGCAGAATCTCACCGGTCTGGTGAGTGGCTCACGCTTATCAGAATCTTTATGAATTTACGGTCGGCGGCCGTGAGAATCATGCAAGTCGCAGAATGGTGGCGGGTCATAGTCCAGCGTCTGCACAATCTGACCATCTGGGTTTCACAATGTCCCGGACTGGTCGATGAGAGGGGATCAGGAGGAGGACCGACCTTTAGGTTGCGCATATGTCATAGTTCAGCACTTTTATGCACGTTCTGCTTAGACAACATGAACAACTTGGAAGGATTGGACGGATATTGTCCAATGCTGGATGTAAAAACTACTACTTTCCACCATGTCGACACAGTTAAGCAGATGTGACCATTTTTAACATCTTCGGGTAAAGCGAGGGCCGCGTTGGCATTTCAATGTTTGCTGTCATTTATTTGCAATTGTCTCTTGCCAAGATGCTATCCTCTTATTCTTAAGTTGTGAACTTGATACATTGAGTTCAGTAGGAAAATGTTACGATGAATCAACTTGGAACGTGAAGGCATTGCCTCAAATATACGGTTGACGCAGTTAGCAAATTGCTGCCTTTTGCTAATTAGCGTCATGTGCGGCGGGCCTAACGGTAGCGGCGGCGGCAGCAGCAGCAGATGCAAACAAACAAATGGAAATATCAAGCGCACCGCCGCTGTTTACGAGCCGGCGTCTGACAGCTGACGAGATAGTTAAGGGGCATCTAATATGGCAATTAGAGCGTGGCATTATCTGCGGGGCTGCCGCTGTGACAAGGCGCCCCTCTCATCACGGACTTATTACGCCAGCTAGCAGCAAGCGCTCATATCTGGGCCATTAAGCAGACTGCGGCATTAAGACACATTAAAGCAGCGAGAGGCAGTAAGGGCAGAATAAAACATCGGGTGTAGGCGGGGGGGTGCGCTCTTGTTTTTTTTTTTTTTTCGATTGACTCCCACTTGGAGCTAGCGAGAGATGTGAAAGGCTTCGCGATTCAAGAATGACAGAGGAAGAAGTTGAAAGAATACAAATTGATTACAAGGCTCTTAATAAGGAAGCGAGCGTGCAGATGCGTCCAACCCGGCCATCAGAAACATCTGTGTTTGCTTTAACAGACGAAACAAGAGAGACAAAAAGAATAAACACGGCTCCCCCGCCCCCCCACATCCCACCCCCACACCCCTTGTACAAGTCTCCGTGCGACCGAATGGGTCTGTTTTGCGCTTGGCCCGCATTATAACCTGGCCCGGCTTTGGTCAGGGACGTGTACCTGGCCCGGATCCCACCACTCCCCTCGCACATATTTGTCACAGAAGGCTGGGGGGAAGGGGGCGGAGCTTGTGTTATCTGAGGCCAGGCCAGAAATGTGGCATTAGTCACAATGTTAGCGTCTCGCCAGGGTTTCCTCTTTGGCTCGCAGCAAGTAGACGAACATGGGATAAAGGACAGGACAGCAGAAGAGGGGGGGCTGTGTTTTTTATGACAAATGGTACGGCTCATATTCAGTGTTTTGTTTTTTTTTAGTTTGCATTGTCAAGCATGCCAAAATAACCAACCCATACTATACGACTTTGCAGCAAACTTTAGTTGGGGTACCGGTCACAGTCATGCAGGTTAGGTCAGGTGGGTTCTGTGGTTTCTTTGTGGGGGGTCATAAAATATTGAGTAATCTTTGGATGGCGTACGAGTCGCATTAGCACTAGCTACATTTCTTACGAGCTACGTTTTGATATACTACCACTTACAGTAGTCAGTTCACTTTGGTTTGAATTTTCGGAACCTCTTCTGTAAACGGGTCCTCAAATATTCAACCCAGGACGTATGACTTTTCAGAATTTTTATTTTTTTTTGTACTGTGGTCCCAGTAACAGTTTAGTTTGGTAATGCAATCTCTGCTTTTCAGCAATCCTTCATTGTATCGGTTCGGTAAACATTTTTTGGGCACTTCTGGAGTAAAGGGACAATTGCACAGTCCACTCCGCTTATTCATTTGTTGCTCAGCAAAGACTCAACTCTTCTAATCAGGAGCCGAAGTGAAACGACGCAAAAATGTTTGGGGTCTCGGCCGAGTGTCACGCAGCTGCCGATTAGCTGTCGCGGTCAACAACTTGACTCAGTCTGCATCATTCTCAGCCCTTATCTGACTCAAGTGTGTGTCTCATTGCGGGCTAGTGTTTAGCTGCAGGCTTGATGTTTCATGGCTGTTTTGCTTGGCCAGCAGCGCCTGTCCCGGCCAACTTGTAAACACTCATGACCGGCGACGGCCCGGACTCACCGTGACGAACGTTAGCACGACAGATGGGTGGAAGCATCGTAGCATTCGAACAAGATGGTTCCAGGCTGGACTCTTGGCTCGGGTGCGCCTTGTAAACAGACCCCGTGGCCCCGGACCAACGGCGACACATGCAACTGAGCTGGAGCGGGAATCAGACGTCAGCGAAGACACAATGAGACCACAGAAGCAATGGTGATCTTTGACTAATAGCATCCTGTTCAGCTGCACTACCGCGCTGTCGTTTTGAATGTCGTAAATGCACGCCAGTGGGCTTTTGTTTTCTCTCTCCCAGCATCTCTGCACGATGCAAAGCCTGCGCAGATGGTCTCGCACTGTTCCTTCCAACTTTAATCGAATCCCTTTACCCGTGTTCGACACGTCGCCACAGACCGCAGTTCTTGTCGGGCGAGTTAAGCAAAGCCGGGCTCGTAAATGAAAACCCCCTGTGCGTAGCATGTGTGCGCCTCGTGTTTTGCCCATTTGGGATCAGTCGGCGCTCAGGCGGGTTGTACAACACCGGGAGCATCTTGTCCTCTCGTCTTCCCCCAGCCGCGAGGTATTATCTCATCGGCGAGCTTTAGCTGCTGAAAACGTTGCCAATTTCCTGACAGAAATGTGCAGCCAATGTGTGCCGGGGAATAGAGGCGCGGCGGCGTTGCGTGTCATAAAGATGGGCCCCGGCCTCGGAATTGAGACGTCAGGACCGCACAGTGTCCATATTGGAACCAGGTGACAAATAACACAAGACGAATAAAGAAAGGCTTTGTAGTTGAGTGTAGTCATAATGTACGAGGAAGCACAGAACCTATGCTAACGCTAATTACTGGTTCGTTTTTATTTCTGCTTATTGATGAGGTTTGCTTCGACACACTGACTTTTTTTTTTTGGTGATGCCATCAAAGAAGAGCGTCTGTGATGTCAGAGAGGGGAAGTGAAACAATAACCATGGAGAAGGAAATGGAACTCAGGCGGCATAACAGAGCAACTGCTTGCTCGGTACAATATGAGCAATAGTGTGAATTGAATACCAAGTACATATGCTAGCATAACTGCTAACTAGCGTCCATCTACTGTCTGGGGTTTTGAATGGAGGAGTTTCACGTGAGTTTGGTTTTAATGTGGTGAGCTAAATCTCGACAATGTTTTAATCGATTAAGATGTTTAACTCGTACTTTAAAACGTTGCCTGGAGAGTAAAACACTTAAAAACGACTTTTTTGAACACCTGTCAGTTTTACAACAGGCGGCAGTTGGAGTCTAGAACAGATCAATTCACAAAGTTACTTAAAAAGTAAACAACAGCCAGCGTCACATTTTATATTTTCGAGACGTTCATTTTCACTGATCCTAATTAGGATTGTTTGGCCATTGGTGGAGTTCGGTGTGCCGCTTTCATTCAGACCTGACTTTAAAAAGCAAAGCGATGCAAAGCGAACAAATACAGATGAAACTCGGAGATGGTTTTCTGAAGCAAAATGAAAGTGGTGGACTGACGGCAGGCAGGGGGGGCTGACTTAAAAAAAAAAAAAAAAAACAGCTTGTGCTTGTCCATTCAATCTCCACCGTGCAAAAAAAAAGGCCTGTCGCCCTTGTCAGTTCTGCTTTGGAGCCCCAGCGGCTGCCAGTCGCTGAGGCAGAGGTCCCTGTCCTCTGTGCAGCTGTGCATCTGGGCTCTGACACGGGCCACGGCGGGCCAGAGCTATGCTAATGGCAACCAAATGGGCCGTGAGTCCCCGGTGGATTGGCAGGGAGATGCATGTGTTTTCGTGTATTTCTGTGCTCTCCTTCCGTCTTCCTTCCTTCACTTCAAGGCCCATACATGGAAGCAACCCGGTCTGCTCCCTACACTCCTCACTAATGATCTCCGACAAACTATGAGTCATGTGTCACTAATATTTAGCTGTATTACAATAAAAAATTGTGACTAAAGTGGGGTGTACGCATTCCGGTAATCAGGCCTAATTTGAGCAATTTTCCCCTCTTCTGGTCGAGGTTGGCAAAGAGCTGATAAGCGGATGAAAGATGAATCCCAAACGATTATGTGATGTAGGGTGACTTTTCCTTCCCGATCTCAGTGGTAAACCTGTTCATTGTTTATGCTCAACCCCTGCCCCCCCCCCAAAAAAAAAGACTTCACACTTGCACTATCGCCCCACAAAAATTTTTGAGTGTTTGTGTAATGAAAAAAAAAAATCACTGAGTGTAAAGACCAGTTAACGATTGCACGAACAGCGACGGAAAGTAGAAATGATGAAGCCACAGATTTGTTTTTGTTTCAAATGTATGGGAAGACGGGAAAAAAAAAGAATCTCATATTAAGCCTTTCAGGGACGGTGGTCACTACAGTGGACAGCTTATCATGTTATCAGGTGACAGGGTGCAGGAAAGGGTTAAATCGCAATTGCAATATTGAGGGGGGGGGGGTGCAATTAAATCATTTTTCAAAATCATGGCGGCCGACCATAACACCCCTCCCTCCTCACCGCTCCCGTGGATTGATTTGCATCGGTATTGGCATTGACCCCGACTGCAAAGTATCTCTTCACAAACAAAACCGGATTATCACGGTCATCAGCCATATTGCTTGTTTACATTTACCCGGAACACTTTTAGCAAGCTCCGGCTGGGATGTTTCCAACTCCGCGGCGTTCTTAAATCAAGCACGAGACATATTTGCCGTGAGCGGCGCAGAGCAGAAGTCAACTGATGAAGCGCCGGCCATGGTGAGAGACAGTGGCAGGGGAGAGCTGAAGAAATTATGAGTCAGGGATGATTCGGCGCGCGGCTTGCGAACACATAGTTGCATTGTGACGGCGACAGGAGGCCACCATTGCCGAGGCTCCGCCAGTCTGACATTTTAGTCATCACACTCGTCACGGTCGCCTGCAGGGTGCGACTACACATACACGCACACACTCTCTCACACACTCCCACATTCCTGCTAGTGCAAACACGCACACACACACGCACAAGAATTCCTCTTTTCTAGTCAGCATGCAGCATCTTGAAGCAGCACATTTTCTTAAACATTAATGTAACACTTTGTACAAACGATTCGCGTCCTGGCACAAAAAAAGTACAGCGCAGCCACTACTCCAATCCGTTACTCAAACATCTTCAATAGCGTTTACCTCCGCCAGCATTGTAAGCAGACGCGTTCAGGTGTGCGGCGAGCGTTCAATTTCCATGTTTACACCAATCCCAGCCCGGTAGATGACAAGCCACAAGTGAGCGACTCAAAAGAAAGTGATAGAAGATCGGAGGGGAGGGAGAGGCATAACCAATGTCTACATGACGGCTGGCCCCACGACAAAAAAAAAAAAAAAGTGTGTCACTCCCAAAGCTGCACAAGTGTGTGCGTGTCTGTTCGGTGTGCGTAAGGGAGACGCACCAAAAGGAAAAGTCCATCAGGGTGTTTTTCCTCTTTATCAGCCTTACAAAGTTCACGAGATAGAGGGGACGAAGTGGCGGCTAGACGCTGTTCCCCAACTCACAAGGAGCAACGACTGCCCTTCAGACCAGACACAGATATTCATCTTGACCTTTCAAGGTCCTTCTAAGACCCCCGCCTTTTGAGTGTCACTAGCAAAATTGCCCAGCATTTTTAAATAAGGCCGCTCAGGGCTTTCGACACCCATGTTAGTAGGACCCCAATATACCGTTCGGCCATAACTTCAACATATACACGGCGCATCATGCATGAATAGAAAATAAAACCTAAGCTTACACATGACATCTTACTGCGACAATGGGAAAAAAAAGGGCCCAAGGCACCACTTTGGCAAAAGAGCAAGGCCAAGAACTATTTAATTGATTGCCATTTGTTAGCTCGCAAGCCTGCACACGAAAAAAAAAAAAAACACACACACACACCCAAATGAGCCCCATCTGTGTAATGCTACTCATTTGCCAGAAACCAGGAAGTAGGAAGTAACGCAAGGACAAACAAACAAACAAAAATGGTGTATAACTCACTAAGGAAGCGCGCCCCTTCCCATCTCAAAATTTTACTGTCCCAATAATCATGTCATTGTTCAAGAACCACAAAGTTCAGAAACTAGCTAACGTACACACAGACAACAAAAAAGAAAAATTCTGCACACCTTCATAATTATTTGGTTCGTTGTGTCAAAGAGACCACACCAATATGAGCCTTGTTAGAAGTCGTGCCAAAAGTTAACAATTCCAAGGTCACCATTTTAGGAAAAGAGCAAGGCTAAGACATATTG
The DNA here is from genome assembly GCF_001891065.2 of Hippocampus comes. Lineage (NCBI taxonomy): Eukaryota > Metazoa > Chordata > Actinopteri > Syngnathiformes > Syngnathidae > Hippocampus > Hippocampus comes. The sequence goes on along the minus strand of NW_017842060.1, from coordinate 4,350,717 downwards.
ATTTGATTGCCATTTGTTAGCTAGCACGATGTCACACACGCAACCAAATGAGTCCCAGGCTGTATAATGCGAACATGCTAACATCTTACGTTGTATGCCAGAAACCAGAAAGTAGCCTGCGAGCAAACACATGGACAAACAAACAAACAAAAATGGTGTTTGATTAACAAAGGAAGCATCCCCGACACCTCAAAATTTCAAATGGCACAGTCTCAAGAATCTCATGCCATTGTTGGTGAACCAGAAAGGTCAGAAACTAGCTACTATAACACACACACGGACAAAGAAGAAAATACAGATTCACTGTCGTGTTTGTGAGACTTGGAATTTTCGCCACCATGGTTGATGATAAATTATAGTTACTGGAGTTAAGTCATTTATTCCCTCATACAAATTCAAAAGATGGTTTCCCCTCGAGTAAGCTAATGTTAGTAAGAGGAGTTTGTGTTTTCATGCCATTAGATCACGATGGGAGCAAGAATCAGAAATGGTACAGCCCAAAATATCTTCCCTCATTGGTGTGATTGATTATTGTTGTTTTATGTCGACTTGAGTCGTGTTGTGATGACATGACAAGATGTGGTTTCACTGGCTTATTCTCTTGTTTGGTTCACAATAAAGCCTGCTGAATGCAGATTTTTTTTAAACTTATTTACTATTCAGCCTCAGCCACTACCAACTGTTTTTGATCCCCCCCCATTAAAAAGCCATTGACTAAATTCAACACATTAGCAGTCCTTAACAATGACAAATTATGACAAACGCCAGATTGTGAGAATCCTCCTCCTCCTCTTCCTCATACTTTCCCCAACTCTCATTTCTCCGCTCGCCAATTGCGTGTTAACATTTCACCGCATCCCGACGCGAACGCCGGCCTAATGAATCTCGTGCCTTTGCGCGGGCCGGCGTTAAATCGGCCCGTAAAGTGTTCGCAGCTGCGATGCTTTGCCTCGCCTTGGCAGCGGCATTGACTTTGGGTGGGAGGGACGTTGGTGGTGCTGGTAGTGGTGGTGGTGGGGGAGTGGGGGGGTTACACATGTGAGTGCAGCTGGGCCAGGGCAGGATGGGAGGAAGAGGATGAGCGAGGAGGTGGTATGAAGGGATGAAGAGGAGTTGGCAAAAAAAAAAAAAGAGACCACAAGTCTCCGTGTTTCCAGCTGCTTTTCTCAGGGGCTCGGTTTCCTACCCCCCTCCTCTTCCTCACTTGTTTTTTTTTTTTTTTCGCAAGGCCTTTCAGGTCCCAGGTTGCTTGAAGAATCACAAACACACACACAGTCGCACATACGCACACAGTTACAGTGAGACGCCCACTTCCACCCTCCCTTTCCACGCCTCACTTTGGGCCATCTTTGTTTAGACAGGGCTCAGGAGTTCCAGAAAAGCTCTCTCAGATGTGCTGAAGTAAGGGGAAAAACAAAACAAACTGACCCTCACTCACACACACACACACGCACACACACACACACACACACACACACACACACACACACACACACACACACACACACTCCAAATGTACCAACAAGTACTTTGCACTCGCACATGTGACATGCACAAGCTAACAAACGTAAGAGCCAAAATAACATTTTCGACCACAAAAATCACCCTCAAAAAGGTGCACTTTTCTTTGCGGAGGTATGCATTCTTTTCTCTTGTGTGTGTGTGTGTGTGTGTGTGTGTGTGTGTGTGTGTGTGTGTGTGCGTGTGCGTGTGTGTGTGTGTGTGTGTGTGTGTCCCGATGCCTGGATCACAGCGGCGCGGCGGGCCCGGAGCATACCTCGACATGTGTTACCTCTTTGTAATATTGACTTTGTTATAGCTAGACGAGTGGGAGAGTCGGGCCAGAGAGCGGGGGCCTTGCAGTAGTGAGGCCCCCCGAGTTCGCCTGAAAACAAATACCTGAACGAACTGTGAAAATAGAAAACACAGAACCACAATGGCCAGCCAAAAAAGAAGAAAAAAAATAGAGAGACAAAGAAACGGAATCAAATAAACTAAAATTCTCACTCGCCCTACCTGACCTTTTATAATGTCGCTCGGATTCAGATCCTGTTTAGACATTATTTTCAACTGAACACAGATAAAACAGTGTTGTTTTGTTGTTGTTGTTGACTCAAAAAGTGTCTCACGCAAAAGGTGTCTTTCAGAAGTGCAGAGGAAATTAATAAAATTTTTACGTGATCCGTGTGAAGTCCCACATTTTTCTGGCTGGATTTTGGTTTAAAAATGGTGTAAAGTACACAGGTGTGAAACTCGAGTATATGTGGCCCACAAAAGCAAATCACGTGCGTCAACTTCCGCGATCCTTCCTGAAATTTCTCCCACAATTTCAAATTTGCACGTTGAATGAATAACGTTGAGATTTTACAAGATTTTTTTTTTGTTCTCCTTTTTAAACATAGTATTGTCCTTGACTTCTGATTTCAAAACTAGTAGTCAACCAATTTGTTTTTTTATATGTGATAATAGGATGAGACGATGAACAATTTGGAGAGAAGCCATAACTAAAATGTGGCCTGTGCAAAAAAAAAAAAAAATCAGTTTGACCCTCCTGCAAGATTATCCTTCAGTAGATTGTGGATCACGACTCGGTAAGCGCATCATTTTTGTGGAATAGTTTGATGAACTGATTCACTCTCAACTAGTTCACTGTCTTCAGAGTACAAAATGGCATCCGCAATGAGAAGTTAGCGATTGTGTTCAATATAACAATAATCAGGTTCATTCATCGCTAATTGTGACATTTTGTCACGAAATCAAGAAAGATCAGCTACACAAAAGTCCTTTAAAATGCGAGAAAGGACTTGAATGAATGCAGAAATGAAGCAGGAGCGCGCTCGTTGTGTTTATTTGCAGAAATAAAAGATTGATTATCATCTCCCTCCCGGTCCCGCGAGTGCAACTCCCATCTCGTCTCTCTGCCCGTGACTTTTGCTTACGCCTTTGAATAATAAAGGCAAGCCATTTGAATATTCCCTCTGTATTTAAAAGGGGGAAGGGAGAAAAATATCTTTTTTTTTTTTTTTGCAGCGATATTAGGCATGCTAATTGGGCTCTTTGGACCTTCCCGATAGAAAGGAGAAATTAATTACTTATGTCGACAAAAATGTCAGACACGTCGATCTAATAAGTACATCTGTTTGCAAGCCGCCTTGTGGCTTTACTCTCGCTCGTGTGTGTGTGTGCATGTGTGTCCACTCGCGTTGCGTCTAATGAAAGAGACACTAACACAAAGCTTTGACGTCCTCCTCGCGCTCCTCTAATATTCATTTGGTTTCTTGCGCCCATCAGCCTCGACGGCATGGAAAGTGAAAATATCTCGTGTGTGTGTGTGTGTGTGTGTGTGTGCGTGTGTGTGTGTGTGTGTGTGTGTGTGTGTGCGCGCGCGATTGTTTGTGCGTGCGTGTTTGCCATGTAAGCTAATTTTTTATGCTCAAACATGCCACTTTGTAATTATTTGCGTGCCAGTTCGTGTTTGCACATCCGTCACGTTGAGGATTAAAAAAATAAAAAATAAAACAAAACAGCCTTTTCCCTCACTTTTGGCTCTTTTTCAGCCCTCAACTAAAAAGCCATATCAGCCCCTTTTTTTTTTTTTTTTTTTTTGATCAAGCTCGACTAAAACGTCGACTTGCAAAAGACGATGACGAGCCCTTGAAGTGGTAATGAGACTCTTCGCTAACCGTAAGTCAGCAAAGTGTGAGGACCACCAGAATGACGGTTGCACATCCGACCCCCAAAAATGTACACGGCATGATTCAAGCGTGATAAAATCGTATGTCTTCAAATCGGGAATGTGGCAAATGTAGATACAAATCTGATACCATGCAAATCAGCGTCATCGAGGTTGATGCCAATTTTCTGCCCACACAACTCAAATAAATACACATTGAAACGACATCAAAAGCATTGACAGACAAATTTATGTGGGCTAAATTTTCTATCGGAGATGCGTGCCCATCACTGAATAAGCAAAATAGTTGTCGTCACTTGCGGCCAGGGGAGTCATGTGGATTGTTTTCATGTGTTCTGTCAGTGTAAACTCAGCCGTAACCGATGAACGTTTTGCTCGAAATGTTCGTGCGAGGCAAGAGGAGGTGGCTTTATTTATACAGCACAATTCACATACAAGACAACTCAATGTGCTTCGCGCATTCAAACACACAGCACTGGAAAGCAAAGACGACGGCTCACGACATTCAGAAGCAAAGCAGAGAAAACAAAAGTAGCTTACCCAAATTACGAAAACATCACACAGTGACAACGAACAAATAAAAAAAAAATCAGGCACTTGAACCCGAGGTGACCTTTGCAAATGTCTTGTTTTTGTCTTTAAAACGGATGTTTTTTTTTTCACATAAAGACAACTAAGACACATAATCATGAACAAACTGATCACATGATTTTTCTTCCCATTTTCTAATAAAAAAAATCATTTTAATGTCATCCTCCAGCAATGCCGTCAAAAATATTTGTAAAAGTACAAAGTCAATTTCAAAGGCGATCCAATCGCAACATTCTTTTTCGGGTGAGATTTAGTCCAAAGTACGAGACCACAAGAAGGACAGAGAAAAAAAACCGTCTTCAGTCTAATCAAGAGGGCCGAAGTCGGGATTCGAACCGGGGACCTCTCTCAATTGTAAGGCCGACAAGCTCACCACTATGACAATCTTCTGCTCTAACCTCAACGTGTCACCAAAAATATTAGCAAAAAAAAAAAATCAGCTATACAGCAAAAGTATCTTTTGTTTTTGTCTTTGGTAATGAATCCCCCACTAATCATTCACGTCATATCTGACATTTCATGGTTCATCCTAAATGTATTTATTTCATTCTTGCAATCAAATCAGCTGGATCCAGATCCATTTTTTTTTAGTAGACTGTACATCTACTTAAAAAAAAAACAATATTGAAACCCAAATGATTCTACTACATGCAGCCACGTGACAACATAAAATCGAGCAAATTCAACACACCATTTTTTTCAGTGTAGGCTCACCCGAGACCCTAATGAGGACAAAAAGAAAAAGATGCATGGCTGCCTTGCTTTGATTTCTCTATTTTGCAACATGAGAGAGTCAAAACTACAAGCGCAGTCGTCAACTCTCTGACGGCGTCAATCAAAACAGGCCCGATCTACCTTCCTGCACTGTCGTGTGCTCGCAGGCGGGAGGCTGCTCGAGCGCTCCCCACACACACACACACCCTCCTCGAGGGTCCCGTCCCTGCTGCGGGCCGGCGAGCGACAGCTTGCGCGGTGATGCTCCAGCGATAGGCATCATCGGCCTCACTGCAGACTAATTGGTCCGCCGCTCCTCTGAGTGGCCTCGCTAATTAATTAGAAAGGCAGCCAAGCTGAAATTTTTAATCAGGACGTCGGGCTCGCCAGCAAAAAGCGAGGTGCAGGGGAGGAGAGATTTGCTTGAGAAAGAGGAGGGGGGGGGCAGTTGGGGGTGGTTTCTGGGACACACATCACCTCATCATCCTGTGTAATCCACCTGACACTGATCTCCCACATCGCCCTGTGAAGTGTCGCGTGTTTAGATACTCGCATGATCTGGCCGCGTGATAAGAGAGGCGATTATGGATTTTTTTTGTTTTTTTTTTAATTATGAAGAAGTGGCATAGTAGTTTGCACATGTGCCTGATTTCGATACCACTCTTAGGAGGGAGCAACAAAGCCGGGACGGCTGCTGCTCTGTGCATGCCGAATGAGCAGGGCATTACGATGAAATTTCACAGTTCACCCATCACGAAACGTGACGCTTGCTGTCCGAGAATTTCTATTTCAAACGTTTTCGACAAATGCTGCCGACGACTCATCTAGCGGCAGGATTCCATGTCGCTGTATGAACGTGCGCACATATGTGGCATGATCCCGCTTCACGAGGTTCTATATAAAAAGCGAAGGCGGCCTTCTTAAATGACTCCGAAAAGAGACCAAAAATATCTACGTGAAACCTCCGATATTTGCTGACACAGGAAATGTAAAATCGTGGCGCTGATCCAAATTTGGATTGTTCGGCGGAGGTCCGCACTCTACTGAGTTTCGTCTTGCTATCTAATCCCATTACAGCATAATATTATTTTCCCCATTTCTCTTCATCTTGTACTTGGCTAATTGAAAGCAGTCACTCAATCTTACTGTCAAACAACTGTAAGAATTACAAGCTGCTTAGGATAACAGTCGCTTGGTTTCGAGTTGCTTTGAGTGACATGAGCCGGGGGTGAAATGGCTTTTCAGCTTTGGGACAAAGTCTTTGGAGCAGAAGTCAAACATGCTAACATGGCGTGGAACTAGATACATTGACTGGTCAAGAGAGAATGAAGACTTTTTTGTGGCGCAGTGGGAAGAGGACAACGCACTTATTCCTTTGACAAAGAGAGATGATTTGGTGTTTTAGGGAATTATTGCTAACATGCTAACATCATGAGCTACACACACGGCTGTCTGTTGATTGGACAAAGAGAATCATAACATGGACCAAAATTTAAATGTAACATTTTCTCCTCCAAAACAAATCCAAATCTAGGTCAACCTTTCCAAAGGAACAAACTAACACACAAGATGCTTCTTTGTCAAACGAAATAAACTATAACTAGCAACTAGCAACACCTTGCTATTGTTCCGCTTCAACCAGCCCGCCAGTCTTATCGTCCAAAACAAACACACGCCGCCATTTTTTCATGGCTTTGTTTCACAGGTGGTTTGTCGAAAGAGGGACAGCCACATTATTATTGTGGCGTTATGACGATCATCTTCATTAGGGCTGTGGGCCGCTCGCGAGGGGAAGACAGCTGGCGCAGTGATGGGAAGTCGGTAGCGTGGTCTATTTAACGTAAAGTATGTTTTCGAAACCATTTCCGGCTTTGAACATCGACTCCAAAGAATCACTGGGGTCGCCTCTCCGGTTTATTTGACAGTCATGAAAGAAAATGTCATGAAGCAGCGGTGACGCTCGCAGGCCGCGTCCTCGCAAGACAGCTTTGCGCTGCAGCTGCACATATGCTCCCGAGGCAGGAAGATACGCGCCCTGTCGCCGGGCTAATTAGCATGTGTTAGCTGGTGAGAGAGGGAGAACGAGAGAGAGAAAGAGGGGCAGCCCTCTGTGATGTGTACTGAAGTGGAGTAAAACACTGGGGCAAGAACTGCGCTAATGGCCCATTTCCTCCCAGTGGGGGCCCCTCCCTGACGCCTGCGCACGCGCTGGCATCAGTGCAGCCACGGGGCGCCCGCCGGGCTGCCAAGGCGCCAGCGGGGCCAAAGGTACGCCAGCGACCAGCCCGGATGTCATCGTTCGACACACTGCGCTGAGCTTTGTCACGTAACGGCGGGTGACAGCGACACGCTAACACATGCTAATGCGTTCACCAGCCAGTTAAATGCAAGGGGGGAGTAGACTGGGTGACAAAAGTGGGGCAGCTATTGTACGTAGTGCAAGACACATGATTGAATTGCATTTTTTTTTGTTTTTGTTGCTGTATCGAGCAAATGTGGTTGAAATTTTATTTTTATTGGAATGTAATTTTGAATGAAAAATCAGTTGCTTATCTACTCTGCACTGTGCATCATTTACACAGCAAAGTGCATCACCATATGCTATTGGTGGTCATTTTAGGGTAAAGACATGACAGTACAATTCAGAAATTATTCCGAATTTTTTGGGGGGTGGAACCATTTCACTGGCGGAGCTAGAGCAAGGGCCACAGGGTCACTGCTCCCCCCTGAAATATGCTTGGACCCAACAAGGGCCAGGCCAGATCATTGACTTTCACCTATTTCCTCCGTTTTCTGTCGAGAACATACAGGGAATGTTTTAAAATGTTTTGTGAAGAATTTGGTGGGGGTTATAAAAAATAAAAATAAAAAATGTAGGGAGAGGGGGTTGCTCCCTGAGATAGCCTTGCCCCCCAAGATAAAAATCTATCTCGGCTACTGAACTCTCCTGTGCATTTTTTGCACTCATTTTGAAACTTCCTAAGATGCCGTCAATACCCTGTCTAAATAGGAAAGTAGTAAAGTACTTGCTGTCATGGAAATATGTTGGATATGTCGTGAATGCCGCATATTGAACCATACTGTCAAAGAATAACAACAAAAATAATCATCAAAATATATCTGGATGCTATATACTTTCTCCCAAATTTCCCCCTAAGCTAAACTTTCAAATAAAAAAATTCCCGAAATTCACCGCGGGAATTTTCTATCCTTTAATTCAACCGAATTCTGCAAGTGGATTATTTACAGGAGTGTTGGCAGCCTGCTTGGCACTCAGTTAGCAGTGGCGAGTGTATCTCTGTCAGCGTGAGTAAACAAACAGTGGCGACATGCTTTGACAGAGCAAATGCCCCCCCCCCCCCCACACACACACACATGCACAGGGGACAGTGGGTAGAAAAAGAAGAGGAGATGGGGGGGGTGTATGGGGGAGTGCATCCATATTTATAGGGCCTTTCTAGCGTTTGTCCCCAGGCCAAATTGTGTGACTACACTCAGCTAATGTCAGAGCAGCACTTAAAGCAGGCATTTCCAGCATGTCGGGGCCAGCGGGGAATACACGAGATGGATGCGAGGAACACATTTTTTTTTTTTTTTTTTGCAAATAAGAAGACGCTCTTGTGTGTTGTTGGCTTGGTCAATCGTGTTCTCACCATTCAGCCTTCAGTCAAGGAAAGAGGCACGTTGTAACTGAGATTTCCTCGTAGTCAGCTTGCCTTCCAGAGGTGACGTCATAGCTGCGCAACGAACGCATTGAATTATCCATGAATGAAAAATGGCACATGGATTCGTCAGTCATAACCCCTGATTAATTTTTGGGGGGCTGTTTTTTTTTTTTTTTTTTTTGCCTATTTTGCTGTTTGGTAAAAACATTTAACAATGGTCCCGACGTAAGATGTGCGGGGAATTCATAAATTCACGTATTCGTATTTTTTTTTTCTTTTCGCAACTACATTGTAAACTTACCTGTACAACTATTTTTGTGCCCGAGAGGCAAATGTCCATACTAGGACTAGAATGTCCTTATTGACTATGGTCACCTGTTGCCATGTCAATTATGTGTCAGGCGACCCCTGCCCTGTCACCCTGTTGATACCCCCGATGAGACGGGAGCGAGAGGGATGAAAGAGCTCTTTTTAGCATCGACTTTCATCATCTGAGTTAGCGCTTAATCGCCTTGCCAGGGCCATTATGCGTCCATTGAGACGATGGGGACTTCGTTGTTTGTTTGCTGCCAGTTGCGCCGATGGTGTTTTGAGGCGAACTGAAGTTTTGAAAAGGCAGAGGCGGAGCCGAACGTTTTCAGCGGGGTGGACAGGTTGACACCGCGATTCATTCGCACGGAGAAGTTGTGAGATCTGCCTTGGCTATGCAGCGCACATTGCTAAGAAATCATTGTTTGTCATATCCGCTACAGTCAGGGCTTCATCAAATTCAACATTTTTTCACTAACTTACCTTGCCCCAAAAAAATACAAGCAGGAAGAAATTTGAATAAAATGACTTTTTTCTTTGCCATTTTTTTGTTTTTGTTTATTGCGTGCACCGATTCGCTAGCTACCAGCCAGTCAGATTCATCGATTGGCCAATGCGATTTTGAATCATGGCAATCGAGGGCTCATTCATTCACTCAAAGAAGCGCAATGGCTCTGTTCGACTCGCATTTGAGACGCACAGTTTAACGGAAAAGCCGTACCAACCGTCGAAAGGGAAATGCCTCAGTTACAGTTTTGACAAGTTCATTCATACGCGTGTAGAATGACAAGAAACTCATTGCATTACACTCTCTCGAACGGAATCACTCTGAATGGAGCCAAATCATTCCACTTTAAAACGGAACCGTCTTTGAATCATATCGAGATAACGTATCCACTCGTCTTTTATCGGAGAGAGGCGCGCTGATCATCTCGTAAACCAAAGTCGCAGGCCTCATTGTAATCCGTGTTCGCTCAGAAAGCCGTGACCATTGTGAAACAATATCAATGTTCCATTTCCTAATCGTAGTATTACATAATACACAACAAATTGATGTGGGGCCCCCAGGCTTTGAGCTTGCCACCTCGGACCAAGGCTTTGAGTCGAGACCACATAGCTTCCATCATCCATGCATGACCAGTCCAGGAAGAAGCCACTTGGCAATCGAGGCGAGACCGCCACTTAAAGCCCCCTTCGCTCGCACATTATTAGGCATTGCCATATTTGGGTGCATCTGCCTAATGTATGTCAGTGTGGTGTAAAATTAGAACCCCAAAAAAACAAACAGGCACTGCTTTAAATCCACACGCCCCCCCCCTCCCCCCTCCCTTTTCTTTCCTTATATGCAGGCTTTCTTCCAGCGCCAGACGCTAATAAGCCAGCTAATTCTATTAGGACTTTTTCCAAATATAAAAAAAAAAAACAAGAGCCTGTGTGAATACATTTGCTATGTAAAGAGGAAAAAAAAACTCCTGGATGGGCCTCAGTGTTACAAAAGAGCCAAGTTGTTGCTGAGCTTGTTAGCAAAAGACTCTGATCCAAGGCTGGCGACGACATCGAGGTCTCTTAAGTGTCTGTCACCCTGATCCAGCCAGGCGAGAGCGCTTTGTAGCCTCCGCTTCCTTAGACGGCCTCGCCGAGCTGCGGCG
>NW_017842060.1:4336780-4340071 GCF_001891065.2 Hippocampus comes | reverse complement strand
GGGGGCTGAAGAGGAGTCTCACCGCGCCTGTAGCTGCAGGTGACAGCGATGCCTTTTTGTTGTCAAATCCTGATACAGCCTTGACATGAAAAAGCGCCGTCCCTGGCCTTCCTTCCTTCCTCTCTGTAGGCCTCAAAGGCTTAGATAGCGAGCAAACGAGTCGCTCTCCTCATCGTCCTCGCTTTCACTCCTCCGCTGCCATCCGCCCGCCTCTGGTTTATAGATCTGAGTATGCTCTCAAGAGGAAAATACAAGTCAAGCCATTGTCATTTCAAACAGCACAATAACCAGACACCGGGCTGCCCACTGACAACTCTGGAGAACCGGCCTTGGCTTTGACTGGTAGCTACTCTCTCGCTCACTTCCTCAGTCTTTCTTCCTCTCAAACTCACCTCCTTCCCCCTTTCCCCATTGGAGACCCGGTAGCCAGTTGTTTGTTACCATGCCTCTCCTCACTTCTGGCAGTGCTGGGGGGGGGGGGGGGGGGCGAGGGGGGGGGGGGGGAGTAAAGAGGGGTGGCAGGGAAGCCAAGGTCGGCTTTCTCTGCGTGACAGTTCGCTGCCTCTCGACAAGGCGGGAAATCAATACTTTTGGACTTGTGGCGCTACCCTCTGTGTAACAACAACACTGTCCAGGCACCTCTGAAGCATCCCTTCTCGCCACCCGCCCCCATCCATGCACAATTTATTTTTTTTTTTTGTGCATATTCTTAATGTGACAATAATCATCCTGTATTTTCCGGACCAGGAGGCTCACCTCAAATTCTTGACTTTTCTCAGAAATCACCAGGGTGCCTTATAATCCGATGTGCCTTATATCTATACTGTATATTTATATGGAGGTTGGCTTTTCAGTTCGTCGGCTTAAATTCAAATTCCTATTTACAGTACATTGGCTCGTCGGCGTACGTCTTTGTCACACCAGAACTCGAACTACTTCCTGCTTCTGTGTCCAAAGAATCATGGGAAACGTAGCCCAAGTAGCCCAATGCCGTAGTCAAGAAAGGCAAACAACACAGCCGGCTTCCAAACCAGCTACCACACCGAACGACCGATACAAGATGCACTCATCATGGAAGGGCGAGTCCCCCGTCTGCGGTTCTCAAACTTTTTTTTAAGCAAATGACTTTGTCTTTGCCGACTCGTGAAGTTCTTTGAGACGGTTTAATGCTGAAGGGCGATATAAATAAAGTTGACTTGACGGACAATAATAATAATTATAATATTCATAATAATGACACAAAATCAGCTGAAAGAGGCTCCAGCTTGCTTGAGACGCAAACGAGGTGAAGCGCCATCGAAAACTTGATGGCTGTAAATTTGCAGATCAGACACCTTTATTAAAAGGAAGATTTGCCCGACGTGGTGTGTGCCAATTGCCTGGCAGTCGAAGCCACTCCTGTGCGCAAAGCTGAGCCGAGGGCCACTCGTTTTTAAGACGGCACTAAAGCCTAATATCCCTCTGTATGCTTTTTCGCTGCCGGGAGAAGGCGAGCGCGACTGCGTCCCACACCGATTGTTAAGAGAGCGTGCGCAAGGCCAATTACCACTGCCGTCCTTCAGCAGTCAAAGTGACTAAAACTGCTTCCGCCCCCCCCAGCGGAAGGGAGGTGGGGGGGTGCGGTGGGCACAATCGACCGACGTCCCCTCATCCCTCGACGGGACACGCTGAGTGTGTGCAGGCGGATCTCCATCGACATTATCTACCCCCCCTTGCCTTGCTCCCTCGCTTCAGCCGGAGTCAGGAAAAGGCATCAAATGAAACAGCCACTTTAATGAATTAGATATTGAGCTGTTCATTAAAAAAAATCAAAGTCAGCACGCCAGACACGATGTGGAGTGTAACCCGGGGATGAACGGTTCTTGTTTAGCGAGCTCATAAAGCACCCCCCCCACCCGCACCTCCCTTACGATCTGATGACTTTACCGAATGTCGGCCAGAAATGTTTCATGTTCGCGAATTAGGTGACTCCGTTGTATTTTTCCTGGCCGGTTGCTCATTTGCGAGGCGACTTCTTGACGTTAAACGTTGAGTGGAAGGGTAACGCGATACGAGCGCGCAGGAAGATATCTGTTTTGCTTGGCCCGGACCTGCGGGTCGTTCTTAAAATCCTGCGAGCCGCTCCCAGGACGTTGGCCTGAGGAAGCCTTCTGACAGAGGAGAATGATTCAAATTAAATCAAATAGACAGCAATCAGCCGGTGGAAGACAAACAAACACGCACAAAAAAAAAAGGCAGTCGCGATCGTGGAGATGAAGTCTCCGACCGCAGACATGCAGTATTTGACGGAGATTTCTCCCTGCTCTCCAGTCCCATGCCACTCTCTGGATGGAGTAGTGACAAGCCTTTCTCATCAATTTGAAAAAAAAAAAAAGGGCCTATTGATTTCCCAGTTTGCTTGAATGTGCATGGAGTAGTGACAAGCCTTTCTCATCAATTTGAAAAGAAAAAAAAAAAGGGCCGATTGATTTCCCAGTTTGCTTGAATGTGCGACTCGATGCCAATGCTGATTGATGAGAATAGAGAAGCTTGGTGGAGGGATGGGGACAAAATGACAGAAAGTGGCATGATGCAATTCGATTGCAGCTTAATTGGGGTGCAGCAAAATTGAGGAAAAATTGGTTGTACCTTTTTTCCTCCCCAAATTTTTTTAATGAAATTAAAAATTCTGATGTGAGTACTCAGATTTGTTTTAATTTGTTCTTACCATCATTCATAATCTTTTTTTTTTTTTTTTGACATAATGCTCACGTTGACACCAAGTGACAAAATAAGACTGCAAGATAAAAAAAAGTTAGCGCCTTACTTGGATCCTGTTTGTGTGTCTCAACAAGAATCACCTGCCCTGCGTTACTTCAATTGGTCAGAGCTGATTTTTTTTTTTTTTTTTAACTAATAAATTAAGACTGCGTGCAATGGGTTTTACTGGACCTTAAAATATATATCTTTTTTATAACTTGGGACCGGCGTGATGAATCTATTTAATGTCCATTAGTTATCAGTTAGACATGTAATCTGGTTGCTACTTCCTGAGGCAAACAACAAACCCTGCGAAGAAACTTTCAATACAATCCAAAGTTTTTTGCAAATGTTGCACAAATGGTTGTGACCCGCTTTTTTGTGTTGACATGCTCATCCATTTCAACAAGAATCAAATGCCCGCTCCTCCTGACGAGTAACACTGGACTGAGACAAAATTCCAAAACACCCAACATCTTCCCTGCCATCGCGCGGCTACTTTTCACGTCGGCTTTTGCCAAAAAAGCAAGCAAAAAAAAAAAAAAACCAGCG
>NW_017842060.1:4327725-4335379 GCF_001891065.2 Hippocampus comes | reverse complement strand
TATATATTTTTTTTTTTTTACAGTATTATTGAGGAAAAATTGGTTGTACCTTTTTTCCTCCCCAAATTTTTTTAATGAAATTAAAAATTCTGATGTGAGTACTCAGATTTGTTTTAATTTGTTCTTACCATCATTCATAATCTCCCAATAAAGAATAAAGTCAGATTTTCTATTAATACCCACCTGGGCATGATTATTATTATTATTATTAATATATATATATTTTTTTTTACAGTATTATTGAGGAAAAATTGGTTGTACCTTTTTTCCTCCCAAAATTTTTTTCATGAAATTAAAAATTCTGATGGGAGTACTCAGATTTGTTAGAATTTGTTTTTACCATCATTCATAATCTTTTTTTTTTTTTTTTTTTCCTTGCTGTTAAGAAGGCACAAGGGTCAGTTTCTGGCTCTGGGTTTTACTGGACCTTAAAATATATATCTTTTTTATAACTTGGGACCGGCGTGATGAATCTATTTAATGTCCATTAGTTATCAGTTAGACATGTAATCTGGTTGCTACTTCCTGAGGCAAACAACAAACCCTGCGAAGAAACTTTCAATACAATCCAAAGTTTTTTGCAAATGTTGCACAAATGGTTGTGACCCGCTTTTTTGTGTTGACATGCTCATCCATTTCAACAAGAATCAAATGCCCGCTCCTCCTGACGAGTAACACTGGACTGAGACAAAATTCCAAAACACCCAACATCTTCCCTGCCATCGCGCGGCTACTTTTCACGTCGGCTTTTGCCAAAAAAGCAAGCAAAAAAAAAAAAAAAACCAGGGGACCACATGAGCTTTGCACATCTGTACACATCTGTACAGTGTCAGCGGCCTGCCTGGCTCGCCAGTGATCAAATAACGAAAAACCAGCACAGCGGAAATAAGTCGTCTGGAGCCCGGGGGTGGAAAAAAAAAGCCCACTTGTCGTCTCCCGAGGAAGAACGGGGCTATCGCAAACAAAATTGCTGCGCCTTGTCGTGAAAAGGTGGCCGTTTTTGGGGCGGACGCGCAGGGTGACCCCTTGCGGATTTTCACCCCAGCCTCCCACAATGAACCTCTGCTCGCATCGCAGAAGCCTCAGGGGTGGGATGGCGCCTTGCCAGTAGCTGTTGCTGTTGTTGGCAGCCGCTATCCTCCGTGGCCTCAGTACTTACTCCGGTTAGGGCATAACATGATACACGCAAAAGGCCGACCAGAGTACAGCGCCACACACATACGCATATGCCGTGCGTGCGCCTCCACACACGTAATTATGCACAAAATCACTCCGCTCGCCACTCATCCAGAGACGAGCCGCGGCCTCAAAGGAAACAAGGCGGGTTAAAAAAGCCCGGCGTATCCTTGACGGCTTCATCTGGTTCCAGTTTGGTGCAGATGCGCCGCTTTTTATTGCAGCACTTCTTGTGTTTCATGGCAGATTTAGTCGGCGGTTTCGGCGCTGGCTACTCCGATGGTGGCACGTCTCCTTGTAAACTGTGGGGCAAACCAATAAGGCACTTTGTCACCCTGACCCCGTTACGACGCATAAACAGTCGCCTTTTCGATGCGTGGGTCTGTGCGCGTGCGTGTGAGTAATTTGTGGAGTATGAGTTAAGCAGTAAAATTCACCCGTTTTAAGCCATCTCAGGAGGCGGCCATGATGCCGCTTTCTGCTCCCATGTTTTCTGAAGCTGAGCCCTGATTGGTTGTTACTGGGCTTAGGATTTTGGGTCTCTAATACATGCTATGAAAAATGTGCGATAAAAACTGAAAGATATTAGGAACACGTAGTTTGAGTTGAGTATTTTGTCCAGATCAAACATAGCCTTTTTGTCATACATCTGGTTCGGAAGTATGTGATCCTATTTGGGTCCCCAATAGAACTGATGGAAAAAAAAAATGTTCACCAAAGCTATTTTGGGATGCCCAACTTAACATGATCAATGAAGTTGTTTGTATGGTGACGAGTCTGCTGCATGCGCCACATACGTAGACCCAAATTGCGTATGAAGTGTCATGTACGAAGTGCTACCTCCATGAGTGAAAATGATTTCCTTGTCTTCACAGGTGCTCATTTCCACCCCAACACTCAAGACGTCTGTGTTGAAAATCTCGTCACAAGGCCCGAGCTCCGCAGTATGCGGAAAGAGGTAAACGCCCGCTCACTTGCATTAGACAGAACCACCCCCTCAAAACAGGCTCATTTTCAGCATGACACCAAATGAAAGAGGCATCAAGTAAATCTGAGGGTAGTTTCCTACTTGCAGGCAGTCTTGCGTGCAGCATGGGTGATCTAGTTGGCAATGATTTGGGAGCGGTGCGCCGAGTGGCGCTTAACTGGCTCGTTGATGGCTTAAACGATTTCATCACTATCAAGGACGGCGACGGCGGCTTCCCGCGTTGCTCCGCCAGATGCTCGGGGACCCGCTCGCTTCTTCACGCTGACTATCCTCAAACCGACTGTTATTTGGAGTCACCGTACTCCGTCAAGCTTTTTATAAGGGCTTTTTTTCTTCTTCCTCTCCCGTCCTGCGTTAATTTGTACAAATCGTTTGGTAAGAAAGAATGAAAAATGATACGATGAGAATGTCATGAGAATCGTATGAGAGAATTTTTTTTTTTGTGTGGGTGGGCTGGTGGGGCGGTTCAGTGAGCCTTTTTTTTTAAATTGAAAAAAGGTACGGTTACAAGAAAACAGTTGCATTTTCGAGAAAAAAAGTCAAATTTTATTGATTTTTTTTTTTTAGAGAAAAGAAAAAAGTTGAAGTTTTATTGTTTTTCAGGGAAAAAATGTTCATCTTAGAATAAAGTCAGAATCTTTTTGTCTGAATTTTTTTTAAATATTACGACTTATGAGTTCTTCTGGGATTTTGTTCAAGTAAAAATGCATTAAAAACAATCACATCAGAAATTATTTTTAATCATTTTTATGAATACTTCAAGGGATGCCACTCAATATTCAGAGGGAAATAAAATCAACTTGTTTCAAGAATTTTTTGGGGGGAGAATACCAGTGTAGCATCATAAGGCGGTGCTGTCAAACTCTTTTTTTTTACGGGTCACATTGTTATGTTATGACTGTGAAACCACATCAGTGTTGAACTACCTCCATGGACAATACAGTACACAAGACATTTTTGGATGGCTAGTTCTGAAATCAGAAGTCAAGGATAATAGTTTGTTCAACCATTGTTGAAGCTACGGGACAAACGTAACGATTGTATGACAGTTTGAAATTTGTTGTCCCGGAAGTTGACGTGCTTGGTTTGCTTTCGTAGGCCGTATCAAACAATGTGTTGTAAGGGCTTCTTTTTCTTGATTTTCCACAGTTTCTGAGGATCGCATAACATTTTGAGAGGTAAAAAAGAATTTTTTTCGATGTCGTCATAGTCCGAGATGACGGTCCCAATTTGTCTTCATTGACGTGAATTTCGATTTTCCGGGACACAGCTGTCACACATCCATCGGCTCCTCCCTCATTTATAGAAGTACTTCCATCTAATTGTCATGACAAGTATAACATGATGGTCAACTCGGTCGTTCGCGACACGACACAAAGTCCCCCCCACCCCCACCCCTCCACGCCTCCATTTATTACAGCCCAATCACAGGGGGATGTTTGCAATGCGCGCACTGCGTGACCCGCCACTTATTTACAGCCCAATGACTAATCAACATGTGTTTTCACTGCGCAGGTACTCCGGTGTCAGCCATTTGGCCTTAATACAATAACTGATTGCCTTTAATCACAGCCAAATGTGATTTTTTTTTTTTTTTTTTGCTCATAAGTAACGCTGAATCACTTCCACATACCTGAAAGTCAGAGAATATTGATTTTACAAGGCTCATTAGGAAAGTCACTTTGAGAGTGAACTTGAGTGTGGGCGCAACGTGTGTGTATGTGTGTGTGTGTGTGCGCGTGTGTGTGTGTATGTGTGTGTTTGTTTTTTGGGGATGTTTTGCATGCACGGTTATAATTTTCCCAGAGCCTCATTGATTCTGACGCTCCCGCCTCCCCGAGAAACAAGGGGGAGGATTATGTGGTTGCAGATATTAGGCCATTCATTTCGCAAGCTTACATGTGAAAATATTGACGCTTCCCAGACGCACCCGACGAGATCCTCTCCATTTAATAGTTGGGGGGATTGGTGGTGGGGGGCGGGAATCTCGTAAATAAGCAAATGTTTTGGATTTTGATTGAATTATTCAAGTCTTTAATTGATTTTCTTCGGGATAGTCTGGCATTGTATGCTAAAATGACAACCTGAGAACTATTTGATGAGGAATACAAGAACAAACAAAACATCAGACGACAGGGTCCCCTTAAAAATTGTCAGTTTCAGGGTCAGTCTGTTGACTGTCGTGCGACAAGGCGAAGCGGCTTTATTTGTGTAGCACATTTCATACACCAGGCTACTCAATGTGCTTCACAACGCCGAAGAAGCATTTACACACAAAACAGCACATTTTCAAAATCAAGGCAGAGAAAACAGCTGCTAAAATGACCAAAACAACAATTATTGACAACATTCAAACACCTGAAAAAGCTAAAGTCTCATGTGACACTGATACAGCCTTTGGAGTTTGTTGCAACCTTAGACTCAATTTTGTCCGGCTAACCTATTCGAAAAATCCCATGTCTTGCTATTAGCTTAGCCTCTTAGCATTTCGCTAACAGTAAAGCAGCTTTCACTTTACCGCTGCACACAACTCCAAGAGAAACTTTTCTGACACTGATAAAACAGACAGACAAGCAAGAGTGTGATTTATAGATTTATGCCCCGGGGGTCAACATACTGCCCCCTACTGGCTCGGAATGTGGTCATAAATCAGATCTCATTCATTGCCAGGTACATATTTTTGTCTTTTTTTTTTTTTATGTGTGGAGAAAAATTTTTTTTTTTTTTATGCAGGAGGAGAAAAAGAAGATTTGAAAATGGCTGGCATTGATTGAGTTAATCGCTGAATAAACATGAGTGGGATCACACACACGCACACACACACACACATACACAAATTGATACACAATAAGAAAACAGGCTTCCAGTGAAATGGAACTCGCATCCCAGCAGAGCGGGACTTGGGATAGGCAGTCTGAAGGGGAACAGAAGAAGCGGGAAAGAGTGCAAAGGTTGTCACACACGAGTCACAGAAGAAGGAGGGTGGAGGAAGGGTGGTGGAGGGTGTCGGTGAGGCGGAGGGGTTTGTGCTAGGGGATTTTGCGTTCCAGCCCTCTCAACATCTGTTATTCGTTTGTCCCGAGCTGGGAGGAAAATAGCAGGAAGCATTCTGGCGGTGGCGCAAGATGAAAAGACAAGAAAATTGAATAAAAAAACATGTGTCGCACATACGCGGCCGCTGATTGGACGCGTCCCGCAGAATTATGTGCCCTCCCCGGGGGGTCGCTGCCAGCTTGCACAAGCAGACACACAAATGCACGCGCACTAATGCGGGAAGATTCCTCTCATTCATAAAAAGAGCTTGGCACACCCCCATTGGCACAACATCACACTGTTATGACCGTCCAAACCTCAGCGGAATGAAGTAACCTCTGCCATGTCGCGGGTCATCTTTCGCATCACCGCTAAATCGCGGACTTTTTTAAGTTAACAGTTATGGGTTTTCACTGTCTGAATTTAGAATGGTACACTTTTGGTGTAGCACCACGTTGCCGGACAGCACGCGCAAGAAAAAGAAGGTCCCCAACAGGTTTATAAGAACCGTGACATCCATGCTATTATTCCGTTAGATGAAGTTTCACTATAAGATAGCGTTAAGCTAGCGTACTTACACTTGGGAAATGCTTTGATAGAACATTTTGGTGCTCAGTGTTTATGTTTTGCTGAAAGTATTTATGTGTAAACAGCTTGAAGTGAGCACTATAGCATTTACTCAAAGTAATGTCCGATGATAGTCTCCCATTTATTGACAGCAAGAGAGTGAAAGCAGGCGTGCGGAGAAATTTAAAAAGTGTGTCTTCATGAGTTTGCTGTTAATGCGTTTCGGAAGCATGTTCTGCTGTCCCACAGTTCAATAAGTAACAGCTTAATTTTGTGAGCGACCAACAAATAGGCTCATTTAGCATCATAACGTAACGGCACTGTTCCATGCGCAAGCTTTACTTTTGACTGTGTGTGTACTTTGCCCTCATGTTTAATTACACTTCTGCTTCGCTTTGAGGCAGAGGCAAACAGTGCTATAATTACCACAAACACCTGCTTTAATTTTTCATGGATATCTACCCAGTGTGTGTGTGTGCGTGCGTGTGTGCGTGCGTGCGTGCGTGCGTGTGTGTGTGTGTGTGTGTGTGTGTGTGTGTGTGTTCATATTTATTCGGCGTGAGCGTATCACAAGAATATTTGTTGCAAATAATGTTCAGGTGAAATTTGACCTTTGCAGCGTCTTAATCCCGAGGGATATCAGATCAACATCATTTCCCCAAACTTTTTTCTCTGTTCACCTTTGAACAAGCACACCATTGAAATATTTATAGTCACTTTTTACCGGGCCAAGGAGACAATAATATATTAAAAATGAGCAACATGCATAACAGTGTGGGTGAAGAGTGCTGCGGGATGGCAAAGGTGTGAGCCATTGCTAAATGTAACGTAACGGGGCGGGGAGAGAAGTCATGAAGACGGAAGTTATTATCACTGTTATCAGTTGGCTAGTTCAATGTATTTTACACACAGATAGATCCTTAGATTTGCTAACTATTTTGTCCTTCATCGAGAGAGAAAGCACACAGTGAGTTTGCATTGCTTTAGTTAGGTAGCTAATCGGCTAGCGAACTGGATTTGACATATCTTCAAGGTTCTCATGCAAGATTATGAAAAGAATCTTCTTGCTAGATATTTATTTTGTCGACGAGTATTGTGCTTTTGTATGTGAAAAAGCGGGGGTCAAGCATTGAGGTATTGTTTGTCCTTTGTATCGCTAGGTAGCTAGCTAGTTGGTTAGCTAGCAAACACAGCCATTATTAATTGAATTTACTTTTTAAGAACTGTTCTTAAGCTCAATAAATATCAAGAAATTAAGATCAAAAGATCAAAAACTAAAGCATTTTAAAGAAGATCAGTAAGCATCAAACTAAATATTCCTCCAGGTCTGCAGTATCAATATCCATCCAAAATATGATTGAACCATCTATCAATAGTGAAGCGAAAACCGAATGAAGTGAAGTATGATGTTACCATTCGTGTTTGCTAGTTAGTTAGCTCATGACTTTGCTTATAAGCACAAAAAGCGTTGGCTTTTATTTGTGATTGTCATTACTTTACCCGGTTAGTTCCGCAGATATCGATGTTGTTTTTTGGCAGTAAGAAAACCACAATACATTTTTGCAAGGATCAGGATAAAGATCTGAAACAAGATAATCATTAAGGTTATTGTCCCCTTCCGCAGTTCCAGTCTGCTTGCGTATGGGGTAGCCGGCTGGGGGGGGGGGAAGGCCCGGTGTGTCATGTGTGTGTGGAAGTCAGCGCATTCGCTAGCCTTGGTGGGGGTCTGTGCTCTACTGACAAGCATAGTTTCACTTTATTGGATCGGCTCTTGCCGTGTCAGCACCATCAGCGACAAGAACATATGCACTTAAAGGCAATATGCTAACACGCTGTAAGCCCCTGACAGAGGCACACATACGCACGCACACAAGTTGTGTGGGTGGTTAC
>NW_017842060.1:4320986-4327638 GCF_001891065.2 Hippocampus comes | reverse complement strand
GGAGGGGGTTGAGCGGAGGGGGGTACTTGGAGCGCTTCTTGCATGCTTTGCTGCTCTTTGATATGCGCCACTCATTAAAAATAGATGGTGAGCAATCATTACAGGCATTGGAATTAATCTAATTAGCCCGGCTCGCTCGGCCTCTCTCCAGCTCCGCAAACAGAGCCACCCGGTACTCGGCGGCGGCGAACGCTACCTAGCTACTGCTGCGTACTTGACTTAGCGAGCGGGTAAGTAGGCAGTGGGGGTCCGGGGTGGTGGGGGTTGAGATAATCCGCCTTGACTTATTAATAGGCGCAAACAAGATTTAGCGGCTCAAAGCAAACAAATGATGGGAGAGAGGAACAAGAGGATGGCAGTGAGGGACAAAGAGCAACGTGAAGAGAAAGCGAGCAAGCGGGGATGAATTATTTAAGCCGGCGTAGACTTGATACGCATTGAAAAGTGCAGCTACGAGCAGTAACACCCACTCAGCTTTTTTTTTTCTCCGCACAATCATGGAAAATACCTTAATTGATCCGGCATTTTGGACAATTCTACGCTTTAGGTGTCAAGAAGTGTCCTTCTGAAATCAAGTCAGGAACCCCTTTCACACTGGTCAGTTTTTCCAGCTCGCAGGTTTGTGTGTCAAGGTACCGATGCGGTAATTGGGGGTAGAAGGTGACCTGCAAATTATCTGGTGTCTTAATATTAAAAAAAAAAATCCTAGCAAGTATCAGGTCCAAGTCTGCAAAGCCCCTCTCCGTCATCACCTTGGCTGAAGGCAGCTGCAAAGGGTTATGGGTATTTTTGCATTATGAAGTGCAAACTGCCCTTTTTATGTTCACCGCTCCACGCTGCCAGGGCATTTCGTCTCACAAGCTCTTCACAACTCCTCATTCAGCACGGTTCACAAATGCAGATGCTCGATGATGCATGAGTCTTGATTCCAACACTGGTGGAAAATGGAAAAAGGCAAGAGGAGGCAATTTTGAAAACGGATGGAAAACCTACAACTCCCACAATGCCGTGGTCGAAGTGACAGTTGCGCTTTGGCCAACACAGCTTTGATCTGCTATTGACGCTACTCTATTTTCCTGCTGGTCACTTACTGACTGAGCAGATTGTAACATTTGAGGATATATAGTACGCCTAGAAATGCTAAAAAAAAATAAACCCACATGCTAACAGAAGCGTAGTATTTTGCTATGTCGTTGAACATTGCAGTATTAACCCAGTCTCTGAATTTTGTTTTACTAAAATTTTTTTTTTTAATAATTTTTTCCTTCCAAAAAAAGGGGGGGTGGGGTAAAAAGCGAGAAAAAATAGCATTTGGAGTATTTTTGTTACTTGTGATGCAGAAGAGAAAAAAATCCCACAAAATGTTAAGAAAACTAAATTACTAAGAACAAGTCTATTGTGATTTTTTTTGGGGAGGGGAAATGCAAAAAAAAATGACTTGTCCTTTTTGTTCGTTTTGATAAAAAGATAACTTGTATTTTTGAAGAAACCAACATTGGGCAGAAAAAAGCCTAAAAATGCAAAAAAACAAAACAAAAAAAACTAAATTAAATAATTTTTTGTTTGTCTGTCTGAAAATTACTTCATTAACTTGGTCTCTTTTTTTGCAATATCATTAAAATGCTGGCATTTGAAAAGGGGGTGCTTGGAGCTTTTATATCCACTGTAGAAAAACCGAAGCACTTTTTGTCACTGATTTGATGCAAACATTTGCCCGTGAGTGCAACGTGCGATTTGCTCTATAAGTGGATGAAACACCAGTCCCCATGAAAACACACAAACCGGGCCAATTAGCGTCAGGAGACAATTTCAGAAGCGGCTCGCCCTCGATGGGACATAATCGCTCTGAAAGCAAAAGCTACTCTGTGAAACAGGAAAAAGTGTATTTCTTGGACTCCGCTCGCGCTCCAATTACACGGACATTCTTGGCACGGCTCACCGCGCGCGGCTAACACGGTACATACTGGAGCCAAAAGAACTTTTCGGGACACTTATCAGGACTTGTGACACCAAACTATTTGCAACACGCACAGAAAAAAAGGTTTGTTTTCTTGGCCGGCTCTTTGGAGCGCGTCTTTGTTCCTCGTCTCCCTCGCACTCCTCACTTGCAGACGTGAGGTGAAGGAATGAGGGAGGCAGAGTGGTAACACACGGTACCATGAGGAGCCCGAGGCCGGCCCTCCCTCACATGGCGCGCACTCAACCAAGCCGGCGGCCCCCACGGCGCGCACACAATGCAAGCAAATGATACAGTATTTGGATTGAATTATCCCTTATTTTCAAATCATGGCAGCAAAAACATACTGACAGTTTACTCGGGGTGCGGCGCAGAGAAAAGGTTGGGAGCTTCTGGTCTATATCACGGGGGGTTGTACAGCAGGGGTTGCATATATAAATGTTCGTTGATTTTTTATTTTTTTTTGTCTTTAATTCAGAGGAAATTGTTCTTCAAATGCCACTGAACGAAAGGGTGCAACAGCCTAGGAACCATTTTCTAAGGGTGTGGCACGTAGAAAAGCCCAAGAGGCTGGTCTAAGGTTCCCAAATGGGTTTTGTGTGTATTGATGTCATGGGTTGGCTTGCTTGTCAGCGCTATGAACTTTCTTCATCTTGAAATAAAAAAAACTTATTGACACTTTACTTGGGGTGCGGTACGTAGAAAAGGTTGAGAGCTTCTGGTCTGTATTGGGGGTTCCACGCAGGGGTTGCGTTATAAATGTAATCATATTTCTGTTTTTGTCTTAAACTCAGAGGAAATTCATCTTCAACTAGCACTTATCTAAAGGATGTGACAGCTTATGAACAGTTTTCTCAGGGTGCGGCACGTAGAGAAGGATGGAAGAGGCTAGTCTAAGGTTCCCCACTGGGTGATGATGCATGTATTGATGGACTTGGTCGGCCTGTATCTCAATGAAATGAACTTTCTTCATCTTGAAAGAGAGAACCTGCTAACATTTTAATAGCGGGTGGGGCGCATCGAAAAATGTCTAGCCGCTGTTCTCTACAAGGGGGTTCCCAACTGGGCATGCATTCATCAAGCACATTATACAGTATTTAGACTCAATTATCCCTTATTTTCAGTCGGCTGGAATAATCGGATCAGAGAATGGCTGAAATGTATCAGAGCAAGAATATACTCAAAGTTTAGGTATGGTGCGCAGAAATGGTGGGGAGCTACGGGTAATTATCGGTGTTCCCAACAAGCCGATGCGTGTATGAGTGTCGATTTTTTTGTTGTTGTCTTAAATTGGGAGGACATTCTTTTTCAAACGTGGCTTTAATTTTATTAACCGTCCCTACCGTTTTCTTATGCCGCAAAGAAAAGATTGGTGGCTTCTGGTCTATGTACTCACACACACACACACACAACACACCCACACACACACACACACACACACACACACACACACACACACACACACACTACGCACAAACAAACACACACGCCTTGTCTCACTTCCTTCCCCACGCCCGCTCGGCGCGGCACGCTCTGCATGCGTGCCGTCATATCTCTTCCAACGCTTAATTGTCCCAACTTGCGACGTCTCTTCCTGCCACCGGCCGCATTCTAGAGGAAGTGAAATCCTCCTAAGTGACTTGTCACTATGCATCAACCTCAGGCGGAGGCGGCAAAATTCCCCACTTCTGCTTTCTCTCCATGTTGTCTCCCCCTCCACCCTCCCCAATACCATTGCGGTCACTCTCTCGACTTCCTCCCCCACTTTTTTCTTTCTGTCTATCGTCAAGCCACAGTCACATCACAAGCTGCTCTCCGCTCATTCCTTGTTCCCCCGACTCGACGGGGGGGGGTGGGGGGTGGGGGCAGGCGTTGAGTGACTTTAGAAAGGTACACACACACACACACACACACACACACACACACACACACACACACACACACACAGTAGGCCTATGTACAGTGGGGCTTAAGTACAGCCTGAGTGACCTTCGAGGTGACCTTAAAATGTCACAACTCGGTGATGCATGCGTCACATTTTAAATTACTCATGTACAAAAATCCCCTTAAGTCCCATTGAAATGTACTTCAACAGGATATATGTGTGTGTGTGTGTGTGTGTGTGTGTGTGTGTGTGTGTGTGTGTGTGTGTGTGTGTGTGTGTGTGTGACACATTCATGTCAAAATCAAAAGGTAAGCAGAGCTGCATTAACCTTTGTCGGCTGCATGGATGAGCGTCAGCTTCTGTTTGATAAAGCAGAATGAGTGGAGCGCCTTTGGCTATGTGTCCGCTGCATGCACCACATGAACGGATCGGCACACTTATTGACAGGTGTCTGAAGTGCTGCCCCCCGAAGTGAAAATGCTTTTCGCTTTCGAAGCCGCTTGCCAAGATGCAATGCCTGATAGCCGTTGTCGTTTGTCACGGTGATGATGGTCGGACTCACCAACGGCCCAAAAAAGTAGGTTGATTTCAGCAAGGCAAGAACTTGCGAGTAAAGTATGCGTAATTCGTTATCTTTGCCGTACTTTCTTAAAACACAATGGAAATGCTTTAAATATATAAAATGTCTCCTTTCTGTGACTTCATTGCTTCATCGCGTCATCTTTCAAGAGCCCCAACTTAGTACATGAAGATGTTGGCCGAATGAAGCAAAAAGCTGAGGTGGGGAAAACAAAACAGCAATTTGTCATTAGCGAGCGAGCGGATTGCGTGTTTGTTTTGGTCACGGCCAGGCGTGTTTGCTGACGCTCTTTTAGCCAGAACCGACGTTTTATGGAGCGTTTCATTAGAGACGCGAACGGCGCAGGCAGCCATCAATCTATCATCCGTCCACCAATCATGTGCGGCCGGGGGCAGGGCTTAGTTGGGGGAGGGGGGTCTGGCAGAGATGGACACTCGGTTGGGAAAAGAAGTGGGGCGGGGGGGCTTAGGGGTCACTCACTCATCACTTGGATGTCGTCCGAGTGTGTGTATGTGTGCGGCTGTGTATGCGTGTCTGTGTGAGACGAGTAAAGGGTCAGGCTTTGGTCACCAGATGGTAAATGTTTGGACTGGACCACAGCAAGCAAGCAGGGGGACAGTCTCTTTTACTCCCCTTGAATCTCGCTTTTCTGGCCGATCGTAGCATGCAGACGCGCACCGTGTGAGCGATGGGTGATAATGGAGCAGACACTAACAAATGCGCACCTCTTGGCTGGAGGCTCACAGGACGCTCGATACCGACTCGCAGGCCCAAGTGCAACACGGCCGAGCGGCGCCGCTTGCTTATGCGTCTCACGTAATCTTTTCTTCAGAAATAATTTGTAAATGGATTTTTTTTTTTTTTAATTTTACATCCGTGTACTTTGACATCACATTCAATACATGATGTCACAATGTGAGGTAACTACATGTCTGCATTATTTATGTATTTTTCTTTTTACAATTTAAGGGGGCGGGGAGGGGGCGCAATGCCAAGTCCAGCTTCCGTTACCATGACGACTAGCTAGCAACTAGTTGAGCCCCGAGTTCCAAAGAAAAACCAAGCGTAAAATACGACGTGCACGTAAGCCCTATTGCATGCAGTACTAGCGTGGATTGTATTTTCACCTGTGGAGGCAGCACTTCATCACCAATCGCCGAATCACACATAGTTCAGCAGATCTGTTTATGTGGTGCATGAAGAAGACGCGCAAAAGAGACCCAAGTATTTGCAAACAAACAATTAATAGTCACTTTTATCTCATGTGTCCAACAAAACTGCGGTCGCAGCTCGACAAAAACCTCGTACCATTCCTATTCCTCACAGCGTGCCACAATCTTTAAACGACGTGTTTACAGGTTTATTTGACTTTGGAATCAGCATAAGTGATTACATTTGATGATGATTTACTGTCTGGTTGAAATTCCCAATCCAAGGATGTTGCAATTTGGTTCATGTGCTCTGAAGCAAAACGGACTTTCATTGGTATATTTCATTCTGTAAAAACATCAACATTGACGTAAACGATGGCCTTGTACAGCTTGATGACGGACAGCGCCACCGAAGGGGGCAGGGGGGCTCACACGGTACAGATTGGATATGGTGATTACCCCCTTGCAACTTTTCAATCATTCAGGTACAGAACCGAACTGTTCTGCTTTGCTTGCTATTCGAGCCGGTTGCGGTTTACACAGAACTGTGCTGGACCTTGTCACCGTGTGTGGCCTTACAATGTGCAGGCTGCTCAGAATATAAGCCCCACTGTTCATGTGGTTATTAAAAACCAATCCCCTGCTACACACACACACACATAGTGCTTCCCTTTCAGTCTCGGAATCAGCGACATAACAATGTTGGCTGGCCAGTGTTACGCGCGGGGGGCCACGGAAGGGAGCAGAGCTGGACCCAGAAAAAGGGGGATTTGGGCCAGGACAACCCAGAGGAGAGGGCGTTTTTGAGCGCCAGTCGACAAATAAAGACATGAGCGATGGACAAGATGGTGAAAATAGAGATGAGAAGTCAGTAAAAGTGGGCGGGGGTGGAAGAAAGTCGTACCAGCAGCCGCGACGCCAATTCAGCACTTTAACAAATCGATGCCCCTTGAGGAGCACCGTCGGCACCCTCACTAAGTGCGAGTGTGTTGCCGCCTGTGGATGTGTGTGTGTGTGTGTGTGTGTGTGTGTGTGTGTGTGTGTGTGTGTGTGTGTGTGTTTGCTGATGGTGGGGGGGG